>NC_140991.1:284809066-285212628 GCF_052327205.1 Somniosus microcephalus
CCCCCAGCAAAGACGCTGGAAAGTCTTTTCTAAGTACCTGGGGCTGAGGCCTGCTGGGTTCTCCTTCCCCAGAAGTAACAATTAGGTACCTCCAACAGCCACACTACATTGGGGGCTGTTTGGAATAACATTTTGTTTTAAGCTTTTTGAATCCGGGATGTGTTTGTGGCTTACAGCCATGCATGTATAATATACAAATGCTCAGTTGAATCCATCTAATGGAGGGGGAAATCACCTGAATAGAAAGCAAAGCAAGTCTTGTCTGGGCATTGTTCGACACAGAAGCAATGGGACAAGCTGTTTTAAAACCTAAAGCAATAGGACAAGCAGATTTAGAACCCGAAGCAATGGGACAAGCAGATTTAAAACCCAGTCTTCAACAGTGACAAACTCTCTCAGTTCTGTTATTTTTTTAATTGCTTTTAGAACGTTCTATATCTGGAGTTAAATTGCAAAGTG
Organism: Somniosus microcephalus; assembly: GCF_052327205.1. Classification (NCBI taxonomy): domain Eukaryota; kingdom Metazoa; phylum Chordata; class Chondrichthyes; order Squaliformes; family Somniosidae; genus Somniosus; species Somniosus microcephalus. The sequence goes on from NC_140991.1 coordinate 284,809,526, forward strand.
GCAGAAAATATGCCAAACATTGACTCTTCAGTGAGTCAATACATTTGACTTATGTGACAGTCATTTAACAGGAGCAGACAGCATAAATAACAAGACTGGCCAATGAAGAAGTTATATTATATCACCCTTTCATGCACATCATTGAAGCCCATGTCTGAGTTGGTAGACAGGTGTATTGTTGGTTTAATGCCAAAGATGTCTGCATTCAAAAAGTCATTGTTTGCATGCAATTCTGTGTTCATGTGTGAAAACAACCGGCTCTCCTTCCTCCTCGGGTGCTGTTGCCATGTTACAGTGTCCCATAGAGCTTTCAGATTTATTGCTCTTGATTTAAATGCACTTGATCTCGCATGAAGAACTGTAACTCTTTAGTGACAGAAGCAAACCAAAAAGATCGATGCTAAGGGTTAAGGTGTTGAGACCTGTAATTGGTCAGAGATAATGGCCCGGAATTTGCGGTCGAGATGACGGTGAACTGGCAGCGTTCGCCATCATTCCGCCTTTGAAACTGACCGCAACTTTGGGATTTGGCGCATGCGGAAATCCCAAAATTGCAGTCTGTCGATGACGGCTCCGAAACTGACTGCGCTGCGCCCCCCACCCCCACAGAACCGGCAATCAGTGAAATCTCATAAATCATTGAAGCTGACAAAAACTTCGGCTCTTCTGCAGTAAGTACGCTGTTCAATTGCCCACTAAAAGTTTGACCCAAAGGGATTAGGTGTAACTGGGGTTTAAACAGCATATTGACTACTAAACAAATGTTAAGAGACTGGAAAACTAATTTTAATTTTGTGCAGTGTGAAATTTGTCAATTTTAATAAAAATTTAAATTTTTACGAAACTTCAAAAACATGTTTAAATTTTTTTTTTTAAGTCTGTGCATCTTTATTTCAGGTTTGTCTTTTCCCAGTGCGAGAACCCTAATCTTCCTTTTGCTCTTTCTAACTATTTTTAAAAGTTCGAATTTTAAGGGCTTACTCACATCCTTGTTCGCTGTCTGTGAGGATACTGCCTTTTGACTGGCTGCTTAGACAGCCTGTTGACGTCACAGCACTTCACACAAGGGGATCCCCATTCAGTTCCGTTGAATTGAATTCAAGTTCGGAAAACCTGAAGTTCTCGGCACAGTGATTGTGAGATCCTTGTGCGGAGCGTACTTCAGGGCCAACAGTGAACGCCGTCGCGCCGCTACAGACCGCAAATTCCGGGCCAATATTACACAGTAATATTTATTTCACATTTCCAGCATCTGCAGTATTTTGCTTTTTTACACAGTAATAATTGCATTTAATAAAAGAGTTAGGAAATACATATTGCATTTGACATTTAACTGCTTTGTGGTATGCAAATTGGTAATCAGGAAATTGGATTTGTCCTCATCACATACCACAACTAGTGAAGACACCTCTCACTGGTAATGGGCTGGAATGCCACGAAAATTGCATATCTGTCTATATACTGCTCCTGTACTTGCCAAAGATCCAAATTTTGTCCCAATATGGACTCTCCTCATTGTTCAAGAAAATCTCCAGCAGTTGAGAAATTTAAGCACGTGTTCTTTTCTTTTCTGCACTTGTGCAGTACTTTTTTTTTTTAAGTACCAGATGAACTAATTGTTATTAAATTTTATATTACAGCAGATATTCCTGGGTATTGTTCGTGAGTAGTCTCGAGCAGAGTTGTGGGGCGCGATTTTATCATTGGTGGCGGGTTGGGTGCGGGTCAGGTGGTCGGCAGGTTCCGGTCCCGCCTCCACTTTCAGCTGGTGAAAAATTGAGATTTTGCCCTAATTGGGCTATTGAGTCCCTGCGTGCACGCTACCCTGGCCAATTAATGGTTTTGGGTCTGCTGGTCGCCTTTGCTAGCATCTGTCAGCCAGCTGCATTTAAGGGACCCTTGCGGCCTTCTTTCATTCTCTCATTATTTGATGCTGGATTTTGTGCTACCAACTGCTGCCATGACTGCTTCAAGGGCCAGGGCCTCACCCCGTTTTGATGATGACTCCCTCCATGCTCTTGTGGAGGGAGTCAGAGGGTGCAAGGAGGTACTCTTCCCATCCTCTGGACGGAGGAAGCCGCCACAGCAAAGCAAAGCAGCCTGGCTGCAAATTGCTCAGGAGGTCAGCTCCAGATCGTTGTGCACTCGATCCTGGGTGCAATGCAGGAAAAGGTTTAATGACCTGCTACACTCAGGAAAAGTGAATATAACATTACACTTGCCCTCAATCTGCTCCAGATCTCCTCTCATCACCAGCACTCTGCATTGTCAACCGACTCCTGCACATCCCACTTTAAACTTGCATCCCTCGCACCCTTAACCATCCCCCTCTCTCTCTATGTACACAATCACTTCACTATTCGACTATGCTGCCCTCACACTCGCTCTCACTGTTATGCAATGCCAACAACTAACAACACACAAGGAGGGCCCTTGGTATTGGCACCTCACTCCATCTTTGTCTCCTTCTAAGCATCTATGCTATGGATTCTCTACACTCACTCCATCATTCTCACTCAAACTCCACTTGTGTCCCTCATTGCAGGAAAAGAGAGCCCACAATAAGAGGGAGAGGGCTATGACAGGAGAAGGGCCACCTTCCATTTCCAATCTGACCAATGCTGAGGAGGCGGCACTCAAAACCATCAGAGGTGATGAGGATCTGGAAGTGGGGGATGGTCAGACAGGCGCAGCAGAGCAAGCTGGTGACAGAATAGATTTGCATCTCTCTCAATTACATTGCATGAGTGACTGATATGGCATCTGATGCTCAAACAGATTGACTTATGATCATCTGCACAATTTGATGCGCATGCTACATTAATATCACATGTCTAACTCATGCCTTTACTCCTCCCACAGGACCATCGACAGCTCCCCTCCCCACTGTCCAGGAGGAAGAGCCTGAGCCGGAAGACTCCTCAGAGGAACCTGCAACCTCTGAGGGCGCAGCGTCAGCAGAATTAAGCGGACCCAGCGCCAGCGCAGATACGCACACTTCAGTGGGACCTTCGTGAGATAGAGTAGTGTTGTCACCTGGTGTATCACAGCTCACAAGTGAGCATCAGCAGATGGTGGAGACAGGGACAGCAGTGGAGAGTCCTCATCAGAGGCCACAGGGCGCTCCCAGCTCTGCTCAGCTGCATTGCATGTGGACCCTGTGCCTCTGGGGCCATCCAGAAAGAGAGCGGTGCTGGAACTCCAGGAACAAGTGCAGGAGTCTCTGGCAGGTTTTGTCTCCAGGGTTACTGCAAGTGTGGAGAGGATGAAGGAGTCCAACTCTAACATGAGCAGTGCCTTTGTGGAGGCAATGGCGCATGAACGCACCACCACGGAAAGGATGGCAACCTCCGTGGAAAGGATGGCTATGGTCACGGAGGAAATAAGTCGCCAGAGTCAGGAAAACATGGTGAATGTTCAGAATAGATTGACATCTCTGGAGGAACAATGGGCAGCTATTGAGCAAAGAAACCAGAGCTTCATGGAAGTCCTTTTGAGGAGAACTGCCAGTACAGATATGGGTCCTCATGGCCCCCCTGATGTGCAGCATGGTGCTGTCCAGCCACTTGCTAGCATTGAAATGGGGCTGACCCATGAGAGGGATGTTGGTGGCAGGCAACAAGGAAGTGTGGACTCCTCTCCAAGCGCTGACACTCCCATGCCACTGTGTAGCCCTCGGTCAGAGCCCCACCAGAGCCCTCACCCAACTGAGATGGGCGTCTCAGCCCCTGCACAGATGCAGGAGAAGCAGACTGTTGGCGAGCCCTCTCAGGCTCGCAAACCCAGAGGACACCCGCCAAAGGTGCTGAAGCAGGAGCAGCATGAAAGTGAGCAAGGTGCCTCCACATCTGCTGAAGCCACAGGGGAAGCACCACGTAGAAGCACGCGTAAGAGGAAGATAAGGCACAATTAGTCACAAGGGTGTTCTGTTCTGATGTCTTTTGTTTTCTTTAATATTTGGCATTGTCATCCTTTTGTGCATGTATTAAACAGAAGTGATGGCAAACAGTTGAAGTTCTGGCCTATGTGATCTGGGATATGGACGTTGCACATTGAGGGCTATGGGCGACTTGCATTTGTAATGATGGTGGTTAGAGTGATAGGAACCGACAGGTTCTTGTACATTGTGTATGGTGTGATAAGAAGGTGCCAGCCATATGTGTTTGATTCATCTACCTAAGCGAATCTGGCAAAGATTAGTGCATCCCTTGCATTACGGGCAGCAATGTGCTCGTGTGCTGCTGGAGCTGCCTCATCCGTCTCCACAAGGTCTTCCTCCTCCTCCTCATCTGAGGAGGCTATGCGCTGAGCCACTTGTTCCTCAGGCAGCTGCAAGCCACGATGTTGTGCGATGTTGTGCAGTGCACAGCAGACTACGATGATTCTGGAGACCCTGGCTGCTGAGTACTGTAGGGCTCTACCTGATCTGTCAAGGCATCTGAATCACATTTTGAGCAAGCCGATGGTTTGCTCGATGATGGATCTGGTCAAAATGTGGTTGGCATTGTAGTGCTCCTCAGCTTCATTCGATGGCCTCCTCAACAGTGTCATTAGCCACGTCTTCAGGGGATAGCCCTTGTCTCCAAGTAGCCATCCGGAAAGTTGTCTTGGCGGATTCAAGAGCGGAGGCACACTAGACTGCCGCAGGATGAATGAGTCATGGCAACTGCCAGGGTACTTTGCGCAAACATGCATAATGTCCTTCCTGTGGTTACACACCAGCTGGACGTTAAGGGAGTGGAAGCCCTTGCGGTTGACAGAAACAGCTGGTTGTGATGGGGTGCCCTAATGGCCACATGTGTGCGTCTACGATGCCCTGCACCCTTGGCAAGTCTGCCATATTTGCAAAGCCAACCGCACGCGCGGTTACTTATGCTTCATCCATGGAGAAGTGGATATAATTGTGCGCCTTTGCAAAGAGGGCATTGGTAATCTGCGTGATGCAAGTGTGTGCGGCCGACTGGGAGATTCCGCTGACGTCTGCTGATGAGCCCTGGAAGAACCCTGAAGCAAAAATATTGAGTGCGGTGGTGACTTTGACAGCCACTGGTAAGGGGTGTCCGCCCACTCCTCTGGGCTCCAGGTGTTGGTGCAGCATTTCGCAGATGTCAGCGACTACCTCTCGCGAAAGTCTCAGCCTCCTTTGGCACTGCTGCTTAGTCATGTTGAGGAAGCTCATCCTCGGCCTGTAAACCCTGTGTTGGGGGTATCTCCTGCGGCGACGTGCAGGCCTGCGCTGATGCCCTTTGCCCTGTGCAGCATCAGGTGGGTGAGGAGAAGGTTGGCACTCCTGTTGTTGCTGCTGCAGTTGTGCCTGGTTCTGTTGCTGCTGCGGCTGCTCGTCCTCCGATTCTGAGGACCAGGATGACGGGGTATAAATGGTTCCCATGCTGCTGGTAGATATCTCAGTTGAGGAAGCGCTCAGTCAATGTGGGGAGAGGGTTTTCCCAGGAGGTCACAGTAAAGATGGATCTCAGCTTCACCACTTACAAGATCAGTAGACCTGCAAAAAGTTTTCCAAGACCTGAAAAAACAAAGTTCTGTCATCTGTAAGTGAGCCTTGGTGAGAGCTCTGTTTTTATGCTGGAGCTGCAGCTGTCAAGAAGGCAGCCACTTAGTGAACCTGACACAATCAGCTGGCGTGGTTTGGGAACAGCGTGGAACACGCAGAAAAAGTGGAAAAATCGAAAACCGCCGGTAAAATAGACTTATCCAGGCAGTTAACAAGCTGTTAACTGCCTTATGAGCCTCTCCTGCCGCTTGGTGGCGGGACCGATCGGGAGTCTGGGACCCCCGCATTTGGGAAAGTTGCGCGGAAGCGGGTTGACAGCGGGATTGGACCCCGCTGTCAATATTTGCGATTTTACCTTCTGAACCACCTCCAAACCCGCCCTCTGAACACTGGCCAAATCACGGCCGAGATGTTTAGCTGCTAAGCTGGAGTTGCACTTCATCTGGCCTGTCCCTTTAAGGCCACTGCTCAAGCACTCCCTGTGGAGAAGTAGCCTAAATCTGCAAATCCAGGTGTTTGTTCCTGCTTATAAACACCAGAGGGTAATTGCAGTTGTTTATAAATCTCCAGTTCCCAATCAGAAGAACCCAGCATGCAATGGCTGATTTTTGTCCTACGATTGATTTTGTATCTGTAACAAAGTATGATACTTTCATCACGTGATGGACAAACATTAGCCACACTACTTAATTTAAGTTCTTGTGGCAAGTAGGCTGGGTACTTTATTTTTCTCAGGCTAAATTATCTCGTGATTCATAAAACATCTACCACCAAAAAAGAACTGAATTGTATAGCTTACCTCCTTGTATCAAATATTTATCAAGGTTATAGGCAGCAGAATCGGATCTGAACACAGAATTCCAGTATTCTGTTCCAGGCCACACTCAGTATGCAGGAGCTCTGATTCGCAATCACCTTCAGCAAAGAAAGAAAGAACTTGCATTTATATAGCACCTTTCACAACCTCAGGCCATTCCAAAAGCACTTTACAGCCAATGAAGTACTTTTGAAGTGTAGTCACTGTTGTAATATAGGAAACGTGGCACTCAATTTGCACACAGCAAGATCACACAAACAGAAATGAAATAAATGACCAGATAATCTGTTTTAGTGATGTTGGTTGAGGGATAAATATTGGCCAGGCGAACTCCCCGGCTCTTCTTCGAATACTGTCATGAGATCTTTTACGCCCCCCTGAGAGCCTCAGGGTCAGCTGTGGTTCAGTGAATAGCACTCTCGCCTCTGAGGCATAAGGTTGTGGGTTCAAGTCCCACTCCAGACACCTGAACACAAAAATCTAGGCTGACACTCCAGCGCAGTACTGAGGGAGTGCTGCACTGTCGGAGCTGCCGTCTTTCAGCTGAGACATTAAACCAAGGCCCCGACTGCTCTCTCAAGTGGACGTAAAAGATCCCATGGCATTATTTCGAAGAAGAGCAGGGAAGTTATCCCCGGTGAATTGGCCAATATTTATCCCTCAATCAACATTATTAAAAAACAGATTATCTAGTCATCATCACATTGCTGTTTGTGGGAGCTTGCTGTGGGCAAATTGGCTGCCGTGTTTCCTACATTACAACAGTGACTACACTTCAAAAAAGTACTTAATTGGCTGTAAAGCGCTTTGGGACGTCCGGTGGTCATGAAAGGTGCTTTATAAATGCAAGTCTTTCTTTTAACATCTCATCCGAATGATGGCACCTCTGACAGTGCAGCACTGGAGTTTCAGCCTAGATTTTGTGCTCAAGTCTCTGGAGTGGTGCTTGAACCCACAACTTTGTGACTCAGAGGCAAGAATGCAACCAATGAGCCACAGCGAACACAAAGACATTTAGCAGAATTAGTTTATAATAAATGACATTAATTATATCCAAGTTAGGATCGACAGAGGCAAAGATTCATTACAATTTCAAAGATGCAGGTATAGATTCTAGTTTATCTCCAACTATAATGTGGGATACATCTGCTGACTCTGCCAACTCCCGATATCACACACGCAAACATGTTCCTGTGTCAGAGATCCTTACTATCAGAGCACCTGATATCTTAGTCTAAAGGTGTATTTGTTTACTTCATCATATAGTAGGATTCATCCAATATTTCCCTTGGCTGGAGATGGTTTGGAGGTGAGGAGTGTGTTGATTCCAGCAGAGGGCTCAATTCAGACTATGAAGGAAGGAAATCAGAAGCAAATATGTTCAGCAATTAGCTCTGGTGCAGCTCAGTCCATTTTTGGCAACTATAATGCATGTTAATTTGTATTAATTTGTGTTAATTAAATTGTCTGCAGCCTTTGACACGGTTGACCACTCCATCCTTCTCCAACGCCTCTTCACTGTCATCCAGCTGGGTGGGACTGCACTCACCTGGTTCCATTCTTATCTATCTAATCGTAGCCAGAGAATCACCTGCAACGGCTTCTCTTCCCGCTCCCGCATGGTTACCTCTGGTGTCCCCCAAGGATCTATCCTTGGCCCCCTCCTATTTCTCATCTACATGTTGCCCCTTGGCGTCATCATCCGAAAACACAGCATCAGTTTCCACATGTACGCTGACAACACCCAGCTTTACCTCACTACCTCTTCTCTCGACCCCTCCACGGTCTCTAAATTGTCAGACTGCTTGTCCGACATACAGTTCTGGATGAGCAAAAATTTTCTCCAATTAAATATTGGGAAGACCGAAGCCATTGTTTTCGGTCCCCGCCACAAACTCCGTTCCCTAGCCACTGACTCCATCCCTCTCCCTAACATCTGTCAGGGGCTGAACCACACTGCTCGCAACCTTGGTGTCATATTTAACCCTGAAATGAGCTTCCGATCACATATCTCTGTAATCTCCTTCAACCCCACAACCCCCCGAGATATCTGCGCTCCTCTAATTCTGCCCTCCTGAGCATCCCTGATTATAATTGCTCAAACTTTGGTGGTCGTGCCTTCTGTTGCCTAGGCTCCAAGCTCTGGTATTCCCTGCCTAAACCTGTCTGCCTCGCTACCTCTCTTTCCTCCTTTAAGATGCTCCTTAAAACCTACCTCTTTGACCAAGCTTTTGGTCACCTGCCCTAATTTATCCTTATGTGGCTCGGTGTCCAATTTTTTGTCTTAAAATACTCCTGTGCAGCACCTTGGGACATTTTACTATGTTAAAAGTGTTATATAAATACAAGTTGTTGTTGTTGTATAAAAAGTGCAATTACATTGCATGAAAAAATTGGATGCAACACAATACATGTTGCAAATACAATTGAAATTATTAACAGGTAGAAATTAGCCATTTTCAACGTGAAAATATGAATGACATTTGGAGTTAAGATAATTGTGATTGTGTTAGAGCACTCTTAGAAATGATAAAGCTGGCAACAGGGGCACTTCATATATATTTTCATTAACTTAAGAAAAAGAAGTGCGACATATTAAGGATGTTGATACAAGGGGACATTGGTTTAATTATGAAAATTTACTTAAAGTTTCATGAGCGATGTATTCTCCAGGTCTCAATACTGTACACTTGTTTTGGAAAAGGTGAACCCATAAACTACTTCTCAAGAGGTCATCTATAACATTACTAATGTTTCCTAAATTACAACAGTGACTACACTTCAAAAAAGAATGCTTCATTAGCTGTAAAGTGCTTTGGGACTTTTTGAGTTTGTGAAAGGTGCTTTCTTTCCTTCTTTCTTTCTTGGGTGGGGGGAAGAGATTTGGTACAACAGGCCTCGGGGGCCACACACAACTGGTGAAAGAGGCAACAGCTGAGCAGCTTGTAAAAAATCATTTTCTTTAAAAAAGTTTCTTCAGATAATGGGGCCTGTACACAGGCCCAAGGCAACCTCCACTGACCTTCAAGTGCTGGACATTGGGGCCAACAGTCTGCATCTGCCTCCAGTGTTTGAACTAGGCAAATGTGGAAAGCAACTTGTATAGAAAAAGTGACAAGGAAAAAAGCAAAAGACAGGAAGGAGAAAAACAAAATTAGAAGGCAAAGAACTCAACGGTTTAAATCAAACATGGTCACAGTAAATAATAATTCATATAGGTCTGAGAGCATTAAAAAAACAAGCCTGAAGGCTTTGTGTCTTAATGCAAGGAGCATTCGGAACAAGGTGGATGAATTAGCTGCGCAAATAGAGGTAAACGAATATGATTTGATTGGGATTACAGAAACATGGCTCCAGGGTGGCCAAGGCTGGGAACTCAACATCCAGGGGTATTCAATATTTAGGAAGGATAGGTAAAAAAGAAAGAGAGGTGGGGTAGCATTGCTGGTTAAAGAGGGGACTAACACAATTGAAAGGAAGGATATTAACTCTGATGATGCGGAATCTGTATGGGTAGAACTGAGAAATATCAAGGGGCAGAAAACGTTAGTGGGATTGGTATATAGACCTCCAAACAGTAATACAGAGGTTGGGGATGGCATTAAAAGGGAAATTAGAGAAGCATGCAGTAAGGGCACAGCAGTCATCATGGGTGACTTTAATTTACATATAGATTGGGCTAACCAAATTAGTAAAAATACTGTGGAGGAGGAATTCCTAGAATGTTTATGGGATGGTTTTCTGGAACAATATGTCGAGGAACCAACCAGAGATCAGGCCATCTTAGACTGGGTATTATGTAATGAGAGAGGATTAATTAGCAATCTTGTTGTACGAGACCCCTTGGGTCAGAGCGATCATAATATGATAGAATTCTTCGTTAGGATTGAGAGTGAAGTAGTTGACTCGGAGACTAGGGTCCTGAATTTAAATAAAGGAAACTACGATGGTATGAGGCGCGAATTGGGTAGGATTGATTGAGGAATATCACTCAATTCAATTTTCAATTCAAATCAATTCAATTCAAATCGCTTTATTGGCATGACAAGGTACATCTTATGTTGCCAAAGCATCGAAAAACATTCATGGTTGTACACAAAAATACAGATCTATCCATACAGTGTATAAACAGATATATCCCTGAGTGTATAAATATACATTCATATAATTTGTATATACTCTTTTCTTATATTTAGTGGTTGTCCCTCTGTTTATGGCAAGCTGTAACTCTAAGGGTTGACGGTGGATAGGCAATGGCAAACATTCAAAGACAGCATGGATGAACTACAGAAGTTGTTCATCCCAGTTTGGGATAAGAATAAAACAAAAAGGGTGACTCAGCCATGGCTAACAAGGGAAATTAGGGATAGCATAAGATCCAAGGAGAAGCATTTTAATTGGCCAGAAAAAGCGGTAACCCTGAGGATTGGGAGCAGTTTAGGATTCAACAAATGAGGACAAAGGGATTATTTAAGAAGGGGAAAATAGAATATGAAAGTAAGCTTGCAGGGAACATAAAAACTGACTGTAAGAGCTTTTATAGATATGTGAAGAGAAAAAGATTAGTGAAGTCAAGCGTAGGTCCCTTGCAGTCAGAAGCAGGGGAAATTATAATGGGGAACAAAGAAATGGCAGACCAATTAAATGCATATTTTGGTTCTGTCTTCACAAAGGAGGACACAAATAACCTCCCAGAGATGTTGGAGAACATAGGGTCTGATGAGAGGGAGGAACTGAAAGAAATCAGTATTTGTAGGTAAATGGTGTTAGGGAAATTGACGGGATTGAAGGGCGATAAATCCCCAGGGCCTGATAATCTACATCCTAGGGTTCTTAAGGAGGTGGCCCTAGAAATAGTAGATGCATTGCTGATCATCTTCCAAAATTCACTGGAATCTGGAACTGTACCCATGGATTGGAGGGTAGCTAATGTTACCCCACTATTCAAAAAGGGTGGTAGAGAGAAAGCAGGGAATTACAGACCAGTAAGCCTGACATCAGTAGTGGGGAAAATGCTAGAGTCCATTATAAAGGATGTAATAGCTGAGCACTTGGAAAACAGTGACAGGATCGGACAAAGTCAACATGGATTTACAAAAGGTAAATCGTGCTTGACTAATCTACTGGAATTTTTTGAGGATGTAACTGGGAAAATAGATAAGGGAGAACCAGTAGATGTGGTGTATTTGGACTTTCAAAAGGCTTTCGATAAGGTCCCGCATAAGAGATTAGCGTGTAAAGTTAAGGCACATGGGATTGGGGGCAAGGTATTGACTTGGATAGAGAACTGGTTGGCGGACAGAAAGAAGAGAGTAGGAATTAACGGGTCTTTTTCCGAGTGGCAGGCAGTGACTAGTGGGGTACCGCAGGGGTCGGTCCTTGGACCCCAGCTATTCACAATATATATTAATGATCTAGACAAGGGAACTAGATGTAATATCTCCAAGTTTGCAGACGACACAAAGCTGGGTGGGCGTGTGTGCTGCGAGGAGGATACCGAGAAACTCCAGGATGATTTGGACAGGTTGGGTGATTGGGCAGAAGCGTGGCAGATGCAATATAACGTGGATAAATGCAAGGTTATCCACTTTGGTGTCAAAAACAGAAAAGCAGACTATTATTTGAATGGCAATAGATTGGGAGAAGGGGAAGTGCAACGAGACCTGGGTGTCCTTGTGCACCAGTCGCTGAAGGTAAGCATGCAGGTGCAGCAGGCGGTTAAGAAGGCAAATGGTATGTTGGCCTTCATAGCGAAAGGGTTTGAGTACAGGAGCAAGGATGTCCTGCTGCAGTTGTACAGGGCCTTGGTGAGACCACACCTTGAGTACTGTGTGCAGTTTTGGTCGCCTTATCTCAGGAAGGATGTTCTTGCCATGGAAGGAGTTCAGCGAAGATTCACAAGGCTGATCCCTGGGATGGCAGGAATGACGTATGAGGAGAGATTGGGTCGATTGGGCTTATACTCGCTGGAGTTTAGAAGAATGAGAGGGGATCTCATCGAAACTTATAAAATTCTGACAGGTCTGGACAAACTAGCTGCAGGTAGAATGTTCCCGATGGTCGGAGAGTCCAGAACCAGGGGTCATAGTCTAAGGATAAGGGGTAAGCCATTTAGGACAGAGATGAGGAAGAATTTCTTCACCCAGAGAGTGGTGAACCTGTGGAATTCTCTACCACAGAAGGCGGTTGAGGCCAAGTCTTTAAATATATTCAAGAAGGAGTTAGATATATTTCTTAGAGCTAAAGGTATCAAGGGATATGGGGAGAAGGCAGGTACGGGGTACTGAGTTTGGATGATCAGCCATGATCTCATCTAATGGCGGAGCAGGCTCGAGGGGCCGAATGGCCTACTCCTGCTCCTATCTTCTAACTTGCATTTATATAGCGCCTTGAATGTAGGAAAATGTTCCAAGGTGCTTCACAGAAGCGTAATCAAATAAAAATCAACACGGTGATGTGCCTCAATAATCCCGAGACTCGATGTTAGCGAAACAAAACAAGGCTTTTATTAACTTAGAAGATAACACGCAGTGGAGAGAGGTATCTTCCCTGGAGGTCTGCAGTACTGGCTGTGAGGCCAGACTGAGCTGGCTTACATAGAGGCCAGGTATGGGCGGAGCCCTACACACAACACATTCCATACATTCCAATACACAATACAATGGTGAGGAGAAACCTGAAACCAACCACAGTCACAGGCAATACAATGGTAAGGGGGAACCTGAAACCAACCACAGTCACAGGCAGTGATGAATGGAATATTTCATCACATTCACCCCTTCTATAGATTTAGTCTGTTCGGGGGTTTGGTAGTCCTCTGCGACCGACGTGGCTGTTGTGGTGTCGCGGGTGTTGGCTGGGTGTCCCCGGTGGCCTCCTGGGTCTCTGCCGGGGGTGCCGCCAGGGTTGTTGAAGGGGTAGTTGGTGGGGGTGCCGTTGGTCGATGTTCTTCCGGGGGTGATGAAAGAGTAGTGGGTGGGTAAGAGTTGCTGTGGTCGTTGTCGCTGCTATTGCCGTGGTTGTTGTCGTTACCGGCTGGGGCGACGTCTTTTATTGACACGGTGTCCTCCCTTCCGTCGGCGTGCCGGACATACGCGTATTGGGGGTTGGCGTGGAGTAGGTGCACTGGCTCCACGAGAGGGTCCGTCTTATGGCCCCTCACATGCCTTCGCACGAATACCGGACCCGGGGTGGAGAGCCATGACGGCATGGATACGCCTGAGGTGGATTTCCGGGGGAAGCTAAATATTCGTTCATGAGGCGTGGCATTAGTGGCAGTACACAATAGCGACCGTATCGAATGGAGCACATCTGAGAGGACTTCCTGCCAGCGGGAGATAGGGAGGCCCTTGGTCCTTAGAGCTAGAGTGACTGCTTTCCATACTGTCCCGTTCTCTCGCTCCACTTGACCGTTACCCCGGGGGTTGTAGCTGGTGGTACGGCTCGTGGCGATACCCCTGGACAGCATGTACTGGCGTAGCTCTTCACTCATGAAGGACGCCCCCCTATCCGTGTGGATGTAGCTCGGCATACCGAACAGGCAGAACAGGCTGTTGAGGCATTTAATGACCGTGGCGCTGGTCATGTCTGGGCAGGGGAAGGCGAATGGGAACCGGGAGTATTCGTCCACAATGTTCAGGAAGTAAACATTGCGGTCGACGGACGGGAGGGGGCCCTTGAAATCTAAGCTGAGCCGCTCAAAGGGCCGTGTAGCTTTGATTAAGTGGGCTCTATCAGGGTGGTAGAACCGAGGCTTGCACTCAGCGCAAGTGCGGCAGTTCCTGGTCAGAGACCGAACTTCCTCAATCGAGTAGGGTAAGTTGCGGGACTTTATGAAGTGGAACAGCCGCGTGACCCCTGGGTGGCAGAGGTCGTTGTGGAGGGTCTGTAGCCGATCCCCGGTGGCGCTGGCACACATCCCTCGTGAGAGGGCATCTGGGGATTCGTTAAGGGCCCCTGGCCGGTAAATGATGTCATACTCGAAGGTGGAGAGCTCGATCCGCCACCTAAGAATCTTATCATTTTTGATCTTCCCCCTCTGTTTATTATTGAACATAAACGCCACCGACCGCTGGTCGGTAAGTAGGGTGAAGCGTTTGCTGGCTAGGTAGTGGCGCCAGTGGCGCACTGCCTCCACGATGGCTTGGGCCTCCTTTTCCACGGAGGAATGTCTGATCTCGGGCCCTTGGAGGGTCCTCGAGAAGAAAGCTACGGGCCGCCCCGCCTGGTTGAGGGTGGCCGCCAAGGCAAAGTCAGACGCATCACTTTCCACTTGAAATGGAGTGTTCTCGTCCACTGCCTGTAGCGTGGCCCGCTCAATATCCTGCTTAATGCTTTTGAAGGCGGTGTGGGCCTCAGCAGAGAGCGGAAAAGAGGATGCTTTCAAGAGGGGGCGGGCTTTGTCGGAGTAGTTGGGGACCCATTGGGAATAATAAGAAAATAACCCCAGGCACCTTTTCAGGGCTTTGGGAGTGTTGGGCAGGGGCAGCTCCCGTAGGGGGCGCAATCGGTCGGGGTCTGGTCCGATTTCCCCATTCTCCACCACGCTGCCTAGTATGCAGAGGCGCGTGGTGTTGTAAACGCACTTGTCCTCGTTGTAGGTGAGGTTGAGTTTTTGTGCGGTTTTCAGGAACCTCTCGAGGTTCGAGTCGTGATCCTGCTGGTTGTGACCGCAGATGGTGATGTTGTCGAGGTAGGGGAAGGTTGCCTGCAAGTGGTGGTCATCGACCATGCGATCCATCTCCCTCTGGAAGACCGAGACCCCATTCGTCACCCCAAAGGGGACTCTGAGGAATTGGTAGAGGCGTCCGTTCGCCTCGAAGGCGGTGTACGGGCGGTCCTCTGGTCTGATAGGGAGCTGGTGGTACACTGACTTGAGGTCGATGGTGGAGAACACCCGGTATTGGGCGATTTGGTTCACCATTTCTGATATGCGGGGTAGCGGGTAGGCGTCTAGTTGGGTGTACCTGTTGATCGTTTGGCTATAGTCGATCACCATCCGTTTCTTCTCGCTACCCCTTACCACCACCACTTGGGCGCGCCACGGGCTATTGCTGCATTCAATAATGCGCTCTTTCAGGAGCCTGTCTACCTCGGTTGCGATAAACTGCCTGTCCTCCCAGCTGTACCTGCTGCTTTTGGTCGCTATTGGCCGGCAGTTAGGGGTAAGGTTCGCGAATAGCGAAGGCGGCTTTACCTTCAGGGTAGCCAGGCCGCACACTGTGAGGGGCGGCTGGGACCCACCGTACTTGAGCGTGATGCTTTGGTGGTTGCACTGGAAATCCAGGCCCAAGATCACGCTCGCGCATAGATTCTTCATGATTAATACTTTAAAATTATCGTATACAGTCCCGTTAACGGACAATTGTACCGTGCAGTAACCCAGAATGGTCGATGTCTGGGTTTTATCAGCCATAGAGATGGTACCCCGAGTACGGACCACCTTTAGGGAGAGTTGTCGTGCCAGTTCCGGGTGGATAAAACTCTCCGTGCTTCCACTGTCAATTAAACATTTAACCCCGCACCCGTTTACCTCGATGTCCACCATTGATTTGGATAGCGGGTGGGGCCTGGTCTGGTCCACTGTGACCGATGCCACTGTAGGGCCCTGATCGAGACAAGATGGCGTCCGCGCTGTCTGCTCACAAGATGGCGGACCCCACGAGGTCGGGCAAGATGGCGTCCAAGATGGCCGCTCCCACGGCGCACACGCGGCGGTGGCGGGTTTTGGTTTTCCAGCGGGGTTCCCTCTGCACACCTTCCCAAAGTGCCCCTTCTTACCGCACTTAAAGCAGGTGGTGCCTTTCGCCGGGCACAGGTTTCTGGTGTGCTTTGGCTGCCCGCAGAAGTAGCAGTTGGGTCCCCAACGCGTCGCGGCTGTCGTAGGGCTTCTGGGGGGAGAGCGGGGCCCCGACGGTGTCGGGCTGCCGGGCGGGGAAGATGCCTTCCAAGATGGCGGCGCCCTTGGTGCACACGTGGCGGCGTGGACGGCGCGGGCTGAAGAGTAGGCGTCCGAGTTTCTCTGGGCTACATCCAGGGATCGCGCGGTGTCCGCGGCCTGTTTCAGGTCCAATCCCGTTTTTTCCAGCAGTCTTTGCCGGATGTAAGTGGAGCTGAGGCCTGTGATAAAGGCATCGCGAAGAAGCTCGTCGGTGTACACTGCGGCTTTTACATCTCGGCACTTGCAGTCTTTGCCAAGCATTTTCAGGGTGCCTAGGAACTCCTCCACCGATTCCCCAGGTCGCTGTGCGCGAGTGGCGAGCAGATGCCTAGCATACACCTCATTCGTAGGCTGCTGGTAATGCGCCTTTAAGATGTCGCAGGCGGCCAGGTACGTGTCGGCGTCTTGGATGAGGGGGTAAACCCGGTGGCTTACCCAATTCCGCAGAATTCCGAGTTTCATACTCGCAGCGTCCGTAGCGTCTTTGACGGCTGCGGAATTGTCCAGGAAGAATTCCATACACATAAACCAGTGTCCGAAGCGTGCTGATGCGTCCGGAGCATGCTGATCCAAATCCAAACGTTCGGGTTTCAGGAGTTGATCCATTGCGTTGAAAAATAAGTTAATAAAATTGATGTGCCTCAATAATCCCGAGACTCGATGTTAGCGAAACAAAACAAGGCTTTTATTAACTTAGAAGATAACACGCAGTGGAGAGAGGTATCTTCCCTGGAGGCCTGCAGTACTGGCTGTGAGGCCAGACTGAGCTGGCTTACATAGAGGCCAGGTATGGGCGGAGCCCTACACACAACACATTCCATACATTCCAATACACAATACAATGGTGAGGAGAAACCTGAAACCAACCACAGTCACAGGCAATACAATGGTAAGGGGGAACCTGAAACCAACCACAGTCACAGGCAGTGATGAATGGAATATTTCATCACACACGGAGTCAAAGATATTAGGAGGGGTGACTGAAAACTTGGTCAAAGTGGTAAGTTTTAAGGAGGGCCTTAAAGCAGGAGCAGGAGGTGGAGAGGTTTTGGGAGGGAAGTCCAGAGCTTAGGGCCTAGACTGCTGGAGGCATGGGTGACAATGGTGGGGCGAAGGAATATTATGATGCACAAAAAGCCAGAGTGGGAGGCCATGAAGGGATTTGAACATTAAAAAGAGAACAATTAATTGTCCTGTTTGTTTAAATTAAAGCTTCAATTTATTCCTACAATCATACTCCTTAATCGAAGATGAAGTCATTGCCAAGATAAGTTATGAGGTCTAGAATAAGGTTAAATATTAAATATGAGAAGCCAAAGACCAATGAAGCTATTTAGTTAGCTTAAAAAGGAGGGAAATATGCAAAACAACTACAGCTTCTCCCCTCAACCACAGATATAATACTCGCCAAAGGGAATTAACAAACAGGAAGCATAGAGCTCCGTGTTTATCTGGCTGTTTATAGAATTCTCATTGTCTTTTGATAGATGTGGCACTTCATTTTAGGTTTATTTTAACTCACTGCCCAAGTTTTACGACAGTTCTATTGAAACAAAACCAGCAGTGTACAAAATGAATCATGAAGACTTGGATATTATATCGGAGCACACCAATTTGAAGTCCAGGAAAGCACACCACAGATTTTTGTTGGGTATCAGGGGATATGGAGCAAAAGCAGAAAAATGGAGTTGAGGTGCAGATGAGCCATGATCTAACTGAATGGGAGAGCAAGCCTGAGGGGCTGAATGGTACACTCTTTTACCTCATGTTCCTATGACTAACAAATCAGTCAGCTGCCATGTCTTAGCATGTCAATCAACACTACATGAGGTTTTGGAAATAACATCCAGAGTCAATCAGATAGACAGCTTTTGGTGACTATTCACTGACTGAAACAATCCTGATTGGATATTTGACCTCTCCCACAAGTGAAAAATCTAAAAGTATCTCTTTGTTTGCAAAAATTCAGTATCGAAGCTTTTAAATAGCCACAGATGATATGTTTGTACAGGAAACTCTTTTTTATCCGGTACCGACGGGACCGGGATGGTGCCGGTTGATTAAAAATTCCGGATGATGGAGAGGGTTATCTACCGAGGCTAATTTTAACAAACAAAGAGTCAGACTCCTGTTATTGAGGTGTTCGGACTTCCGACAGCGCCAAGAAGCCGAGTAGTGGCAGTTTGGAGAACTACCCCCACTGACTAACTCGGCCACCGCGGGAGACTTGGACTCGGACTTGGCAACATTTCCGGTTATTGAGGTGTTTTCGGAGTATGAATTTTGCTGGTTAATAGAGAATTCTGGATATTTAGGTGCCGTTTAAATGAGAGTTTCCTGTATTTGATGGGTTTTCATTAATTCATTTAATCTTAGCATATAGAATTAGCCTTTGATGCGCTATCAATTACTGAGAAAGACTGGAGGTTAAGAGAGTAACAAACAGGCCTTTATTAGCTAAAGAACGAAGGCATGCCTCTAGTAGTCGACCGGTCCTGAATGCCTGGGGAACTGCAGAGCAGCCGTCTTTATACCAGGGCATATGGGTGGAGCCAGGGGCGGAGCCAGCTGAGACATGCACAGACAGGTACAACAATGGGCAAGAGTGAACAACAGTGAAGTGAACAACAGTGGAGTGAACAACAGTGGTTTACCACATTCACCCCTTGCTTAAAAAATGAGTCCGACGGGGTGAAGTGTATTAAAAGTTCGTATAATTAAGTCTTTCTGGGGGTCTTGTATGCTGTCGTGATCGTCGTGGCGACGGCTGAGGTGGTGCAGCTTCCGACGCCGAGTCCCGCGTGGGCCGGAGCAGTGGCGTGTCGTCCTCATGGGTGTTGAGTTGGTTGGTGATCAATGGCGGGTCACGGGGCCACGGCGTGCCGTCTACAGGGGTTAGGTATGGGTCCGTTGCCGCCGGTGCATTGTGGGTAGCGGTGAAGGGCAATGGTAGTGGGTAATGTTGGTTTCAGGGGCCCCCGAGGGTGCGAGGTCTCGTATGGAGACTGTGTCCTCCCGCCCGTCCAGGTACGCAACGTAGGCATACTGAGGGTTGGCGTGGAGGAGGTTGACCCTCTCAACCAGGGGGTCCGTTTTGTGGGTCCTCACGTGCTTCCGAAGTAGGACGGGCCCTGGAGACGTCAGCCATGGTGGTAGCGAGGTCCCCGATGTGGACTTCCTAGGGAAGACAAACATTTTTTCGTGAGGGGTGGCGTTAGTGGCAGTACAGAGCAGTGACCGAATGGAGTGGAGCGCATCGGGGAGGACATCCTGCCAGCGGGAGGTTAGAAGGCCCTTAGATTTTAAGGCTAGTAGGGCGGCCTTCCAAACTGTCGCGTTCTCTCTTTCTACCTGTCCGTTCCCCCGGGGGTTGTAGCTGGTGGTCCTGCTCGTGGCAATACCTCTCACCAGCAGGTACTGGCGGAGTTCGTTGCTCATAAACGATGAGCCCCGGTCGCTATGGATATAGCTGGGGAAACCGAATAAGGCGAAGAGGTCGTTCAGGCATTTAATGACCGTAGCACTGGTTATGTCTGGGCAGGGGATGGCAAACGGAAAACGGGAGTACTCGTTGATGATAGTGAGGAAGTATGCGTTGCGGTCAGAGGAGGGGAGGGGCCCTTTAAAATCGACGCTCAGGCGCTCAAAAGGGCGAGTGGCTTTTATCAGGTGTGCTCTGTCTGGCCTATAAAAGTGCGGTTTGCACTCGGCACAGACTTGGCAGTTCCTGGTCATGGTCCTGACCTCCTCGATGGAGTAAGGCAGGTTGCGGGCCTTGATGAAATGGAAGAACCTGGTGACCCCCGGGTGGCAGAGGTCATTGTGGAGGGCCCGCAGTCTATCAACCTGTGCGCTGGCACATGTACCTCGCGATAGAGCATCCGGGGGCTCATTGAGTTTCCCAGGCCGGTACAAGATATCGTAATTGTAGGTGGAAAGTTCAATTCTCCACCTCAAAATCCTGTCGTTTTTGATTTTGCCCCTCTGCTTGTTATTAAACATAAAAGCAACTGAACGCTGGTTAGTGAGTAGGGTGAATCGTTTTCCGGCCAGGTAATGCCTCCAATGTCGCACAGCTTCCACAATGGCCTGGGCCTCCTTTTCGACAGAGGAGTGTCTGATTTCGGAGCCTTGGAGGGTTCGTGAAAAGAAGGCCACGGGCCTTCCCGCCTGGTTAAGGGTAGCGGCCAGGGCAAAGTCGGACGCATCGCTCTCCACCTGGAAAGGGATGGACTTGTCCACCGCATGCATGGTGGCTTTAGCAATGTCCTCTTTGATACGGTGGAAGGCTAAGCTGGCCTCTGCCGCCAGGGGAAAAGAGGTGGACTTGATAAGTGGACGGGCTTTGTCCGCATAATTAGGGACCCACTGGGCGTAGTAGGAGAAAAACCCCAGGCATCTCTTCAGGGCCTTGAGGCAGTGGGGCAGGGGAAGGTCCATAAGGGGACGCATCCGGTCGGGGTTGGGGCCGATGACTCCGTGTTCCACAACACAGCCAAGGATAGCGAGGCGGGTTGTGCGGAATATGCACTTCTCCTTGTTATACGTAAGGTTTAGGAGTTGGGCAGTGCGGAGGAATTTGTCGAGGTTGGCGTCATGGTCCTGCAGGTCATGGCCGCAGATGGTCACATTGTCCAGGTAGGGAAAAGTGGCCTGCAACGCATTCTGGTCGACCATCCGGTCCATCTCCCTTTGGAAAACGGAGACCCCGTTGGTGACGTCAAAGGGAACCCGAAGGAAGTGGTAGAGGCGGCCGTTTGCCTCGAAGGCAGTATACTGGCAGTCCTCATAGCGGATAGCGAGTTGGTGATATGCTGACTTAAGGTCAATGGTGGAGAATATGCGGTATTGTGTGATCTGATTGACCATATCAGATATGCGGGGGAGTGGGTATGCGTCCAGTTGGGTATATCGATTAATTGTTTGGCTGTAGTCAATGACCAGGCGCTGCTTCTCGCCGGTCTTGACGACCACAACCTGGGCTCGCCAGGGGCTGGTGCTAGCTTCAATAATCCCCTCCTTCAGGAACCGCTCCACCTCAGATTTAATAAAAACTCTGTCACCAGCGCTGTATCGCCTGCTTTTGGTGGCGATGGGCTTACAGTCGTGGGCGAGGTTAGCGAACAACGGGGGGGGGTGACTTTAAGCGTGGAGAGGCTGCAAAAGGTGCGCGGCGGGCAATTTGAAAACTGCCGGTTGCAGACTGTGAATGGGGGAAGGGGTCCACCGTACGCCATCGTGACACTTTTAAGGTGGCACTGAAAATCCAACCCCAGTAGAACGGCAGCGCAGAGATGGGACAGGACAAGCAGTTTAAAGTTTCTGTACTCTGTGCCCCTCACCGAAAGTGTCACCACGCAGTAGCCGCCGACGTCCGCTGAATGGGACTTGGAGGCCATAGAGACCCGGTGGCGCGCTGGCAGGACCGAGAGAAAGTAACGCCGCACCGTGTCGGGGTGGATAAAGCTCTCCGTGCTCCCGCAGTCGAAAAGGCAGGTCGTGGCGCGGCCGTTTACCTTAATGTCCATCATGGACCTGGCTAGTTGGTGAGGTCTAGATTGGTCCAGTGTAACGGAGGCCAGCGTAGGGTCAGGCGTGTCGCTGCAGTCATCAGGTGAGGCGGTGGGTGAGTCGGGGGCCCATTGCAAAAATGGCGGCCGGAACGGATCACCCATGGTCGAAGGCGTCCAAGATGGCGTCCAAGATGGCGGCGCCCATGATCCACACGCGGCTGGAGGCGTACAAGATGGCGTCCAAGATGGCGGCGTCCAAGATGGCAGCCCGCTCGGCCCACACGCAGCACTGCTGGAGTTTGGGGTAGGTTTAGCCTTGCAGACGCTGCCGTAGTGCCCTTTCTTCCCACAACCAGAGCAAGTAGCGTTTTTTGCCGGGCAGCGCGCTCTGGGGTGTTTGGCTTGGCCACAGAAGTAACACTTCAGGCCCCGGGACATCGCTGCAGAAGTTGGGCCGTTGGCGGGATGTGACGGGGGGTGGCACGGCGCAGGGTGGCGGTCCTACCGTGTCCCAGGATGGCGGCGCCCGCGCCATCCACGATGCGGCCGCGCGGTCAGGGGAGTAGGCGTCCATATTCCGGTGGGCCACTTCTAGCGAGAGTGCGAGGGCCGTGGCCTTCTTCAGGTCGAGTTCGCCCTGCTCCAACAGTCTCTGCCGGGTGTAGTTGGACCTGAGGCCCGCGACGAAGGCATCCCGGACAAGTTCCTCCGTGTACACCGCGGCCGACACCTCTTTACATTTGCAGGCCCGGCCGAGCACCTTCAGCGCCCGTAGGTATACCTCCATCGATCCCCCGGGTTGCTGTTTGCGGGACCCCAGGAGGTGTCTGGCGTAAACCTCATTTACCGGGCGTGCGTACTGTTCTTTAAGGAGGTCGAGAGCACCCTTGTAGGTAGTTGCATCTTGGATGAGCGAATAAGCTTGGTGGTTCACCTTGGAGGTCAGAACCCTTAGTTTGTCGCCATCATTTTGAACAGTTTCGACGGAGGCTTCTAGGAAAAATTCGAAGCATCGCAGCCAGTGTGCGAACTTGGTAGATGAATCCGCCTCTTGAGGGTCTAGTTCCAGGCATGCTGGTTTGAGGATTTGCTCCATCGAAAAAAACATTTAGCTAATAAAATTGATGCGCTATCAATTACTGAGAAAGACTGGAAGTTAAGAGAGTAACAAACAGGCTTTTATTAGCTAAAGAATGAAGGCATGCCTCTAGTAGTCAACCCGGTCCTGAATGCCTGGGGAACTGCAGAGCAGCCGCCTTTATACCAGGGCGTATGGGTGGAGCCAGGGGCGGAGCCAGCTGAGGCATGCACAGACAGGTACAACAATGGGCAAGAGTGAACAACAGTGAAGTGAACAACAGTGAACAACAATGGAGTGAACAACAGTGGTTTACCACAGCCTTGTTACTTGCATGTTGCTTTGGGCTTTGCACAAAACTGAAACAAATTGAGCAACCTTCTGTGAGTTAGTAAAACAACATATTTATATCATGAACTGGTACAAGAGTTTCTGTCTCAGTTAATCAATGGATATTGAATTTTTGGAGCATTTTGTATCCAGGATACATTATCAGCTTGAGTGTGTAATATGCAGTGTACTAACCGTCAATATCAATTAATGAAGTGTCTATCTAATGTGAGAAAAACTTTACTGAGTGCAAACCAAAAGAAACTCCTGTGAGCTACTGTCAGATACAATGGAATAGGCCAAGCAGATTTGAAACACAATCCTCAATTCCATTGTTATTTGTTGCTTTCAGAATTTTTTATATCAGCATATGAACTATAACATAAAGTGGCAGATGATCATGTGTAAAGTCTGTGGGTTGTACAGTTAATAACGACACAGACTTCAGGAGTAACAAACAAACAGGTCTTTACTATTCAGAGGTCAGGGCGAATCTGCCCCAGTTATCCTGCCACAACACTTATATACTGGTATGGTCACTGTCGGTATTACAGTATACAGAAGCCAAACAAATAGTGCCACACCTAAAGTAGTTCTCTTAAAGGTGAACGGTTACATTCAATAGTTCCCTTAAAGGTAGACGGGTACATACACTACAATCATGGAGCATGTTTCTCTTGTGTGATAAGCCAAAGAAGGAAAGATTAGGAGAGGGGGCCAAAAGCTCCGTCAAAGAGGTGAGTTTTAAAGAAGGTCTTAAAGAAGGACAGGGAGGTGGAAAGGTTAAGAAGTTTAGGGAGGGAATTCCAAAGCGTGAGGCCTAGGCAGCTAAAGGCATGGCTGCCAATGGTGTGGCATAGGGAGGGGAGATGCACAGGAGGCCAGGGTCAGAGGAACAGGGAGTTCGGGGGGAGGCAGTGTCATAGGGCAGCAGGAGGTTTCAGACATAGGGATGGCTAAGCCATGAAGGAATTTAAACACAAGGATAAGACTTTTAAATTTGAGGCACTGGGGAACCAAGAGCCAATGTAGGTCAGCAAGCAGGATAGGATATAGGTAGATGCATTCTGGATAAGCTGAAGTTTCCAAAGCGTGGAGGATGGGAAGCCAACTGAGAGCTTTGGGGCAATTGGTTTGGACATGACAAAGGCATGAATGAGGGTTTCAGCAGTAGATGGGCTGAGGCAGGCCATGTTACAGAGGTGGAAGTAGGCAATGTTTCATACCATCAAATATGATGAAAGATGTTCATTAGCAGCTTCTTTTTTCATTTTGCCCAGGCATTGTCTTTCAACATGTCTCCAGGATGGCAAAGATGTCCAACTTACGAGATGCACCATAACTGCTGCATTGCAGTAAGGGCACAAGCTCTCCAGGCTATCTAATACTGCTTTGCCTGCTGATAGCTTGATCACAAAGCAGCCATCTTCATCAATGTCCCTGTTCACCATATCTGCTGACCTGACTTGTGCTGCCACCACACGGACTGCAGCGGTTCAAGAAGGCGGCTTACTGTAGGATTCGCAAAAATCCATGAAATACAGTATACGGGTAGGGCCCCTGAAGTGGCCACATTGTGAGAACACAGAATGGAGTTGGCAGTTCTCATGGCCCAGTTCAAAAGGACACACACACAGTACCTAACAGCAGTCTGAGTCATCATCGATTAGAAGAATCCAGAACCTTACTGTTTTTGATATTGTAATGTGGTTACAGCAGTAAACAAAACTATTAGCACCTGGAGGTGCACTAATCGCTGGCAGAGCGGTAACCGATCTCAGAAACTGCTGAGCACACACAAACGGAGGGACACTAAACGGATTCCCATTATGGCAAAGTGGTAACTGATCTCAGAAACTGCTGAGCACACACAAACGAAGGGACACTAATCGGATTCCCATTAGTTCGATTTGCGAGCAGTTAAAATTAATGTGCTTGCTTTTGTTAAAGCAACCTTAACAAAGGAAAACGGTTGATTTGGCGCCAAGATTAGGGCCAGAAAAGAGTATAACCGTTCAGGTAAATCGTCAGCAAGTCAGTCTAAGATTCGACCAGAGTAAGGAAGACTCCTCCGGAGACGGTTCACACCGTGAAGTCCAAGTCCAGTTACCATCAGGAGTTCGAGGACCGTGCGGAACAGAAAACGGCTCGAGGATTTCGGAGGACTTCCAAAGTTTGTACAGGAGAGCGAGTCCAGGAGCCGGTCCCATAAGGAAGGTCGGAGGTCCCGGACGACACCAAGTAACAGGGTCCAGGAGCCGGTCCCATAAGGAAGATCGGAAATTCCAGACGTAACAAGAAGTACCAAGGTCCAGAAGGGTTTTGAAATTCTGGTGAGCATAAAGGCCCAACTCTACCTAACTGACATAATTGAGGTATATTCAGTAACGGGAGGGTTTGTAACGTTAAGGGTATTTGTAAGTCAGGAGTGTGATTTATCCCTCGATGTGTCCGTGCGCTTCCCTCACCCCCGCTTTTAGCTTATCGCTATTTTAGAACTGTTTATATGCTTTAAAGTTATTTTTCTCAGTGTATAATTTAGTCCTCTGTGAGAAACGTTATTTTTCGTCTGCATTTATTCTTGCCATTTTTCTCTGTGTACATTCTCTTTCAAAAATAAAGATCGTTTTGATTTAAAACTCAATCTGTCTCATCTGACCATTTGTCGTCCGAGTCACGAGTTGGGCCAACACACAAATGTTGTCTGGCAATAAGCCCAGTGTCTAGAACCGTGAGGGGGGAGCGCTTCGAAACCGCTCATGAGTAGTGCGAAAATCAAAACCGATTTAGCACACCAGAAGCTCGTTAAAACGACCCCTTACAGAATGGCGACCCAGATGGGACACTGGCTACAGAAACCTTGTGTGGTGGACAAAGACTCGGGTGAGACAGATGTTATGGAAGATAGGTTAGCCTCCTACGTGTGTGGTAAAGTAAATGTAGCGAAAAAATGGGTGTATGACCTGTTAGGAGCCGAGCGTCCCCTAAAGGCAGCCGCCCAGTGGACGGCTAGTAAAGAGCACCGCAAGGGCATTGAGAAAGCGGTGTGGCTTATGTGCTATAAAAAGCAGGTTCTGGTACTGGACCACGCGGTGGCCAGTAAAGAAACCAAGATTAAGCATTTGTCCCAAGAGCTGCAGGAAAAGGTTGCAGCGGAAGGGAAAGTGTTAGTGGCTCTGGAGGCCATAAGCCAAGAGAGGGCAGCGATGGTCCGGGACCATCGGGGGAAGGTAGAAAGGTTGGAGGGCAAGATAGCTGAGCTGGAGGGGAGCGCTAGGTTCAGGGTAGAACACGTAGAGTATCAGGCAAGAGAATCCAGGGAGAAAGAGAGGAGATTAAAAACGGAGATTAGCCGCCTTACAGGGGAACTGAAGGCACAGGAGGAAAAGGTAGGCGAAGTAAAAGCAGCCTATAAGCTGGCCTGCGCTCGAGGGTTTGAGGAGGCAGACCACGGCCCCTGTAGGCAGGAAATAGAAAGCCTGAATCTGGCATTGGCCAGGGCAAAGGGGATGATATGCCTCATTAGCCCCAAGGTCGGCCAGGCTGAGTTCAACGGTAACCCAAGCAGGGAAGTCCCGCAGGCAGCCCCCAGAACAAAACGGGTTAGGGAACCAGAGTTTTCACAGCCACCACCCCTAGCCCCTAGTTTTCCAGAGGTCTGGGACCAGGAGGGGGTGGAGGATGAAGAACCCAAGGTAGACCAGGGTAGCCCGAGAGAGAATCAGGGACCGGGACCGGTGTACCCCGTGACACAACGGAGGTACGGACCACCCGGTGACGACGGGGAACCTGGGGACATCCAGAACCAATTCCTGGTGCCACACGGTACGCAACAATTGCATTCCATGGTGAGCTACATCCCCAAGCTCACCATGAAGGGGGACCCTTCTCTGCACTTTAGGGAGATAGAGCAGGCGGCCTGTGTGAATGACTGCGACGAGGCAGAAAAGGCCAAAATGATGCTGTTCTCCCTGGGTAGCGATCTCCTCCAGACGCTACCCGATGAGTGTAAGAGGGGTCAGGAGAATTATGGCAAGCTCAAGGAAGAGATCCTGGAGGCCATGGGGATGAACGAGGGGAGTCCATTCTCCCGGGTAGAGAAAACAGTCCAGCTCCCCGGGGAATTCCCGCAGGCGTTCGCGGACAGGCTGTGGCCAGTCTACCAGGATGCGTGCCTGGGAATGCCGGCGCGAGCGCGCCTGAACGGGGAACAGTTAGTTCACTGGCTAAGGTGCCTTATGAACAACTCCCTGCCCCGCGTTCGAATGCAGGCAATGGCCTGGTTCGACCCCCAAAACCCTCTGACCACGGAGGCGACGGTAATCCGCCAACTCACTGTCACCTTTAGAAATGGGAGGGATAGTGAGACACCCCAGCAAAAAGGGGAGGTTTATGAGGTCAGGCCTGGTGACCAGCCCCGTAAAGAGTGGCGCCAGGAAGGGAGCCGTCCCAACCAAAGCAGGCAAATGTGCTATGGTTGCGGGAAGGAGGGGCATTGGCGCAGGGACTGTAAGAATCCCTGGAAGGACACAAGGGAAAAGGTTCCCACAGCCCCAGTCCAAAAGGCAGAGACAGAAATTGCTCCCGCTGGGATCGAGTCATTTTTAGAGGCCATGTGGTCTCTTCTGACTGGCCAGGGAAGTACAGCTGCTGTAGTTCCCTCCCCCACACTGCCCCCCCACAATGACTAGAGCCAGCGCAGCCTGTCGACCTGTGTCCCCCAGAAAGACATGCACAGGAAAAGACCTCCAGTAAAATGGAGGAATACCTGCGGTGCCAGGTTGCGGAGGCTAAGTTAGTTGAGCAGGCTTTAAGGGAGGAGAACGCTAGGTTAACAGCGAGGGCTGGCAGTTTAGAGGGTCAGCTAAAGGTTTTTAAAATGGTTCATGAAGATTTTCAGCCACCAGCAGCGGGTGGTGAGGGGATACCTGCCCCCAGTACAGGAGTGGGTAGGGAAGAGGAGATAAAACTAGATTACTGGCTAGCTGCCAGGTATATTAAACAGTGCAAGCTGTTTAAGCCGGAGGCAGGGAAACAGACAGCAGGGGCTGAAAAGGCCAGTAAAGAGTTAAACGCTGTAGGGGAGCTGCAGCCACAGGTCACACAGGCTGGACGTGCAGCCTGCGTGAGGGGAGGAGTGGTCTCATCTAAACGGGAGACTCCCCCATTGTTCTGGGACCCAGGAGGGGAGGAGCCGGAGGTCTTAGGTGCTGTCCCTGGTTACCCAGAAGGGGAGGAGCCGGAGGTCCCAGGTCCTGTCCCCGATCACCCAGAAGGGGAGGAGCCGGAGGTCCCAGGTCCTGTCCCTGGTCATAATGAAGCCGAGTCGGAGGACGAAGGTCCCGCCCCCGACTGCGGCGAAGGGGAGGAGCCGGAGGTTTTAGATCTTGCCCCTCAGTGTAGCATTAGAGAGGTGGCGTCTGGGGGCGGGGACTCTCAACCTGGAGTCCCAGGTAGCAAAGAGGTGCCTGCCACTGACCCAGAGCCTAGGGAGGCAGAGCCTGTGGGAGGAAGCCCACAGCCGGCAGTCATGGGGAAGCCACAAACTGCAGCCAGGGCCAAAACTCCAGCCAAGGGTCCGACCCATGAGGAAACCTCATATGTGGTGTGTGATGAAATATGCCATTCATCACTCATCTGTATTCTCTGTGTGTGATTGTGCCTGTGACTGTGGTTTAGTTTCAGTTTCATTTCCCTTACCTCAGTTCCATTTCCTCACCTGTATTTTATTGTGTGTAGGGCTCCGCCCATACCTGGCCTCTACTTAAGCAGGCCCAGCGTGTCTCACATCCAGTACAGCCGACCTCTGGATGGGAGACACTTCGAGGTGCTTGCTACTGACCCAGAGCCTAGGGAGGCGGAGCCTGCGGGAGGAAGCCCACAGCCGGCAGTCGTGGGGAAGCCACGAACTGCAGCCAGGGCCAAAACTCCAGCCAAGGGTCCGACCCATGAGGAAACCTCATATGTGGTGACCGTCAGACGGTCAGATAGAAAACCACAACCGAAGAAGGTCTGGTCGCCGGTTTTCACAAAAGGAAACCCCCGTAAGAAAGCTGCGGGAAATTTAAACAGTCCACAGCCAGCAGCCACAGGCTGCCAGGGACTAGCAGCTGAGACTGATGTGGGAACACCGCAGGGGGAGGCCTGCGACAGTCCCCGCAGATTATAAGCTGGCCGTCCGGAGACGGGCGGCAGATGTACATAGATATATATAGTTTTGGAGAATAAGGTTTAGTTATTGTTATTTTAGAATGAATGTATAAGGTATTCCATTGGATTGTTTTGTACATTGGATGGTTTTGTATTATTGAAATAAGATTATGTTACGACTCTAGGCGAGTCTGTACATTGTTTGAAGGTTTGTCTCCAATAGGAAATGTTTTCTCAAACTTCGTTGTTCGGAATGAGGAAAGTGCGGGCGAGGTACACTCCTTAGCAAGGTAAATTACGGGGAAGGTCAGTTGGGGAGGGAACGGATTTGTGCTCACCCAAAGACATTTTATGATAAAAAGACGATTGAAGATGCTCATTGTATCACAGGGGGGACTGTAGGATTCGCAAAAATCCATGAAATACAGTATACGGGTAGGGCCCCTGAAGTGGCCACATTGTGAGAACACAGAATGGAGTTGGCAGTTCTCATGGCCCAGTTCAAAAGGACACACACACAGTACCTAACAGCAGTCTGAGTCATCATCGATTAGAAGAATCCAGAACCTTACTGTTTTTGATATTGTAATGTGGTTACAGCAGTAAACAAAACTATTAGCACCTGGAGGTGCACTAATCGCTGGCAGAGCGGTAACCGATCTCAGAAACTGCTGAGCACACACAAACGGAGGGACACTAAACGGATTCCCATTATGGCAAAGTGGTAACTGATCTCAGAAACTGCTGAGCACACACAAACGAAGGGACACTAATCGGATTCCCATTAGTTCGATTTGCGAGCAGTTAAAATTAATGTGCTTGCTTTTGTTAAAGCAACCTTAACAAAGGAAAACGGTTGATTTGGCGCCAAGATTAGGGCCAGAAAAGAGTATAACCGTTCAGGTAAATCGTCAGCAAGTCAGTCTAAGATTCGACCAGAGTAAGGAAGACTCCTCCGGAGACGGTTCACACCGTGAAGTCCAAGTCCAGTTACCATCAGGAGTTCGAGGACCGTGCGGAACAGAAAACGGCTCGAGGATTTCGGAGGACTTCCAAAGTTTGTACAGGAGAGCGAGTCCAGGAGCCGGTCCCAGAAGGAAGGTCGGAGGTCCCGGACGACACCAAGTAACAGGGTCCAGAAGCCGGTCCCATAAGGAAGATCGGAAATTCCAGACGTAACAAGAAGTACCAAGGTCCAGAAGGGTTTTGAAATTCTGGTGAATATAAAGGCCCAACTCTACCTAACTGACATAATTGAGGTATATTCAGTAACGGGAGGGTTTGTAACGTTAAGGGTATTTGTAAGTCAGGAGTGTGATTTATCCCTCGATGTGTCCGTGCACTTCCCTTACCCCCGCTTTTAGCTTATCGCTATTTTAGAACTGTTTATATGCTTTAAAGTTATTTTTCTCAGTGTATAATTTAGTCCTCTGTGAGAAACGTTATTTTTCATCTGCATTTATTCTTGCCATTTTTCTCTGTGTACATTCTCTTTCAAAAATAAAGATCGTTTTGATTTAAAACTCAATCTGTCTCATCTGACCATTTGTCTTCCGAGTCACGAGTTGGGCCAACACACAAAGGTTGTCTGGCAATAAGCCCAGTGTCTAGAACCGTGAGGGGGGAGCGCTTCGAAACCGCTCACGAGTAGTGCAAAAATCAAAACCGATTTAGCACAACCCCTTACATCACCACCACCTTCTCAAGGGAATTAGGGTTTGGCGATAAATGCTGGTCTTGCCAGTGATGCCCACATCCCAGGAATGAATTTAAAAAAATCAGCTCTGCAGCGAAAAGTACCTTGCTCTTGACCGTAAGCCAACAGCTGTGATGTAAACCAAAAAGTCTGCTTTAGAAGGCATGTCAAGAAACTCACTGTCATGAATCTTATCATGACTTATGAAGTAACACTGGGTGGCCAGCTGGTGGCGCCGTCCAGGGAGTATAAATACTCGGGCGTGGGCCCAGCTTGCTCAGGATGTTTTCTGTAACCAGGAACTAGTGATTGTAACTAGAAATCTCATGGTTTTGAAACAGTTGATTAAAGCCTTGTTTTATACTCAAACCAAGTGCTCAGTAGTCTTTTTACATCAAGTTAATCAACTGAGCCTGCTCCACGCTCTGAGTGGTCTCGGGAACAGACGGCGACGACTCAAACTGTAGAAGGGAACTCGGACGAAGTAATCGATCCATCATGGAGAAAGTACTCAGACTCGCCCATCTCGACCTGGACCCGAATTCACTTACAGCTGCTAAGGTATGGAAACACTGGTATTGTACCTTTAGCAACTTCCTTGAGGAATGTGGTGAGAATATTCCTAATAAGTTATGAATGCTTGCCAACTATGTATCCCTTCATATGTTTGACTATATCGAAGACTGTGTAGACTATGACGCCGCTATCCAAATACTACAGCAACTATATGTTAAGTCCCCAAACAACCCTGCCCTAGAAGCCTTCACTGATGATGACCCTGCCCTAGCGGCATCTTGGCAATCTGGAAGGAAGTGTTTCTTCTGTGGAGATGCATTCCACTATAGGAAATTTTGTCCCGCTCGTAACGCAGTCTGCAATCATTGCAGTAAGAAAGGTCAGTTTTCTAAGGTATGCCAGTCAAGAGCCTCTGTTAGTAAGAAAGGCCACTTTTCTAAGGTATACCGGTCGAGAGCCCCTGTTAGTTTTGCAGCTACTATCTATAAAACTGCTCCTCCCCCAAGAGCCACTACTAAGGTTACAGCTGCAATCTATAAAACTGCTCCTCCCCCAAGAGCCACTACTAAGGTCACAACTGTCGAGGGTAAAACTGCCCCTTCTCCCATCACAGCTGTTTTTCCCCAAAGCCTGTCCCATGCAGCCACGAAGGTTTCGGTAAATGGACACATTTTGAGTGCACTAATCGACTCATGCAGCTCTGACAGCTTCATTAGTGAGCGGGCTGTCAGTAAGTTAAAACTGCGTATTTACCCCTCGGACAGGGAAATTGCAATGGCTCTGACGACACTGACCACCAGCTCTTCCGGCTTTTGTCTTGTCGACCTTATTCTCAATGGCCGCACTTATTTCTCCACCCCGCTCGGGGTGCTCAAAAACCTATGCAGTGATGTGCTCCTGGGGCAGGATTTCCAGAAACAACACAAAAGACTCACTTTCGAGTTTGGAGGGTCAAAGCCGGTGCTTACTATTTCCAAAGTACCGTTTTGTGCGCTTTCGGCGGCTTTGCTCAACAAGCCCTCCTTGTTTTCCAATCTTTCCAAAGCCCATAGTCACTAAATCACGATGTTTCAGCCAAGATGATCGATCCTTTATCGAGGCAGAAATCTCTCACCTTCTAGCTGACGGTATCATTCAGCCATGTTCATCTTCCTGGTGGGCTCAAGTCGTCGTTGTTAAAAATCCTCTGAAGCAACACAAGAAACGTCTTTGCATCAATTACTATTAACCAGTATACCGACCTGGATGCCTACCCACTACCACGCATCGATGACATGGTCAATAACCTTGCCAATTACAAGGTATTTTCAACTTTTGATTTAAAGAGCGCATATCATCAAGTACCGTTAAAGGACTCTGACAAAAATGATACGGCCTTTGAGGCCAATGGTCGGCTTTATCAGTTTTGTCGACTTCCATTTGGGGTCACCAATGGGGTGGCCGTCTTTCAACGGGCAATGGATAGCCTAGTCAAACAGGAGAACTCAATGGACACTTCCATATCTGGATAATATCACCATTGCTGGTCATGACCAGAAGGAGCATGATGCCAACCTCCAGAAATTTTTTGACGTTCTCCGTCGTCGTAACTTAACCTTAAATGAGTCCAAATCTGTGAAATCAGTACCGTCAACATCCTTGGCTATTGGGTGGGCAACGGTGTCATCAAACCGGATCCGGAGCGACTTCGTCCGCTTCAGGAGCTCCCTCCCCCTACGAATCTTGGCTCTCTTCATCGGGCACTCGGCATGTTCGCCTATTATGCGAAGTGGATATCCCACTTCTCCGACAAGATCCAGCCCCTGCTTCACGCGAAGTCATTTCCGTTGGAGGCAACGGCTATTTCAGCTTTCAACCTCCTCAAGCGACAACTGGAAAAAGCCACACTTCGTTCCATCGAAGAAAATCTTCCTTTCATGGTCGAGTGCGATGCATCGGAGGTGGCGATCTCAGCTGCCTTGAATCAAGGTGGTCGACCCGTGGCATGTCTGTCCAGAACTTTGCAGGGTAGCGAGCTCCATTATCCTCCTGTTGAGAAGGAGGCTACGGCCATCATCGAAGCAGTACATAAATGGAGTCATTTTCTCGTTCATCGCCATTTCACGCTTATAACCGATCAGTGCTTCGTGACCTTTGTGCTGGATAACCGGAAACGCACTAAGATCAAGAATAACAAAATACAGCTCTGGAGGATGGAATTGGCCGCCTTTGGCTACACCATACATTATCGACCTGCCAAAGAGAATGTGGCCCCGGATACCCTCGCGCGTGCATTCTGCTCTTCTATGTCAACTTCGACTCTTGCGGATCTTCATACTGACTTATGCCATCCTGGCGTTACCTGTATGTTGCACTTTGTGCGATCTAAAAATCTCCCGTTTTCTACGGAAGATGTGAAAAGAACATGCTCCACCTGTAGAATTTGTGCGGAATTAAAACCGCAATTCTTCCGTCCGTCGGATGGCTCGCTCATACACGCTATGCAGCCTATGCAGTGACTCAGCATTGACTTTAAAGGGCCATTGCCTTCCTCAACGCGAAACACCTACTTGCTTGCTATGGTGGACGAATATTCATGCTTTCCCTTTGCTTTCCCCAGTCCCAATATGCTTACTTCCACAGTGATCAAATGCCTCGATCAGGTCTTTTCCCTTTGCGGTACGGCCAATTTCATCCACTCTGATCGGGGTCCCTCCTTCATGTCAAGCGAACTCAAAAGTTATCTTTCCCAACGGGGAATCGCCACAAGTAAAATGATACCGTATCATCCCATCGGTAACGGACAGGTTGACAGATACAACGCTATCATTTGGAACGCTGTTCGTCTTGCACTGAGGTCATGCAACCTACCAGACCAGCAGTGGGAAACTATGCTCCCTGACGCGTTGCATTCCATCAGGTCACTTCTTTCTACGTCCACCAATGTCACTCCTCACGAGCGATTCTTCAGGCTCCAGCGTCGCTCCACTCATGGGACATCCCTACCATCATGGTTGGCAGCTCCCGGCCCCGTGCTGCTCCGAAGATTTGTCTGATCTTCCAAAAACGATCCCCACGTCGACAAGGTAGGTTAATCCCACTTACGCGCACATGTGGTACCCTGATGGCCGGGAGTCCACCGTTTCACTCTGAGATCTGGCTCCCTGTCCAACCAGTCCCACGGACCCAACTGGTAGAGGAACCCATGGTAATGATGCTGACGCTCTGCGCTCCTTTGAGGATGACGCCCTACCTGGGACATCGAGAGATCTGCTGGCTACTCCACCGGATCAACTCGGGGAGCTGAGCGCTTCCCATGGGATGGCCACCCAAAGCCAGGACGCCGGTCAATCCCCGGCTACCAACCAAGATGACGCCAGCTCTGCGCCTGTGGGGACCCGCACCCGGAGTCATGATCTCCCCAGTCTTCCGCAGGTCGATCAAGGCGACACGGGCCCCGTCGATCTACCAGTACGGACCAAGCGACCCAGGGACCAAGACACGGTCCGAGGAGACATGCCTTCCAGCCACAAGCGAAGATCTAAAAGACTGCACCTATTCGTGGTCCACCTAATCCACTAGAAGGAAGTCGTCGGACTTCCAAAACTTTCAGGCGGGAAGGATGTCATGAATCTTATCATGACTCATGAAGTAACACTGGGTGGCCAGCTGCTGACGCCGTCCAGGGAGTATAAATACTCGGGCGTGGGCCCAGTTTGTTCAGGATGTTTCTGTAACCAGGAACTAGTGATGTAACTAGAAATCTCATGGTTTTGAAACAGTTGATTAAAGCCTTGTTTTATACTCAAACCAAGCGCTCAGTAGTCTTTTTACATCACTCACTAATGTAAGAAAACTACTAGGCACTTGGTCTAAGCGTTAAACAAAGCTTTAATCAACTGTTTTACAACATGGAGGTCTAGTTGTGTCCTTCACTAGTTCCTGTTAAGAACGTCCTGCGCAAGCTGGGCCCGTGCCCAAGTATTTATACTCTCCCTGGACAGCACCACCCGCAGGCCGCTCAGTATTATTTCATAAGTCTTTCTTTCATGAATGACTGATTCATGTCACTCACTAAGGCAATCGAGTGGGTATTCAAGGGTGCAACCAGCAGCAGCTGATTCCTCTGGCTTCACATCAATGTCACCTGAATCATGTCACCTTTAGTGATGCCCACTTTGCACCAACACTTAGTGGTGGTCTATAGAGTGACCTTGATGGAGGTACCTCAGAGCAGGCAGAGGCCAGAAGGTCTACTGAAACTCTGAAGTCCAACTGCGGTATCTGACTGGCACCATAGTCCACCATTTAGCACTTGAGATGGATGTGATACCTAACCTTAACATTTCTGATGATGCCCATATTACAAGGCTGTTGAGGCTGACACACCCAGTGCAGTACTGAGGGAGTGCTGCACTATCGGAGGTGCTGTCTTTTGGATGAGACATTTAACCGGTGACCCATCTGCCCTCTCCTGTGGACGTAAAAGATCCCATGGCACTCTTCAGAGAAGAGCAGGGGAGTTCTCCCCGGTGTCCTGGTCAATATTTATCCCTCAACCAACACCACATTATCCAGTCATTATCACATTGCTGTTTGTGGGACCTTGCTGTGTGCAAATTGGCTGCCGTATTTCCTACATTACAACAGTGACTACATTTCAAAAGTACTTCATTGGCAGTAAAGTGATTTGGGAATTCCTGAAGTCGTGAAAAGCACTATATGAATGCAAGTCTTTCCCTTTTTTCTTTTTAAATGGAAGCATCATCTCTCACCAGCCATCTACACGTTTAGATCCACAGCAGTTTCTTCACTATAGATGTATCGCACTTTGGTATTGTGACATTTTTCACCTCTACATCCACCCATTGTTAGCCTTTAAGTCTTCCACTCCTAGTTCTTGTCAACGGGTAACTACCTTCTTGTCTAGCAGTGGGTCACTGACTGGCAGACTTATTGGGCATACTTGTCACAACCAGTGCAACAACACCTTATCCACAGCCATATGGGCAAGCTGCCATATGTGCTTCTGATTGCCATCTAGGTGCTTGTGCTTTTCATTCTTCAGCAGCATTGAGAGAAAGTGTTAATATTAATTTGTTTGGCAATCTCACTCTATTAATCTCTATCTTCACATGAAAAGGCCTACACACTGCCTTGTTTTTCACAGTCATTTGTAATCCATCTATGAACCACCTATGATCAGAAGATCATATATGTACAGCACAGGGATACTTGGGTAAAACCTGTTAAAGTGAACATCTTGAATAATGATGGTTTGACTTTAATAACCAATACTTTATCTTAACTGATCTTATTTTATGGGTTTCTACACAGTACAAACCAACAAAGAAAACTATTTGTATAATGAAAAAAAATTCTTATGAGATATTTTGTTATACATGAGTTTGATTTTGATTTTTCTACTGTGTTTCTTAGCAACAATGTTGTAACATAATGCAATCAGTTGGAAATCTTGAATTCTTGCATATTATTTGGAACCCGGTTGTCTGTATGAAGTAACCTCGACCTTTCAATTGTCGTGTTAGTCATCTTATGTCTGAATACTGCATAGGACTGGAAAAAGCATTTTGGTGTTACTGTAATTGCTTCCACCAGAAAATCAACAAACTGTACAGGTTGCAATATTATCTCAACTATAGCAGGAATATCATTGCTCAAGATTGGCTAATACAAAAGTTCTGTTTCTGTAATAAAGCACAAAACCATAGGTCATCCAACCCTAGTCATTCAATCTCCAGGTGGATTGCTAGTTTTCTTTATGTTGTTAATAATTGGCATCTGCACTCCATTTCATCAAAGGTCATTTCACTAGAGGCATTACTGCCTGTTGCATTTGTGTGCCCAATAAGTCAAGCAGCTTGCTGTATGTATATGGGGAGTCAAGACTTGAGGGGCTGAATGGCCTACTCCTGTTCCTATGAGTGTAGTCTTCAGTTGAAGCAGGGTTAGAAGGTGGGGGATAATTGGATTAGAGTGTGTAGCCTAATACGGGCCAAATTTTAAAGTCATATATTCTACCCTTATTGTATTTCAGTTATAAATTCTTATGTCCACATTTATAATTAAGAACTGTTTATGTAATGTGTCACGCTGTAATTACGCCTTCCTGCCAGTGGTGGCACTGCAGCACCTCAATTGGGGGAGGCTGTAATTACAGCCAGACAAGTTTACATAGTTAGTTGTGGGCATAGTGATTTACAGAAAAAGTTGACAGGCAGTGCACACAGATGCAAGTTATGTATATTGCAAATATAACAGCTTCCAAAGGAACCGATTACACCTCCTGTAATCCCATCTTTATATGATATATCTGAAATCAACCTGAAGCTGAGTCTTCTGATGTGTCTGTGGTCATCTACGCTAGTTGGAGTCTCCAATTTTGTGGCCGGGCCTTCCATGTGTCCTGCTCCATCACCCAGCGTGGACCCCTGATCTTCCTGGCCAAACCAAAGGAGAATAGGAGGGACAACCAAAAGTTTGGTGAAAGAGGTCTGCAGAAAGTGAGCACTTCCATCCACCATAACCTAACATTAAAAATGAACCATGGGAAGCTATGTCCACACATGGACACCCATAATTCCTTTGTTGTTAACCTCATTACAACCTACAATGACTAGGGTGGGGACTGGAGTGCATCATCACCCAGGAAACAAAATTTTAGTTTTAAGTTGTTAAGTTTCCTTTAATGTTTTTTGTTAACTTGCAGTTTATTGTTTCCACCAAAAAAGGTACAATGACTAGGGTTACCAACTCTGGGTGACTATATTCCTTAAGGTTTCATCACATGACCTCCTGCCTACAACTGCCCTGCCCCCCTCGCTCCCACCATTGGTCGCCCAACACGTTTATCCTCACATAGAGCCAGTTTCCCCACGCCAAATGAAAAGTGCAAAGACCGAATTGGATGATTCTTGACTGTCAGTCAAACAGCTTTGTTCAAACAGAAATGTTCAAAGAAAACACAATTTTTAAAATACCCCTATGAATCTTCTCCCGGTAGTTGCTTGTAGCAATGTCCAGGAAAAAAAATCTTCAATTCCTGGAGACTCCAGGACAATCCTGGAGGGGTGGCAACCCTAGCAATGAGTGAAGTTGGTCGTCTGACTCCGGTCTGCTAGCTGTACATTGTAATTCAGAGGCTACAGCTTCAACTTCTGCCTGAAGGTCACATTATCTGAGGCACACAGATTCGTCAAATGTCAGTCACTGGGAGTGACAGTCACTCACTTTGAAAGGCTTTTTGATACATGTCACAAATGAAAAGGGAGCCGCATGTATTTAAATATATAAACAGCATCTGTTTCAGACTGGAGACAGAGAATGAGACGAGGTACACGTGGTTAGGTGTAATGGTTTTTTGTAATTGAACAGCCCAGGTTTGAAGTTAGCGCTGGTTGGGAGGTGGAGCCCGGGACAGCGCAGAGTGTATCAGCAGTCGGTCGGGAGTTCTGCTCTTCGCCCCGGGCTCAGAATCCACTACTTAACGGGGAAAGCGGGTCTGAGCACCTCCTCCTCCTCTCTCACACGGACAGAGCTGCCGACAAAGAAGAACAACTACCCCGTCCCCGGCATGTCCCAGTCCCAGAGGTTTTTGGTCACCGCTGTCCACAGTCGGAGAGACGGGCTTGGAAGCGATGGCATGCAGAATGGGGATAGCGGCGGCAGCAGTGCCACACATGGCGAGAGCACCGTGCCCATACTGGAGTATCTCCGGGAGCCCAACAGATACGGTAAGAAAGCCATACATAAAACCTTTAACAGAAGGGGAAACCGGCTTCACTTTTCCATTGTACTATGAGTAAGCCAGGCTCTGGCTGCAGGATAGTTTTGTAAGCGCTTCCTTGTAAGCAGTATGTTTGGGTTGCTAAATCTCTATGATAGCAGTTTAATTCAGATCTGAGTTGTATAGCAGCTTTGGACTTGCGGAATAGAGCAATTTTGGTTTGGAGCTTCAGTGTGTGTGCGCGCATTCCACTTGTAAACAAGTGCTGGAGACGTGTTTAGATTGGCCATCAATACACCAATAAAGTCCTGGTTAATAAGTTTTTTTCACCCCTTTTCTCTCTAGTTTGGTTGATTGGCAAACAATTGAGCTGTTGCACTTGTGATTTCTCCCCCCACCCCGTTTCTGTTGTTTGGCACTTTCTTCCCTCCTGTTTTAACGTTTTGCCTGCAATCCATTGTTCCTTTTCTCTTCTCTCCCGTTTTGTTTTGTTCATTGACATGGATATTTGGCCACAGAGATTTTTTGTTGTTGAGTAGATAGCAACTCTGCCGTTTTCCCCCAACCTCTTGGCTGACTGCTCTATTTTTGATTGGTCCTGAGCTTACAGTACTTAATACTAAAACATTACTCAAAGCCCTTGTTATTCTACTTAGAATATTTTCCCCCTTTCTCTCTAGTTTGGTTGATTGGCAAACTATTGAGCTGTTGCGCTTGTGACTTAACCCCCCCCCCCCCCGATTTGGCACTTTCTTACTAGGCCTTTGATTAATGTTTTAATATTCACATGGCTTTGACGTGATGTTTAGGGGGAAAATAGGAAAGGGCACCATTTTGAATTGCTATGACTTTATTATAGTATATAGGTGTTTGCTGATTACACTGTAAAATTCAGTGTATACATGTTGATATAAATTGCCATTAGAATTTAACACCGGCTGCAGTTGAATTCCATAAAGTCACACCAATAGTTTTTGCAGATTGTTTAAAAACCTGCATTAAAGGTGGTAATATATTCTGGATTTTACAGCATGTGGCATCTCTTATTAAACTGCCCTCACTGCAACAGTTTGGGAATTGCCCTAAACCAACATTTTGCTCAGTTGCATTAGGTTTAATGACCTGATCTCTGGATTACATTTTTTAATCGCTCCTGTGAAATTCCTTGGGATGGTTTACTACGTTACTAGGTGCTATATAAATGCAAATTGTTATATAAACAAAGTGTAAAATGTTTAATAAAAGTATAAATGCAAATTGTTATATTAACAAAGTGTAAAATGTTTAATAAAAGTGCACAATAGGCAGTAAGTAACGAGGTAAAGAAAACAACCACATCATAAATAGTACCTGCTTATATTTTAAATATCGCTTTTGCTACTTTTTAAGTTAGTGATTCTCGGGTTAAAATTTAAGCCAATTTCTGTAATAATCTGTACCAACCGTGTGAAATTATTTTGTGTTGGTCACACCCAACTGATTGCAATCAGTGCGACACCCATGTTGGCTTATGATGTAAATTCTACTGTACACTTGGTGGTGATCCCATGAGCTGTGTATCTTAAAGTAGTGTCTTTCTACTGTATTCTTTAGATATCATTCATTGATATAATTGAGTTTAAATCAGGGGCAAAGAGTGGAAGCAGCCAAATTTGTTTACAAAGTTGCATCCCCCCCCCCCGCCGCCTCTTGATATAGGAGCAGCCTGTGTAAATTTACTGGATGCACTTCACACAAGTGCGTGGTTATGTAATTGTAAATGGTTTCACAACACAAATCTTTAATTATGGGTAAAATTCCAGTCTAATCTTGGTTTCTTTTAAAGTGACTTATCATAGCTGAGTCCACCTCCCCTGCCATCTTTATCTATAGTTTAGTGAAATCAGACATGTGTGCACACTGCTGCATTTCTTTCTTTTTAAATGCTATTAAAGTTATTTAGACTGTATGCAGTAAAAATAGACAATGCAGCTGTCATCGGGAGAGTTGTGTAGCATGACGAAGGAGAAAGACCTCGGGTTGCATTCCCGATCAATACAGTAAATAACGATGAAACATGCAGGTTTCAATGCCAGGGTACACTGCTATTTACATATGCACCAATAGAACACTGATTCTATTTTCAAAAATCACCAGTACCAAAACTGGCAACGTAAAGACAAATAGGTTTTTATTAGTAGTGCAAGCATTCAGGATTAGAATATTACTTTGACTGGTTGCATGCTTCCAGCTATCTATCTATCAAGCAATCAGTCAAAAGTTGTTTTGATTGACATCTTGTTGTTTTTGTTATTTGCTGATGTTCCACAATGAATAGGTGATCTGAAAATGACAATGTTGACACTTGCTCCCTGGTTAGGCACATTTGAGCATTGGGTGCTTTATATGAGTACTCAGTCGGCTGTAAGGTGAAATCTACTGTGGGTGCTTTCGTATGTAAATCTTTTTAGAACTGTTACACAAGGTACATAGGAAGCCATTTTGTGCTTTGTTCTCTTTTTCTAAAGAGCAGGTTTACTGGACAAGTGCCTCTTGCCTCTTCTAACTGTCAATGACATGTTCTGCTTCATACCTTTCAGAAAGCTCAGGTTCTTTTATCAGTAGAAAAATTGTAACTTCCAAACATTTAGTGCAACTAGGAGTCTTGGATCTTTAAAATTGTAATTGCAAGCGATGGTTTAATTTTAAGTAAACCTCTTAGATGTGTATTGGTTGCGGAGTTTCCTTCCTCGTTCGTTTACGCATGAAATCATGATCGGCATCAGCAATGAAAGGAAAAGTGTACTTACATTTTCCCTGCATAAGTGAACATTGAAAATATTGTTTTTCTCTTTCCTTCGCCCCTCTCTGCCTCCTGCTATTCTGAAGAAGTCTAGCATCCAGTGATCTGTGGATGCTATTCCTTGATTAACTATAAGGAGACCTGTTGGATCATTATAGAAATTGATCCCTGTCACATCATAGGGCCACGACTTGTACACATTTTTGAACAGATCAATGCCTAATCTCACTGAGACAGTTGAATGCCTCGCCTTAAAGGGAGAACACCACAAATATTCAGGGAGGGGATGGAACAGTGAGTATCGGATCAGCAATTCTGCCATGCTTTAAGACGGTGTGAACATGTAAGTAAGGTAACCATTTGCTGACATAACAGATTTATGAAAAGTATAGGAAACGCCCAGATTGTTGACTCACTAGTGGAAAATTTGCTTGGGATCTTTTAACGGAGCAGAACTGTTTCCATTAATGGTCGAAACTAGTTTCAGCGTATAGGATTTGTTAGTAATTACATATTTTTAAGATGTTCTTTCCAGTTTTTATCCTCTGAAAGTATTAACTTCCTGACTGAGGTACAATTCCATAGGTAGTGACTAGCCTTTGCTACCTTGCTCAAGTGGCCATTATTCATGTATTCCTTGGTGATGAATGCTAGCAGGCTATCCAACTGTAGAGGGCATCACAGCTAAACCAAATTGTGCCCTTCGCTCTTGATACATACATGGACTGAAGGAAAAAACAAAAGAGAGACTTGAATGTGTATACATAGCCCCTTTCATGGCTTCAAGATGTCCCAATGTGTTTTACAGCCAACAGAGGACCTTTGAAGCATAGTCACTGTTGTAATGTGGGGAACGCGGCAGCCAATTTGCGCACAGCAAAATCCCACAAACAGTAATGTGATAATGACCAGATAATTTTTTTTTAGTGATATTGGTTAAGGGATAAATATTGGCCAGGACACCGGGAGTACTCCCCTGCTCTTCTTTGAAATAGTGCTATGGGATCTTTTACGTCCACGTGAGAGGGCAGACGGGGCCTCGGTTTAACGTCTCATCCGAAAGACAGCACCTCTGACAGTGCAGTATTCCATCAGTGCTGCACTGGAGTGCCAACCTGGATTATGGGTTCAAGTCTGTGGAGCTTAAACTCTAGCTGATTTTCCCGCCACTCATTTCCTCGCCCAGGAACCCGGCACCCAATTATAACACCCTTGCTGCCATCCTGGCTTAATTCCGCTAACTTTGTGAAAAGTGGGACTTGGATCTACAGAGGATTACATAGGATATACAGCACAGAAACTGGCCATTTGGCCCAACCAGTCCATGCCGGCGCTTATGCTCCACTCGAGCCTCCTCCCATGCTTCCTCATCTAACTCTATCAGCATAACCCTCTATTCCCTTCTCCTTCATGTGCTTGTCTAGTCTCCCCTTAAATGCATCTATACTATTCACTTCAACCACTCCCTGTGGTAGCGAGTTCCACATTCTCACCACTCTCTGGGTGAAGAAGTTTCTTTTGAATTCCCTATTTGATTTCTTGGTGACTATCTTATACTGATGGCCTCTAATTTTGCTCTTCCCTACAAGTGGAAACACTCTCTCTGTGTCTACTCTATCAAAACCTTTCATAATTTTAAAGATCCCTGTTAGGTCACCCCTCAGCCTTTTTTTTTTTTTTCAAGAGAAAAGAGACCCAGCCTGTTCATCCTTTCCTGATATGTATACCCTCACTTTTCTGGTATCATCCTTGTAAATCTTCTCTGCACCCTCTCCAGTTCCTCTCTATCCTTTTTATAATATGGCGACTAGATTTGTACGCAGTACTCCAAGTGTGGTCTAACCAAGGTTCGATACAAGTTTAGCATAATTTCACTACTTTTCAATTCTATCCCTCTAGAAATAAACCCCAGTGCTTGGTTTGCTTTTTATATGGCCTTATAAAAGGCACTGTTGTAATGTGGGGAACGCGGCGTTATGAACAACCTGTGTTGCTACTTTTAGTGATTTGTGTATTTGTACTCTGAGATCCCCTTGCTCTTCTTCCCCATTTAGATTCGTATTTTCGAAGTAATATGTGACCTCCCTATCTTTCTTATCAAAATGTAATAACTCCCATTTATCTATGTTGAAATTCATGTGCCAATTATATGCTCATTCTGCAAGTTTATTAAGGTCTTCCTATAATTTGTTGTAGTCCTCCTCAGTATTGACTATCCCCCCACAATTTGGTGTCATCCGTAAATTTAGAAATTGTGTTTTTGATTCCATAGTCTAAATTGTTAATCTAAATTGTGAACAACAGTGGTCCCAGCACTGTTCCTTGTGGAACACCACATCTCACATTCTACCACTCTGACCTTTACCCCTACTCTGTGCTTTCTGTCTTGAATCCATTCTGCTGGTTGTCCCCTGACCTTATTAGTCTATTTATGTGGTACCTTATTGAAGGTCTTTTGTAAATCTAGATACATTACATCTACTGCATTACCCTTGTCTACTCTCTGTTAACCTCTTCAAAAAATTCAAATGAGGTTGGTCAAGCAAGCCCTTTTGAAATTTATGCTGACTTCATTATTATATTTTTGGTTTCTAGATATTCTGTTTTCTCCTTTAGTAGGGATTCCATTATTTTTACAACCACCGATGTTAAGCTGACTGGTCTATAGTTCCCTGTTCTTAAATATAGGTGTTACGTTAGCTATTCATCAGTCCTTTGGCACTACACCTTTTTCTCTAACGCATTATTAAATATGTGTAGTAATGCCTCTGCTAGGTCTTTCCTAGATTCTTTTAAAATGCACAGGTGTAATCCGTCCGGACCAGGGGTATT
Source organism: Somniosus microcephalus (assembly GCF_052327205.1). Lineage (NCBI taxonomy): Eukaryota > Metazoa > Chordata > Chondrichthyes > Squaliformes > Somniosidae > Somniosus > Somniosus microcephalus. Next base: position 284,854,418 of record NC_140991.1, read on the forward strand.
TTCCTCTTTGAATTTGATTAGTTTATTTAATATACATCTTTTTTTTATTTTAAATGCAGTTATCTAATTTCTAATCTCATCATCCGATGTCCTGTTCACCTGTTCTGTCTCCCTGGTAAATACTGAAGCAAAGTAATTATTAATATTATAGCCATCTCTCGCTGTCTATGATATTATCCTGTCCATCCCAACCTTTTTTAATTCTGTGCCAGTAAAATATTTTACTATTTTGTTATGTTCCTTGATAATTTAATTTCATAGTTCCTGTTTGCCTTCCTAATTTTTTTTGGACTTCTTTCCTAATCTCTTCGTATTCTCCCTCATCATGCTCTTCCCTGCTGTCTATGTACTTAATGTATGCCTTTTTCCTTACCCTCAATTGTTCCCTTATGGCTTTATTCATCCATGGTGTTTCATTAGTGTTTAGCATGTTCTTGTTTTTTGTCGATGACGAAGTCCAACACCGTCTTCAGTGTGCCAGTGCAGCCTTCGGTCGCCTGAGGAAGAGAGTGTTTGAAGACCAGGACCTCAGACCCAGCACCAATCTCATGGTCGACAGAGCAGTAGTGATACCTGCCCTCCTGTATGCTTCAGAGACATGGACCATGTACAGCAGGCACCTTTAAAGCATTGGAGAGGTACCACCAATGCTGCCTCCGCAAGATCCTGCAAATCCATTGGTAGGATAGGCGCACCAACATTGGTGTTCTCGCTCAGGCCAACATCCCCAGCATCGAAGCTCTGACCACGCTGGATCAGCTCCGATGGACGGGTCACATCGTCCGCATGCCCGATACGAGACTCCCAAAGCAAGCGCTCTACGCGGAGCTCCGACAAGGCAAGAGAGCCCAGGTGGGCAGAGGAAACACTTCAAGGACACCCTCAAAGCCTCCTTGAAAAAGTGCAACATCCCCACCGACACCTGGGAATCCCTGGCCCAAGACTGCACAAAGTGGAGGAGAAGCATCCGGGAAGGCGCCGAACATCTCGAGTCTCTTTGCCGGGAGCAAGCAGAAGCCAAGCGTAAACAGCGGAAGGAGCACATGTCAACCCAAGCACCCCACCCACCCGCCCCTTCAACCACCCTCTGCCCCACCTGCGACAGAGACTGTAGGTCCCGCATTGGACTCATCAGTCAGCTGAGAACTCATTTTTAATGTGGAAGCAAGTCATTCTCGGTTCTGAGGGACTGCAGAAAAAGAAGAAGCATGTTCTTGTTTTTTAGCAGAATACATTTTCCCTGGACTCTGTTGAACACCGTTTTAAATGTTTCCCATTACTGTTCTACATCATTGTTTGCCAATATTGTTGTCCATTTTATTTTCCCAAATTCTATTCTTAGCCCCTCAAAAATCTTCCTTCCATTCTTTTCTTTCTTTACCGACCTCTTCTGTCCAATTAATATCAGGGTAGTTGAAATCCCCCCATTATTATTCTATTTTTTTTACTCATTTCCCTACTTTGTTTGCATATTTCTTCCTCCCACCTCCCTTCCACTATTAGGTGGCCTGTAGACGACCGCTATTAGTGTGATTGATCTTTTATTATCTCTATCCACATGGATTCAATTTCTGTCTTGCTGATCGCTGCATCACTTTTTTCTACTGCCATTATGTTATCCCTAATAAATACAGCTACTCCACCTCCCCCTTTTCCCCCCTCTATCTTTTATAAATATGTTATACCCTGCATTGTTTAATTTCCAGTCCTGATTTTTCTGTAGCCATGTCTCCATAATCCCTACTATGCCTGGTTTCTCGCAATGTATTACAGGTAGACTATCCTTTATCCGAAAACCTCGGGACCAGCTGTGTTTCGGTTTTCGGAAAATTTCGGATTTCGGAAGGTGAGCGAAAACACTTTGGTTTTCAGAGTAATTCGGTTTGCGGGAGTGCGGATAAAGGATACACTATCCCTTATCCGAAAGGGTGGGGGTCGGCGGGGGGGTGGGGGTCGGCAAGGGTGGGGGTTGGCGGTGGGTCGGCGGGGGTCGGGGTCGTGCGCACGACTTACGCTGAGCGATTTCGGTTTTCAGAAGTGCGGAAAAATGCTACACTATCCCTTATCCGGCTAGGCCTGTAAGTCGTGCGCCACTCTGGCCATGTCGTGCGCATGACTTACGCTGACCGAAAAAACCTTCGGTTTTTAGAGGGTTTCGGTTTTCGGAAGTTCGGATAAAGGGTAGTCTACCTGTATTGCCTCCAGCTCTCCTATTTTATTACGGACACTGTGTGCATTGCTGTACAGACAGTTTAACTCATTTTTAACAGCAGTTCCTCTCACTTTATTTTTAACCATTTTTTTACATTCCTGTCCATAACCCTGTATTCCCTGACCATCAATGTTCTCCCTTACTTTATTCTTTCCTATGCTCTCCTTTCCTGTTTTGTTTATATTTAGGCTGGTTTCATTTCTTTTAGATCCCTCCGCGTCTCTTCCTCGGGGCCCCCCCCCCCCCCCAATCGTCTTACTAGCTTAAAGACTAGGACTTTAGGACCTTCCTATTTTGAATGAGGCGGTGATGTTCTCACTGAGCTAGTGGCAAGCCTGCCTTTCATAGTTCATTACAGATTTGTTAATAATGCTGAAAATTTTCACTCTAAGTGCTGGCTACGAATTTATTACCAAGATCTCTTTATCTCTTAATTTTTAAAAGGCTTTGTAATAAGCAGCGAACTGGCTTTAAAATATACTTGCATATAGGTAATTCCAAATAAAATTTTGACGATTTATCATTCGCTTCCAAGGGGAAAATGTTAATTTTATTATAAATCTCTACAGCAGCTGTTTTGATGTCGGTGTGAGTGTGGCTGTGCTGTTGGTGTGACCCAGGCCAAGACTTCTAGACTGTGCAGTCCAACGTCTTTCGAATCCGACGTTAAACCAAGGCCTCGTCTGCCCTCTCCGGTGGATGTAAAAGATCCCATGGCACTAGAGTAGGGGAGTTCTCCCCAGTGTCCTGGCCAATACCTATATCTCAACCAACATCATTAAAACAGAGTATCTGGCCATTTACCACATTGCTGTTTGTCGGACCTTGCTGTGTGCAAATTGACTGTCACGTTTTCTACATTACAACAGTGACTACACTTTAAAAGTACTTCTCAAAGCGTTTTACAGCCAATGAAGTCCTGAGGTCATGAAAGGTGCTATACGAATGTAAGTCTTATTTTTCTTTTCCAACACTCCAATGAACAGTAGACAGACAAAGAGCCAAAAATCAGCTGGTTGGAAGTTGCTATAGGAAGTGCTGTGGTGAGACAGCTGGTTGGTGTGGGTTTGTTTTGTCCGCCCGAGTTGCCAGGGGAAAGCCTCAGCCAGAATGGATGCTCCTGTGATATTTGAACAACATAGGCAGCCTGGTTCTGCGCTCTTCTTGGAAGTACAGGTTTTTGATGTGGGACGACCAAGCCACGAGATTGTGGGGTCAACTAAAATCGAGACATAGAGGCAGAAAAATAAGAATGAAAGGTGCAAGATAAATTTGAGATACTGGGCCAGAATTTGCGGTCGGAAGGCGTACCTCCGGAGTATGCCTCCGACCCGGAATTTTTTTTTTTTTTTTTAGAACCTACCTCCCGGGCTTTGGCAACTTCAGGTCCTGGGCCTGCAGGCACGCGCCTGCATAAAGGCCCTCGGATCCCAGGGACTCGGGCGGTTTGGCAGCGACCCTGGGATCACATGGGCCAGATCCTCTGATGAGAAAGGAGGATCACATCACTGTTATTTTTGAATGGAATCCCCAAATAATTAAGAAATTAAACAATTCTAATAAAAATAAAAGTTCCATTTTCACATTTAATTAAAAGTCCTGAACTTTTCCTGAAGAGATTAAATAGCTGGGGTAGAGAGTCCTTGATGGGGAAGGCCACACATGGTCTGTGGACATTGTGAGCTTGATTGATTCAAAGGACCATTTTTGTTAATTTACTTTGTCTATGCCCTCTGAGCCATTTCAAGGTCAGAGGTGACTTGTTTCTGGACCTCCTTACTTTCTCAGCCAAAAGGAGGGAAACAAGGAGGTCCAGAAACAAGTCACCTCTGACCTTGAAATGGCTCAGAGGTGTTGGTTTTCAAACTTACTGGCCAGCCATAAAACTGGCATTGCAGGTTGGCCGCTCATTATATCAACCACCAGACGACACAAAGCTGGGTGGGAGGGTATGCTGTGAGGAGGATGTCGTGAAACTCCAGTACGATTTGGACAGGTTGGGTGATTGGGCAGAAACATGGCAAATGCACTATAATGTGGATAAATGTGAGGTTATCCACTGGTGGCAAAAACAGGAAGGCAGATTATTATTTGAATGGCAATAGATTGGGAGAAGGGGAAGTGCAAAGAGACCTGGGTGTTCTTGTGCACCAGTCGCTGAAGGTAAGCATGCAGGTGCAGCAGGCGGCTAAGAAGGCAAATGGTATGTTGGCCTTCGTAGCAAGAGGGTTCGAGTACAGGAACAAGGATGTCTTGCTACAGTTGTACAGGGCCTTGGTGAGACCGCACCTTGAGTATTGTGTGCAGTTTTGGTCACCTTACCTAAGGAAGGACGTTCTTGCCATGGAAGGAGTGCAGCGAAGATTCACCAGGCTGATACCTGGGATGGCAGGAATGACGTATGAGGAGAGATTGTGTCGATTGGGCTTATACTCACTGGAGTTTAGAAGATTGAGAGGGGATCTCATCGAAACCTATAAAATTCTGTCAGGCCTGGACAGACTAGATGCAGGAAGGATGTTTCTGATGGCCGGGGAGTCCAGAACCAGGGGTCATAGTCCAAGGATAAGGGGTAAGCCATTTAGGACTGAAATGAGGAGGAATTTCTTCACCCAGAGAGTGGTGAACCTGTGGAATTCTCTGCCACAGAGGCTGGTGGAGGCCAGTTCATTAAGTATATTCAAGAAAGAGTTGGATATATTTCTTAAGGCTAAAGGGATCAAGGGATATGGGGAGAAGGCAGGGACAGGGTACTGAATTTGGATGATCAGCCATGATCTCATTGAATGGCGGAGCAGGCTCGAGGGGCCGAATGGCCTACTCCTCCTATCTTCTATGTTTCTATGGAAATCAAATTCAGGCGGTTTCTCTTAAGTCGCTGCTAATCTGCCAGACCAGCCTTGCACCGAGCGCAGCAAGTTGAAAACCTACACCAGTGTCTCTTAAGGAAATTGCAAGCTCATCATAAATAACTGCTTCACACTTGACTTATTCCATACGTTGACAACTTTATTACCTAGCTGCCGCATTTCCCTACATTACAACAGTGACTACACTGCAAAGGTACTTCATTGGCACTTTGGGATGTCCTGAGGTCATGCAAGATGCTACATAAATGCAAGTTTTTTTCTCTTTTTCTACATCTGTTCTTCCACACTGTTTCAGCATCTTTCTCATAATAATCATAATCATAATCAACTTTATTGTCATTGATAGTGCACAAGTGCAGTACAACGAAATGTAGGCTTGCGACTCCCGAGAGTGTACATTTAGATTAAGACATTTAAACATTCAACATTCATTTGGCTTGTAATACATTAACATAAACATAATAAAGTGCATTGGCAGATGTGCAGGCTTTAGAGTTTATTTGTGGAGTTCAGTAGGATGACAGCCCTGGGAAAGAAGCTGTTCCTAAATCTGGTCGTTCGGGTGCGAATGCATCTGTAGCGTCTCCCAGATGGCAGGGGGGCGAACAGACTGTGGCTGGGGTGGGTAGGGTCTTTGATGATGGTCAGTGACCTCCGTAAACAGCGTTTCTGGTATATGTGCTCTATGGTCGGTAGCCGGGTGCCGGTAATGCGTTGGGCAGTTTTGACTACCCGCTGCAGGGCTTTCCGGTCATAGGAGCTACAGCTGCCATACCATACTGTGATACAGTTCGTCAGGATGCTCTCTATTGTGCAGCGGTAAAAGTTAGAGAGGATCAGGGGTGACAGGTTACATCCCTTCAGCCTCCTCATTCTTTGTTTTTCCTCCCAAAGTGTATTAAATTACACCTATTGAAATTAAATTGCATCTGCCTGCCTTGCAATACTTTCCTTTTGGTCTTTTTGCCACAGAAAAAACTATGCACTGAAATGTAAATGGGAAAAGATTAGAGAAGCTTAAACTTTAGTCAGTAAGAAGCAGGTTACGTGGGAGCCTCATTGAAATATAGAAAATGGTATTGATAAAGTAAGCCCAGAGTATCATCAAAGTATGGCAAGAGACTAGGATATTAATTGAAAGGAAAATTAAAATTCAAAGTCAGTGAAAAACATCTTTACACAGAGTAATAAATGTTTGGAATAGTCTACCCAAAGGGTTTAGTATATATTATGTTGAATCCCCATGGGGATGCCCCTTTGCACCGTGTGCGCTCCTGGTAGATGCCTCTTGGCTACAAATGATGAGAGGTATACAGAAAAAGAAAGGAAAGTGGTTCATGCAGGTTCTGGACATAAGCCTGATCAACCAGATGAGCTGAACCATGACTGGCCTTTTGCCCCATTTAATAAAAAAAAAGAAACCCCTTATTTTGATTTATTTTTGTTCCTTTTGGTACATCTAATAAGGAAACATTAAACTTTGTAATTTTCATGCTTCCTGTGAATCATTAAGATGGAAAGGAACTTTACCTTTTTTTATAATCGGAAAAATGCTTGGTCTCAGTGTTGCAAAATCTTGCATAATTATAATGCCATGAATCGTAATCGGCTGATCAATAGGGCATATCCTTCCTGTGACCAACCCTTGCGTGGGACGGTGTTAATTGTCGGATCCATGTCTATAGCGTAGGTGTGCTTGAAATCACTTCTCATAAATGTCTGTTTTAATGATTTGGCTAGACTCTGGTTGCTTTTGTTAAGTAATAGATACATGTATGAACATGTATGGTTTTGTTTTATTGGTATATTCCATCGTTATCGGCTACAAAAAAAAACCTGATTTGTCGCATGTGGCAATCCATTATCTCTGAGAGGGCTAATTATGTGTGACCCTGATGGGTACAAGATCTATAACAAGCGATTGCATTATCCAGAGGGCATGTTAATGCTGCTGTCTAATGAACTGCCTTTTTCTTTTATCTGTGGGAAGGCTATGTTGATTTTGCCAGTATCGTTCTTTCTAGGTTGCTGGTGTACTTGGAAGGAAGACTTGCATTTATATAGCACCTTTCATGACCACCAGACGTCTCAAAGCGCTTTACAGCCAATGAAGAACTTTTGAAGCGGAGTCAGTGTTGTAATGTGGGAAACACGACAGCCAATTTGTGCACAGCAGGCTCCCACAAACAGCAATGTGAAAATGCCCAGATAATCTGTTATGTTGGTTGAGGGGGAAGTATTGGCCAGGACACTGGGGATAACTCCCCTACTCTTTTTCAAAATAGTACCGTGGGATCTTTTACATCCACCTGAGTGAGCAGACGGGGCCTCGGTTTAACGTCTCATCCAAAAGACGGAACCTCCGATAGTGCAGCACTCCCTCAGCACAGCACTGGAGTGTCAGCCTAGCTTTATATGCTGAAGCCCCTGGAGTGGAACTTGAACCCACAACCTTCTGACTCAGAGGCGAGTGTGCTACCAACTGAGCCACCATTGACACTTGGCCCACATGATGAAACAAGCTGATGTAATTTTTAAATCTGTTCAGGATAAAACTATATAGTTTGGAAATGCTAGTTGTAGGAGGGTGTGTTAAAATAATGTGGGACAGGCGGAATTGCAAATTTAAATATGAATCGTGTCTCTATTGTTTGTGCAATGGAAATCTTCAACTGCAAAATTGAACTTTTGTTTGGTAGTTTGTTTTTAGTTATTCTGCCTTACTTTAAAACTTAGTCATAACCTGCAGTGTTTGCACAAGATGCTGGAAGAATATGAATGGAACAAGTGCAGATGTAGAAGCTCTGTAGTAATTGCTTGAAAATTAATATCCCATGGTGTTGCACGGGGGTGGAAGTGGGGGCGGTGGGGGGTGGGGGGAAGAAGAGAGAGTCAGGACCAAGTGTCGTTTTCAAGTGGCAATTTAATTTCAATATCGATCAGTGTGAGCTGATGTATTTTGGTAAGAAGAATATGGAGGAAACATACTACTTAGATAATCGGAGTCTAAATGGGGTAGTGGAGCAAAGGGATCTAGGGATGCAGATACACAAATCAGCAAAAGTAGTGACGCAGGTTAATAAAGCCATAAAAAAAGTAAACCAAGTACTTCTCTGCATTTCAATTCTATCCCTCTGGAAATGAAGCCAAGTTAAGTTAAACTTGCAGAGAACCTTGGAGTACCGTGCACAGTTCTGTTCTCCATATAAAAAGGATATAGAGGCATTGGAGAAGGTGCACAAGGATAATACCAGAACTTAGGAGGTTATATCTATCAGGAAAGATTGAACAGGTTGGAGCTCTTTTTTTCTCTAGGAAAGAGAAGACTGAGGGGTAACCTGATGGAAGTCTTTTAAATTATGAAAGGGCAGACATGGAGAAAATATTTCCACTTGTGGGGGGAGACCAAAACTAGAGGCCATAAATATAAGACGGTCACTAATAAATCCAATAGGGAATTCAGGAGAAATTTCTTTCCCCAAAAAGTGGCAAGAGTGTGGAACGTGCTACCACAAGAAGTAGTTAAGGCAAACAGCATAGATGCATTTAAGGGGAAGCTACATAAGCACATGAGGGAGAAAGGAATAGAAAGGTATGCATTAAGGCTGGCATCGACCATTTGGGCCGAATGGGCCGGTTTCTGTGCTGTATTCTAGTTGTAAGTGAGGTTATAGCGTGGAGGATAATTGGACCAGAGCTTGCGGATGTAATTCAGTCTTTTTTTATATAAATTCCTATGTCGACATTTATAATGGGAATTGCCTATCTCCCATTGTAATTATACCCTCTGCTAGTGGTGGTACTGTGCCTCCTCCGCTGGTGAAAGGCTGTAATTAAAGTGTGACTGGTTCATACAGGGCGTTTCTGTTCTAAATTCTTATGTCCATATTTATAATGGACAAATAACAGGAAGTGCGCACAAATGTAATATTTTTGGTTTTATTTTTCCAAGAAGCAGACTTGTGAAACAAAATGTTCTCTTTTTATTTTCATTAATATTCCATTTGCTGCACATGCAGTTACATTGCTGGTGGCAGGAGGGTGTGTTAAAGTCTTCCAGCCTTGGCTTTCTTATGGCTATAGGACTCCGAGGCACCAGCTCAACACCTCTGCAGCTGGGGAGGAGTTGTGGGATTAAACTCCAACAATGAAGAATTCTGTTTAATGAAAAAGTCATGTGCATAAAAGATAATTTTAGATTTTTCAAGTAAAAAATGCTTCACTTTATTTTATTTCCGTTTTCCCCACTTAATGTTAAAATTAGCCACCCTACCCCACTTGGCTCTAGAGTGTTCAAGTTCAATGATGCATAATATGGTAAAAAATGATGTGTAACTATTGAATGACTTTTATTTTTGCTCTTATGTGCTCTCTTTTTTCTCTATCTTGCGCTCTCTTTAAACATGATTTTTTTTAAAAAAAATGCATTTTCATCATTGACAGTTAATTAATGCAAATAAAAGCAGAAAATGCTGGAGATACTCAGCAGGTCAGGCAGCATCTGTGGAGAGAGAAACAGAGTTAACGTTTCAGGTCGATGACCCTTCGCCAGAACTGGAAAAAGTTCTGCAAAGTTAATGCAAACATTGCCTCGTAATGTTAAGTATACTATAGAATGTCTTGTCTCTACATTGCAGACATTCTCGCCCTCAATTTCATCCATTGCTTCAATGTGTTCGACTTTTTGTACTTGATGTCCCAATTTTGTGTGCCTGTGTATGAATCCAAAACATCGTGAAGAACTAAAAGCATTGCCTAATACTGTCAGCTACAGCTCCGTGGTAGCATTCTCGCCTCGGAGGCATAAAGTCGTGGGTTCAAGTCCCACTTATATTTCAAAAAAGTAGTGGTAAGCCTGAGGATTGGGAGAGCTTTAGAAACCAGCAAAGGTTGACCAAAAATTGATTAAAAAGGAGGAAAATAGAATGAGAGTAAACTATCAAGAAATATAAAAAAGATTGTAAGAGCTTCTACAAGTATGTAAAAAGGAAGAGAGTAGCAAAAGTAAGTGTTGGTCCCTTAGAGGCTGGGACAGGTGAAAGTACAATGGGAATAAGGAAATGGCAGAGAATTTGAACAGAATATTTTGTCTCTGTCTCCACAGTAGAAGACACAAAAAGCATACCAAAAATAGTGGGCAACCAAGGGGCTAATAAGTGAGGAACTTAAAGTAATTAATATCAGTAGAGAAAAAGTACTCGAGAAACTAATGGGACTAAAAGCTGACAAATCCCCTGGACCTGATGGCCTACATCCTAGGGTTCTAATGGATGCATTGGTTGTGATCTTCCAAAATTTCCCTAGATTCTAGAATGGTCCCAGCAGATTGGAAGGTGGCAAATGTAACCCCGCTATTCAAGAAAGGAGGGAGAGCGAAAATGGGGAACTACAGGCCAGTTAGCCTGACATCAGTTGTCTGGAAAATGTTGGAATCCATTATCAAGGAAGTGGTAACAGGGCACTTAGAAAATCATATGATTAGGTAGAGTCAGCAAATCATATGATTAGGTAGAGTCAGCAAATCATATGATTAGGTAGGGTCAGCAAATCATATGATTTAGGTAGAGTCAGCAAATCATATGATTAGGTAGAGTCAGCAAATCATATGATTAGGTAGAGTCAGCAAATCATATGATTTAGGTAGGGTCAGCAAATCATATGATTTAGGTAGAGTCAGCAAATCATATGATTAGGTAGAGTCAGCAAATCATATGATTAGGTAGGGTCAGCAAATCATATGATTTAGGTAGAGTCAGCAAATCATATGATTAGGTAGAGTCAGCAAATCATATGATTAGGTAGAGTCAGCAAATCATATGATTTAGGTAGGGTCAGCAAATCATATGATTTAGGTAGAGTCAGCAAATCATATGATTAGGTAGAGTCAGCAAATCATATGATTAGGTAGGGTCAGCAAATCATATGATTTAGGTAGAGTCAGCAAATCATATGATTAGGTAGAGTCAGCAAATCATATGATTAGGTAGAGTCAGCAAATCATATGATTTAGGTAGGGTCAGCAAATCATATGATTTAGGTAGGGTCAGCAAATCATATGATTTAGGTAGAGTCAGCAAATCATATGATTAGGTAGAGTCAGCAAATCATATGATTAGGTAGAGTCAGCAAATCATATGATTTAGGTAGGGTCAGCAAATCATATGATTTAGGTAGAGTCAGCAAATCATATGATTAGGTAGAGTCAGCAAATCATATGATTAGGTAGAGTCAGCAAATCATATGATTTAGGTAGGGTCAGCAAATCATATGATTTAGGTAGGGTCAGCAAATCATATGATTAGGTAGAGTCAGCAAATCATATGATTAGGTAGAGTCAGCAAATCATATGATTAGGTAGAGTCAGCAAATCATATGATTAGGTAGGGTCAGCAAATCATATGATTTAGGTAGGGTCAGCAAATCATATGATTTAGGTAGAGTCAGCAAATCATATGATTAGGTAGAGTCAGCAAATCATATGATTTAGGTAGAGTCAGCAAGGTTTTATGAAAAGGAAATTTGAGTTTTTTGAGGATGTAACTAGGAGGGTAGTAGATAAAGGGGAGCCAGTGGATGTAGTATATTTGGATTTCCAAAAGGCGTTCGATAAGTTGCCACATAAAAGGTGGCTACACAAGATAAGGGCTCATGGCGTTTGGGGGTAATATATTAGTATGGATAGAGGATTGGTTAATGGACAGAAAACAGGGAGTAGGGATAAACGGGTCATTTTCCGGTTGGCAGGCTGTAACTAGTGGGGTGCCGCAAGGATCCGTGCTTGGGCTTCAGCTATTTACAAAGGGATTGAGTGCAATGTATCCAAGTTTGCTGACGATACAAAGCTAAGTGGGAAAGTAAGCTGTGAGGAGGACACAAAGAGCCTGCAAAGAGATATAGACAGGCTAAGTGAGTGGGCAATAAGGTGGCAGATGAGTATAATGTGGGGAAATGTGAGGTTGTTCTATTTGATAGGAAGAATAGAAAAACTGAATTTTTTAAATGGTGAGAAACTATTAAATGTTGGTGTTCAGAGAGATTTAGGTGTTCTCGTACAGGAAACACAGGAAGTTAGCATGCAGGTACAGCAAGCAATTAGGAAGGCAAATGGCATGTTGGCTTTTAATGCAAGGGGGTTGGGGTACAAAAGTAACAAAGTCTTAGTACAATTGTACAGAGCTTTGGTGAGATCACACCTGGAGAACTGTGCACAGTTTTGGTCTCCTTATCTGAGGAAAGACCTACTTGTCTAGAGGTGGTGCAACAGAGGTTCACTAGATTGATCCCTGGGATGAGAGGGTTGTCCTATGACGAGAGATCGAGTAGATTGGGCCTGTGCTCTCTGGAGTTTGAGGTGGTCTCATTGAAACATAGAAGATTCTGAGGGGGATTGACAGGGTAGATGCTGAGAGATTGTTTCCCCTGACTGGAGAGTTTAGAACTAGGGGGCATAGACTCAGGATAAGGGGTCGGCCATTTAAAACTGAGATGAGGAGGAATTTCTTCACTCGGAGGGTTGTGAATATTTGGAATTCTCTACCCCAAAGGGCTGTCAATGCTGAGTCGTTGAGAATATTCAAGGCTGAGATAGATTTTTGGACTCTAGGGGAATCCAGGGATATGGGGATCAGGCGGGAAAGTGGAGTTGAGGTCGAAGATCAGCCATGATCTGTCTTACTGAATGGCGGAGCAGGCTTGAAGGGCAGTATGGCCTACTCCTGCTCCTAATTCTTATGTTCACACCAGAGACTTCAGGACAAAATCTAGGCTGACACTTCAGTGCCATACTGAGAGAGTGCTGCACTGTCTGGGGTGCCATCTTTCAGATGAGACGTTAATTGGAGGCTCCATCTTCTCTCAGGTGGACGTAAAAGATCCCACTGCACTATTCGAAGAAGAGTAGGGGAGTTCTCCTGGTCTCCTCGGACATCCTGCTGATACTTGCAGATCAGTACCCTTGGCCAACATGACCAAACTCAATCCTGTATTGGTCCCTAGACATGCACTTCCAGCAAAGCTCACCCCTTCCCTAGTCCAGGGAGGCCAAGGCCAATTGTAACGCTCCTGCTGCTTCTGTGGCTGAAAACAGTTAACTTGGCACAGGTCAGGGAAGCTCTGTGTGGCTTAGCCACTCACTGGACAAACATGTTGAGCCATCAAGGGGACCCAGCTTACCTTCCTGGCCCCCATGCTAGTTGATATTGTTAATAGTTCTCTCTCCTCTGGTACTGATCCCCTCCCCTTCAAATCTGTCGTCATCACCCCCTCCTCAAAAAAACAACCCTTGACCCCTCTGTCTTTGCAAGCTGCCACCCTATCTCGAACCTCCCTTTCCTCTCGAGTCCTTGCACATGCTGTCGCCTCCTAAATCCTTGCCCATCTTTCCCGGAACTCCACGTTTGAATCCCTCCAATCAGGTTTCCGCCTCGCCACAGTATCGAAACGCCCCTCATCAAAGTCACAAATGACATCCTATGTGACTGTGACCATGGTAAACTATCCCTCTTCGTCCTTCTTGACCTGTTTGCAGCCTTTGACATGGTTCACCACACCATCCTCCAACACCTTTCCTTCGTCGTCCAGCTGGGTGGGACTGCCCTTGCCTGGTTCCATTCTTACCTTACCAGTCGTAGCCAGAGAATCGCCTGCAATGGCTTCTCTTCCCGCACCATTACCTCGAGTCCCCCAAGGATCTATCCTTGGCCCCCTCCTATTTCTCATCTACATGATGCCCCTCGGCGACATCATCCGAAAACACATCAGGTTCCACATGTTCGCTGACGACACCCAGCTCTACCTCGCCACCACCTCTTTCGACCCCTCCACTGTCTCTGAATTGTAATCCAATACTGGATGAGCAGAAATTTCCTCCAGCTAAATATTGGGAAGACCGAAGCCATTGTCTTCAGTTCCTGCTGCATACTTCATTCCCTAGCCACTGACTCCATCCCTCTCCCTGACAACTGTTTTTGGCTGAAACAGACTGTTCGCAACCTTGGTGTCATATTTGACCCCGAGATAAGCTTCCGACCACACATTTGCGCCATCACTAAGACCGCCTACTTCCATCTCTGCTCTTGCCTCAGCTCATCTGCTGCTGAAACCCTCATCCATGCCTTGGTTACCTCTGGACTTGACTATTCCAACGCACTCCTGGCTGGACTCCCATTTTCCACCCTCCAAAAACTTGAGCTCATCCAAAACTCTGCTGCCTGTATCCTAACTCGCATCAAGTCCCGTTCACCCATTACCCCTGTGCTCACTGACCTACATTGTCTTCAGGTTGCGCAAAGCCTCGATTTTTAAAATTCTCATCCTTGTTTTCAAATCCTTCCATGGCTTCGCCCCTTCCTATCTCTGTAACCTCCTCCAGCCCTACAACCCTCTGAGATATCGGCACTCCCTCCAACTCTGGCCTCTTGAGCATCCTCGATTTTAATCGCTCCACCATTGGCAGTTGTGACTTCGGCTGCTGAGGCCCTAACCTCTGGAATTCCCTTCCTAAACCTCTCCATCTCTCTGCCTCTCTTTCCTCCTTTTAAGACGCTCCTTAAAACCTACCTCTTTGACCAAGCTTTTGGTCATCTGCCCTAATATCTCGTTGTGTGGCTTGGTGTCACATTTTGTTTGAGAACGCTCCTGTAAAGCCCCTTGGGACGGTTTGCTACATTAAAGGTGTTATAAATATTGTTGTTTTTGTTAGTTCCATATTCTTGTGTGAAATAGTTCTTGCTGGATTCCCTGTTGACTCTAATTTTTTGAACATATGTCCACTAATTTTTGCACCCTTTCTCAGTTTGAGTAGTTACTGTTCCCATTGCTGTACTATTGAGGTTGCTGCTCTGAGTATGACCAGCCCAAAGATGACTGCTTCGTTCTGATGTGTTGTTTCAATGCAGCTTCGGCCCAGTGGTAGCACACTTGCCATGTGGTAAAAAGGACGTAGGTTCAAGACCCATTCCAGAGACTTGAACACCTAATCTCGGCTGACACTCCACTGCAGCCTTTTAGATGAGACGTTAAATCAAGGACCCATCTACCCTCTAAGGGTGCACGTTAAAAATCGCATGGCATTTTCTTGGAAGAGCAGAGGAGGAAAACTACCAGATTTTGTAAGCAAACTCCCTAGATTAGTTTCTTTAGCTCTGAATGACTGCCTCTTTGATGGTGATTATTTTAGAAGGCACCACACTGGACATGAATTTCAAAAGCTGGTTGCCTGCTGCAAACTCCGACCCACTGCAGCGGTGCATTGATTGACTGACTGCAGAAGCGTGGCCTCTTTGTGATCCCTTGAGGCTGTACTGGGGTCAGGAAAAGTGAAGTGTTTGTATTGTGTAGTACTGTCATTTGAAGCAAGGAAGCATAGTTCTTGTATGTGAATCAGTAGCAGCTCATTGCAGGCCGAAGCATATCCTACTGCTGTTTCAGGATAGAACAGAATGTCAAAAGGACCAACCTGATTATTGGCACATAATGGACTCCATGCAATCAGTTGCTGCAAACTGGTGCTTTTTTTTGTGGTGGGGGGTGCTGCGCTTGGCAATCATGGTAGTCCAGCCATGTCATCTGTGCTTGTTTGCTGCCAAGTGAATTTTAGAGAAGTACGAAATGATAAAACCTTTAGCTCCTCCTTTCAACTGAGGAAAGTGTACAGCACTGGGGGACAGCAAGAGCAAAAACACTCCTGCTCATTTCCTTTGGCAGCCCTAACTTTAATTTACTGTATATCTACATGATGATACATTAAGTCTACAGAAACTTCCTGTAGCGCCACCACTGGCGGGAGGGTATAATTACAGAATGAGAAGTTTTCCTAGGCAGTTTCCATTAGAAATCTACATATAAAATTACGTTTATAATTTATAGATTTCAAATTGGGAACTGAAAGTTCCGAGCCCACTAATGTGCTTCACCTGAAGATCTGCACTTGGTCTTGACTCCCTGCATGCAATGTCACAGGGGATTGACTGGTAATATATTAAAATCTGTATGTCTGACTTTGGCTGTTCTACTTGCTAACAAGATGTTTCAATGAACGAGATGCTCATTGACAACTGTAGTTACAGCCTCTGGCCACCAACTGGCACTGCATCTTCACAAAGTGCTCAAAATGCTTTAGGAAAATGTTTTTCATCGCCATTCTTTCTCAGTAACTGAAATTCTTCAGGTGCAAAGTAAGAGTTTAGGCAAAATAAATTTTAAACATTCAAAAATTGAACATGATTTAAATTTGTGCACTGAATTATCATAGAATGCTTTTATTTGAAGGCCTCAGCACCTCTCAAAAGCCTGGGCTTGAACTTTACATTTTTACCCAGTGTTGTGAGCCAAATTTGCATTGTGCAGTCTGAGCATGTGTAGTGAACCTAATTTCCCAGGATGTATCATTACATCAGCTGTACCAATGAATAGTTTTCTTCTTGGCATCTTGTTTCTGCTCAAGTTATTTTTCAAAATTGTTTGAGGAAACGCGATGCCCACATCCCGAGAATGGGGGGAACAATTTTGAGGACAATAATAAAGGTATTAATTACTATAAATATGCTGTTTGTTCCAAATACTGTTCATTTACCTGTTTTGTTGGTTGGTTTATCACCTACTGAGAGACCGTGATCAGATGGTGGCATGTGCTGCATTCACAATGACAAAAGACCCCTGGATCTTTTTTATTCGTTCATGGGATGTGGGCGTCGCTGGCAAGGCCACCATTTATTGCCCATCCCTAATTGCCCTCGAGAAGGTGATGGTGAGCCGCCTTTCTTGAACCGTAGAGGGCAGTTAAGAGTCAACCACATTGCTGTGGGTCTGGAGTCACATATAGGCCAGACAGGGTAAGGATGGCAGATTTCCTTCCCTATTATCTGAACCAGGTGGGTTTTTACGACAATCCGGTAGTTTCATGGTCACCATTACTGATGCTAGTTTTTAAATTCCAGATTTATTTAAATTCCCCAACTACCTGTGGTGGGATTTGAACTCGCGTCTCCTATCATTAGTCCAGGCCTCTGGATTACTAGTCCAGTAACATAACCACTATGCTACTGTACCTGCCACTGACTACATTTATCAAGATATTAGGTCAATAAAGGCACACATTAGTTTGTAATGGAAGGAAAGTTCAATTATGGTGGTAGTTGAAGATGCTGATCCTTTTTATAAAAAAAATTCTGTGTACAAACCCAAAAATGCAGTGGGAGAACTGTGATGGCGTTCATACTCTCGAGGTTAAAAATACCTCTGTCAGTACTTTATCTTTTATTTTAGGATGTAATAAACAATATACATCTTTCGGTTTTCATTCTGTCCAGGTCATGGATTTTTAAAAATTCATTGACCTCTGCTGGGCAAATACTAATTACCGTGTTTTTCTTTTTTTTCAATCTTGTTGAATGTTCATGTTCAAGGTAGTTGAGCACTAACCTGTTGCACAATAGATGTTATCTCGGCTGTGCTCACTGTTTCACATAAATGAAGGCTTTGTGTGATCTTTTTTATTTGCTCATGGGATGTGGGTGATGCTGGCAAAGCTTCATTTGTTTCCCTAAAGAAGGGAATGGTGGGCTTTCTCCTTGAAATGCTGCAGTCCCTGTGGTGACTGTATTCTTATGGGAATTTTTTTTCTTTTATTCATGAGATATGGGCATCGATGGCAAGGCCGAGAGTTATTGCCCATCCCTACTCGCCGCCTTGAACCGCTGCAGTCTGTGTGGCTAATGGTGTTCCCACAGTGCTGTTGGGTAGGAAGTTCCAGGATTTTGACCCAGCGTCGATGAACGAACGGCGATCTATTTCCAAGTTGCGATGGCCATGTGCCTCTTGGAGGTGATGGTGTTCCCATGCGCCTGCTGCCTTTGTCCTTCTTGGTGGTGGTGGTCACACATTTGGGAGGTGCTGTCGAAGAAGCTTTAGGGAGTTGCTGCAGTTTCTCCTGTAGATAGTACATACTGTAGCCAGTGGTAGAGGGTGTGGTTGTTTCAGGTGGTGGTTGGGCTGCTGACCAATTCCAGGTTATTGACACAGTGATCAGCAATCTGTTTCCATGTTGGGATGGTGTGTGACATGGCGGGGAAGATAAGAGTTCCATGATGTTGCTGCTCCGATCCTTAAAGAATAGTTCCCGGACCAGGGCGGTGCTGTCAAAGTAAGCTTAGTGAATTAGAGTCATAGTCGTAGAGTCATACAGCACAGAAAGAGGCCCTTCGGCCCATCGCGTCCGCGCCGGCCATCAAGCCCTGTCTATTCTAATCCCATTTTCCAGCACTTGGTCCGTAGCCTTGTATGCTATGGTGTTTCAAGTGCTCATCTAAATGCTTCTTGAATGTTGTGAGGGTTCCTGTCTCTACCACCCTTTTTCAGGCAGTGAGTTCTAGATTCCAACCACTCTCTGGGAAAGAGTTTTTCCTCGAATCCCCTCTAAACCTCCTGCCCCTTATCTCGAAACTATGCCCCCTGGTTATTGACCCCTCTACTAAGGGGAAAAGTTCCCTTCTATCTACCCTATCTATGCCCTCATAATTTTGTACACCTCAATCAGGTTCCCCCTCAGCCTTCTCTGCTCTAAGGAAAACAACCCCAGCCTGTCCAGTCTCTTCATAGCTGAAGCGCTCCAGCCCAGGTAACATTCTGGTGAATCTCCTCTGCACCCTCTCCAATGCAATCACATCCTTCCTATAGTGTGGCGATCAGAACTGCACACAGTATTACAGCTGTGGCCTAACTAGCGTTTTGTACAGCTCCATCATAACCTCCCTGCTCTTGCCTTCATTAGCCGAGGCATAGAATATAAGTATTCCATATGCCTTTTTAACCAACTTATCTACCTGTCCTGCTGCCTTCAGGGATCTATGTACATGCACACCAAGGTCCCTCTGATCCTCTGTCCTTCCTAGCATCCTACCATTCATTGTGTATTCCCTTGCCTTGTTAGTCCTCCCAAAATGCATCACCTCACTTTTCAGGGTTAAATTCCATTTGCCACTGTTAGGCCTATCTAACCAACCCACCTATATCGTTCTGTAGCCTGAGGCTTTCCTCCTCGCTATTTACCACTCCACCAATTTTTGTGTCATCTGCGAACTTACTGACCATACCTCCTACATTCATATCTAAATCATTAATGTACACTACAAACAGCAAAGGACCCAGCACCGATCCCTGCGGTACACCACTGGACACAGGCTTCCAGTCACAAAAACAACCTTTGACCATCACCCTCTGCCTCCTGCCACTAAGCCAATTTTGGATCCAATGTGCCAAATTGCCCTTTATCCCATGGGCTCTTACCTTCTTGACCAGTCTCCCATGCGGGACTTTGTCAAAAGCCTTACTGAAGTCCATGTAAACTACGTCAACTGCACTACCCCCATCCACACACCTAGTCACCCCCTCTCAAAATTCAATCAAATTGGTTAGACATGATCTCCCCCTGACAAAGCCATGTTGACTATCCTTGATTAATCCTTACCTCTCCAAGTGGAGACTAATTCTGCCCCTCAGAATTTTTTCCAATAATTTCCCTACTACTGATAGGCTCACTGGCCTGTAATTCCCTGGTTTATCCCTACTACCCTTCTTGAATAATGGTACTACGTTAGCTGTCCTCCAGTCCTCTGGCACCTCCCCTGTGGCCAGAGAGGTTCTGAAAATTTGTGTCAGAGCCCCTGCAATCTCCTCTCTTGCCTCACACAGCAGCCTGGGATACATCTTGTCTGGGCCTGGGGATTTATCTACTTTTATGCCCGCTAAAACCGCTAGTACCTCCTCCCCCTCGATACTAATTTGTTCAAGTATATCACAATCCCCCTGTCTGATTTCTATGCCTACATCGTCCTTCTCCATAGTGAACACAGATGCAAAATATTTAAAAACTCACCTACATCTTCCGGCTCTACACACAGATTGCCACTTTGGTCCCTAATGGGCCCTACTCTTTCCCTGGTTATCCTCTTGCCCTTAATATACTTAAAACATCTTAGGATTTTCCTTTATTTTGCCTGCAGTGTTTTTTCATGCCCCCTCTTCGCTCTCCTAATTTCTTAAGTACCCCCTGCACTTTCTATACTCCTCTAGGGCTTCCACTGTTTTTAGTCCTTTGTATCTGCCAAAAGCCTCCCTTTTTTTCCTAATCCATTCTTGTATATCCCTTGACATCCAGGGTTCCCTGGGCTTGTTGATCCTACCCTTGACCTTTACGGGAACATGTTGGCGTTGTACTCTCTTTCCTTTCTGAAAGACTCCCACTGCTCTGATGTGGATTTTCCTACAAGTAGTCCACTTTGGCCAGATCCTGCCTTATCATATTAAAATCGGCCTTCCCTCAATTTAGAACCTTTATTTCTGGTCCATCTTTGTCCTTTTCCATGACTACCTTAAATCTCACCGAATTATGGTCACTGTCAGGCACATTGTCGATCATACATATCGCAGCTGCAATGCACCAGTGGGGGAGGGGATGGATGTTGAGCGGCGTTTTCTACTGTTAAGTTAGAATTGCTTCACAAAAAATGAAATCAGACTGGCTGATTCATTTTATGTCACTTGCATCTATAGCCACATATGTTCTTCTATGCTGTAATCTTATGTTTATATTTCCTAAGTTAACTGTTATTCTGTAATTTTTGCTACCGGTTTCTCCACCTGGTTCTGATGCCCTCACAGGGGGAATGCCAGGAATACAACCTGCTCCCAGTCCCAGCTGGTGCACCTGCCACCAGCTGATGGTGGTGCCTCTGGTCACCCAGGGGTGCTACTCCCCTCCCATACTGAGAGACACCACAATCTCCACTCTGTGCCTCTCCACTCCATGGCTCAGATTGGGAACCGAGTGCAATCTCACTCAAGCCTACGTGTGCTCAGCAACACATTGTCACCCTCAGAAACTAACCATTTTCAAAACCAGATCGGATTAGAGTGATATTTGAGAAGTGGGAGATGTATTGATGCTACAGGATAGGTGGTCGTATCTGACTTCTGATGAAGAGGAGGACATGAGCAAATATAAAGTGGCTCCTCACGGGGACAGAGAATGGGGTGAATTTTGTCTTTACCAATCTATCAGTCGGGCACATTGCCTGCCCATTTGTAGAGAAAACACTTTTTTCAATTCCTGTTTTGAAATCCATGGAAATGAAAATTGGATGGGTTCTATAATGGGCGGGCAGGCCATCTTTAACTTTTGCTGCCTAGGTGGTGAATTTGAAAATTGCCTACAGTGAGCCTGAGGATGAGTTTCCTTCCAATATTCTAGATAATACTTGTGTGAGAATCCCCTTTTTTTGGGACCCCCTATTATTCCAAATGATTTCACGTTGACCCGTATTGGTAGCCGTGATTAAAACTTTATTCAGCAGAAGCAGAGTCAATACAATTACTGTATCTTAAGCAGCAGTTTACAAGGTATAATGAAGAGTTATGCCTTGGATAAGAGTTGTCTGTGCTCTCTGGCTCGTGCCCCAGGCCCGTATCCATGTCCGACTGTCTCCCCAAATTCGCTGAAGTCGACTCAAATCTTCTACCCTTAAGCACTACTGAAGTTCCCTTCTTATACCATTATTTTCAATTCAAACCTATGGAGCTTCCCTGGACCTATCACTAGCTGACGCTCAACCTTCCTTTCCTTCTCCATAGGGTGTCTCATGTCACCTGACTTTGCCTAGTCCTTTCCTCTTGTATTTTTCCGCAGCAGTTAAACTATTTTCAAGAATTATAGTTCTGCACGTAGGCTTCTGCCCTATCTGTCTGCTTTGCTCTCTTATCAGTCTAGTTTCTATAGATGAGCAGTTCCCAGCCCGACCTGCGTCCTGTTATTCTCAAACCATTACAACTCCTGTCTTTTCAAAGTCTGCTGCAATGCTCTTTCAATGTGCTGTTGTTCAGTTATATGTATATTGTGATAAATGTTTGCTCTTTATTTTGTTAGTTAAGCTAACTCATTTTCCCATCTGCCTTTTCGCTAAACTGGTTACTTTGCCTTGTAAGCTAATTATGATTGTCTGCATATGTGTCTATAAAGAAAGTACATTAATAAACAAATTAATAAGCAGAAACACTATAATCTTACACTTGGTAGACGAGTATTGGGAAAGGCCTGGAAGCAGGTTGGCTGTCCTGCATTAATTCTCTACTTTATGGCCCTTGGCAGCATTATCCACAAACATGCAGCCAGTTTCCATGCTGATGACCTGCCAACTCCATGTCTCTTTGCCATCACTGTTGGTTACAAGGTTGTTACTGAGCATCTTCTCCGACATAAAGTCCTGAATCAGTCAAAACTTCCTAAACCTCAGTGGTGGCAAAAGTGGCCCTTGCCACCACTGAGGTTACAGTAGCCTGGCAAGAACTCCACCAAGCTCCCTGGTTGATTGCTCAGGCTGAGTCCAGTGGTGGGCCCCTCTGCATTCTCTTTGATCTATAGCTGAACTTTCAACACCACATCTGGGCAATCCCCAAGATTCATTCTTCCATCTAGGAACATCAACTAATTGCAGCTCTCTCTCTTTTCTCTTCTGCTTATTCATACCTTTTTGTCAACTTGAGAATTGGTTTCCCGAATGATGTTCTTGTCCGACTCCCTGCCTCCATTTTATCAGACTTCAGCTAATCCTGAGCTCTGTAGCCTTGCGTTCTTTTCACACAAAGTTCGCACAATTCAGAATTAATCTGTGGATTTCAGTGAGCAAGTGGTACAGCTTTTGATGAGAAGACCTATAAGTGTAGCATGTTCAGAAGGAACGGGTGACTTTGAACCTATGGTTTGCAAAGCTTTCCACCGCTGGAGGTTTTCCTTGTCTGGGTCTGTTGTAGATTAATTGATTGCTATAATTAGTCAACAACTCCATTATTGCTGTATCATGCAACTACCAGGATGGTAGATGGACTGTGCTGTTTTAAGTCTAGCAGTTCATAAATGCCTATTGACTTCTTTGTTCCGCCCAAGCTCCACTGGCTCCCTCTGCCTTAGCAAATCGGCGTTCTCCTTCTCGCTACTTCACATTGCTCCATGGTTGTGCTGCACCCTGTTTGGGGAATCTATTCCAGCAGTACGTCCCACTCGACGCATTATGTTTCTGTACCCTTCCCATCCACTTCCTCACTGGAAGCCAACCCTTCAGCTATTCTGCACCTACCTTCTACAACTCTCTTGCAAAACTGCTTTGAAATGCTCTCTCTCTCCCTGCTTCTAGGAACCTCCTAAAACCTATCCTCCTTCTCGTGTCTGTGGTTCAATCTTCTTTCCTTTCCTGCTTAATTATATAGAATGTACAGCACAGAAACAGGCCATTCAGTCCAACTGGGCCATGCTGGTGTTTATGCTCCACACAAGCCTCCTCCCTCCCCTCTTTATCTAATCCTATCCGAATAACCTTTTATTCTTTTTTTCCCCTCATGTACTTATCTAGCTTCCCCTTAAATGCAGCTATGCTATTGGCCTCAACTGCTCCAAGTGGTAGCAAGTCCACATTTTAACCACTCTCTGGGTAAAGAAGTTTCTCTTGAATTCCCTATTGGATTTATTAGTGACTGTTTTGTACTTGTGGCCCCTAGATTTGATCTCCCCCACAGGTGGAAAGATTCTTCTCTACGTCTACCCTATCAAACCCTTTCATAATCTTAAAGACCTCCAACAGGTCACCCCTTAGCCTTCTCTTTTCTAGAGAAAAGAGGCTCAGCTTGTTCAATCTTTCCTGATGGGTATAACCGCTCAGTTCTGGTATCATCCTTGTCATTTTTTTTTACATCTTCTCCAATGCTTCTACAGTATATCTGCTTTTATAATATGGAGGCCAGAACTGTGCATGTCCATGTCTTTCCCCTTGTGGAGTGATCTTATATGGTTTTTCATGTAAAGGGCTCTATTTAAATGTTGTGTGGCTTGTAACACAAGGGACCGTAGAGAAATGGGTGTAAAAATGGCATTTTGTTTATATATAAATAAAAAAGACCTGTCTTTTGGCAAAATTTCCTGTGGCAACAGGACAAAAAATGTGCACACTTGGCACAGATTCGTACAGGCCTTATTTTGTTATCTGCTCGATAGGTTAATCTGTGTTTGAAGGGCTTTGTTAAATTTTATCGTGGGAAGAAATGAACAAAAAAGAAGCGGGCTAGCACATGGTATTGTCCTAAAGGTGCACAGGTGGTGTGCTTCCCTGTTACACGGGGCTCAATCTTCCTGAAAGTCGACCTGAGTAACCAGCAATTCATGCGAGTGTGGGCGGGAGATGTGTTCCAGCTGTAATCTTTTAATGGGAACCCTGAGTGTTTGTCATTTCTCCCTTAAGCAAGATGTGGGGTGTATTTCATGGTTGAATGAATGACTTGTGCACAAAACCAATATAAGACTTGCTCTAGGTGTATCTCTACAAATAAGTGTGTGTGTTATTTCTGGTATTCAGCATCATATGGGAGATGATGTGTATATAACTTGCATGCCCTGTTAAGCCAGCAGGAAGTGAAATGTGTTGTGACTAGTCTGAAATTCATGCCCAAATGTTACTAGCTAGAGATGTAGTTTCATGCCACATGTGTAATGTAATCCCTATACAGATACAATACTTGTAGGATTTTTGTAATTTATAGTACAGATTTGTGTTTCTAGATGTTCACATTTTTGGCCTTTTGGTGAATGCTGCCCCACTTGAGTTGGTGGTTTTAAGGTGTTAGCCATGGCTCAGTGGTTGCACTCTCGCCTCCGAGTCAGAAGGTCGTGGATTGAAGTCCCACTCCAGAGACGTGAGCACAAAATCGAGGCTGACTCTCCAGTACAGTACTGAGGGAGCACTGTACTGTCAGAGGTGCCGTATTACAGATGAGACGTTAAACCGAGGCCCTAAATTGAGTCGCCCCACGTCACACAAACCCCAAAGGGCAAGTAGGCAGTCAATTTTCTCAAGATTGATCACTAAGAGCTATATGAGAATAGGGATAACTTGCAGGAGCCTACTTCTCATAACAAAGAGGTACTGCACCCTGGTGATCCATGATTATTCGTTACAAAACTACTAATAAATCTAATTGAAAACACCGACGCAAAAGATAAACTATTTGCGGCAATGTAATACAAGTTCTTAAAGCCAGCACAGTTACATTTTTGTTTAATGCATACTTTCTAAGTTTAATCACCCTACTTTTATAGGGCTGAAATTGTGCTGATTAGAATTACTGATATATTTAATAAAGTTTATCTGAATTCACTCAAGGTGCAGTATTGTTGACTCGCATGACTATGCTTGCATTCTTTAAAAATAACTTTACCTGGGAGGGGTGGAAAATTATGTCTCCACTAACTACATGCAAGCAAGTTCATGAATTATTTGAAGTCTATATCTACAATGGTTTGCAGAATGTACATAAAGAATAATGACTATTTCCTCTGTAAAAGGATAGTCAGATTATGGGGAGATTGAAGAATAAGTTCTGCTTTTCGTACAGCTCGGTGAGCTACCCATGGACACCGAGGGCAATTGCAGTACTCTAATGAGATCAACTGACTCGGAATTAAACTAAGACCTGCCTGGTTTGTATGCCTGTTACTCCATTGCCTTAAGGCACTGAGCCATTGGAAGAGCTTGTTTCTTGCCATGTTTTAACTATTTACTTGTTTCAGTTTTCCATTGGCACTACTGTGTATGACTGCAATTGAATGTCACTCTTGCCTCCTGTTGCACCAACCTGTGTGTACTGAGTGATTTTTATAGAGCAGAGAAGGCCTCGGTTCAATTCTTGCTCTGTTATTTTAGTTGATCCTAGCCAGTATGGACCGTAGCGGTGCCAGGTTTGCTTGTTTCCACTGAGATGAAAACTTATCCAGGGTTCCTGCTGCTGATTACTACTGGTGATCGCTGCTGGAAAGGGTGCCTTGTGAGGATATCGGGTGAGCACAAGGTCAGGCTTAGCTGGGACAGTCCCAACTATTGAATAATATTCACTATCTCGGCTCCCGTGTGAAGAACGATCACTTGGGCAAGGTACCAGAGGACTGCTGGAGCCAATAGAATCATAGCTCTGGAAGAGTTGGCACGTTCAGGAGTGGTGGAGAGGGAGCAGAACTTGAATACTTTGGACTTTATACCAGGGACAGCATTAAGGGACATGTGGGATAGGTATGGTAGAGCACTGGCCAGATTTCAACAATGAAGAAGAGGTGGGATTGGGTCCATTGTCATAGTAACGTACAGATGGGACACTTCCACGTCCCACCTGTACATTTTGCTTGTGGCTTCCTCCTAAGTGAGAATGGCAGATACCATGTTAGTCAAACAGAATAAAACCATCCTGTAATACAACCCAGGTGTTTCTGGTTTGGCAATGATAAAAATACTTGATATCCATGCAAAAAAGAGACTTACCCTATCGAGCTGGGCTGGAATCAAATCCATGGCCCAGAAGTAGATGAATTACTTTAGACTTTGCTGTACCAACCAATCCAGCTACAGTTTGCTTCACTAATGCTTCAACATTGCTTTCTTTGTACAGCTGCAATCACTGAATTTAACACTCGCCTATCTTTGTTTTTACTAAAGCCCATTATCTTTAGCACTTTTTAAAATCTGGGTGTAGTTTAAACACCTACCAGCTACTGTGACCTTTGGTCCTTTTTTTAAAAAAAAACCTTTTAGTAGCAATAGCTACTCCCCAATAAATCATCCTTATTTAAATAATGCTTATGCTAATAATTTTGTGTAAATAAAAAAAAAAAAAAAAATCTATCCGCTGCCTCCGTGATTACATCCACTGCTTTGTCCGTCACTGAACCGTACAAGACGAGAGGGAGGGAGAAGCTATTTCAACACTACTTTAATCTCAAGAAAGGAATGATTTCTGAGTTAATTCACTGCATACAAATGTATCGACTGTTGAGTAAGCAGTATGACCTGCCTCTTCCAAATATTGCACCAACATCACCACTGCATTTTGCTTCTAGTGTGTAATTGTGAGGGGGAATTAGGTCCATGTGGCATGTATCACTTAGCTTTCAGGAGTATGTCCAGGGAGGTCTGTTCAACGACTCTGTTATTGTGCAATGACCGATTTTTATATTTTTAGGACCACTTCATAGCTGTAGAGCAGTCCAGAAGGTGTTGGCAAAGATTGATTGTAGCTGGAACAAGTGAACATTTTGAGCTCAGATTGGTTTGACTGTTAGCAATCATCACTATCGTGCTGGATGACAGAGTGTTTCTGGTAAGATTGTTACTGGGATAGGTGTATGGAGGAGTGAACTTGCAAGCACTCTATAGAATCATTGTCAGTTCTAGTTGATAAAGTAAATTTAATTCAGTGTAAAAACTGATTCACAAATCCATCCCTCGGGTCTGTTTTCTCTTCCATCTTTTATGTAGCAAAGTCATAAGTTGCTTGTATCATTTGTATGAAGACCAGATTGGTCTTTAACCATAGAATCATACAGCACAAAAGGAGGCAAATCGGCCCATCGTGCCTGTTCCGGCTCTTTGAAGGAGCTAACCAATTAGTCCCACTCACCTGCTCTTTCCCTATAGCCCTGCAAATATTTCCTTTTCAAGTATACTTCCAATTCCCTTTTGAAAGTTACTATTAAATCTGCTTCCACCACCCTTTCAGGCAGTACAAAATTTGTCTTCTCGTCGCCTTTCTGGTTCTTTTGCCAATTACCTTAAATCTATGTCCTCTGGCTACTGACCCTCCTGTCAATGGAAACAGTTTCTCCTTATTTACTTGATCAAAACATGCCATAATTGTGAACACTTTTTAAAAATTAAATCTCTCCATAACTTCCTCTGCTCTAAAGAGAACAATCCTAGCTTCTCTAGTCTCTCCACATAACTGAAATCCCTCATCCCTGGTGCCATTCTAGTAAATCTCTGCCGAACTCTCTCCAAGGCCTTGACATCCTTCATAAAGTGCGGTGCCCAGAATTGGACACACTGCTCCTGCTGAGGCCTGAAGGTTTAGCATAACTTCCTTGCATTGATTGAATTGACAGCATTGTTCCTTTTTGAGCAAAAAGAACTTTTGTTCTGTTGTGAAGATCTAACAAGGATGTGCAAATTGTTTCTCACAAGATAGGCTGGAGATTTGCCTTTTATATTTGTGATACCTATTTCATTTGACGAGCTAGCTGGCCGTATGTATGATGTGGTGTTGTTTATCTGGAACCTCTGCATGGACTGAACACAACTGTTGACAACTAAGCGCTTGAAGTAGGTGTTCAAAACAGAATGGGAGTTCTTTTGAAAGCAGTTGTCAGAACTGAGCAAGTGTTCAGAGAAATGAGCTCAACCTGAAGATGTACAAGGACTAAAGTAGGAGAGTGAAAAGAGCTAAAACTGCTGTTTTAAAGAGTCTTTTAAATAACCATCTGCATTATGTTGTGTGCAGTATTGTATAGTACTTTGTGTCTGCTAATTTAAAAATGTTTAAATATTTATTTGTTAACTAATATGTTGGTGGCTTCAGTCTGTGAACGTGTTCTGTGTAGTATACTGACATTTTTTAAAGAGAATTTGGTAGCATGTTGTGCTTCTGGATTTTATTGGCCATTTTTCCACAAAGGATTTGGGGGGGGAAGATGAGCAAAATATATTCATACAAGTTCTTAATTTAAAAAAACATTTAGACAAAAAGTGGTTAATGTGCTAAACATAGTTCGTGCCAGAAACAAATAAGCAATTGTTGGCTTGTCTGGGTAATCCATAAACAACCCATACCCATTGTGTTGGAAAATCCATTGATCCCTGTCTATCTGTGAACAAAGGGAGTTAAAGCGGAGAAATTGGGACATGGAGATGGGATTTTTGAAACTGGAAGGCTGCGGGGGGCAGTTAGTTTTGTGAAGGAAAAGCTGCGAGGAGTTTCACTTGAGGTGAAGAAGTTAGAAATGTTTATTTCTATATTATACGACGGTAAATTGTATGGAATGAATGGTGAGTCCGATCAGAAGGCTATGCTGTATGTTCACCGGACTGAAATAAAGCAGCTTAACGATTTATATCGGGCCTCATCTCACCAAGTGTTTGCTCGGTCCACCTTTGCAGAAATTGAAGACTTACTTGTGCGAAGTACACCAATATCTGGTTCAGGTTGCAAGCAACGTTCCCTCTAGGCTGTGCACGTGCGTGGCCGCGCAGTAATCTGCAAGGAACCGCACAGGCCGCTCGCAAGCACGGTGGCATAGTGGTTAGCACTGTTGCCTCACAGCGCCAGGGACCCGGGTTCGAATCTGGCCTCGGGTGACTGTCTGTGTGGAGTTTGCACATTCTCCCCGTGTTTGCGTGGGTTTTCTCCGGGTGCTCCGGTTTCCTCCCACAGTCCAAAGATGTGCAGGTTAGGTTGATTGGCTATGATAAAAAATTGACCCTTAGTGTTAGGGGGATTAAATACGTGGGGTTACGGGGATAGGGTGGGATATGTGTTGGTGTAGGGGTTACAGGGATTGGGAGGGATATGTGTCGATGCAGGCTCGATGGGCCAAAATGGCCTCTATCTGTACTGTGAGGTTTCTGTGATTTCTGAAATACTGCGCATGTGCAGAAATTTAAAGGGACTGCGCATTGAAATAAACAGGCCGCGCACAACAAAGGCCATTTAGAGGGAACATTGGTTGCAAGGGTGGTGAAATTGCTACAATGTCAGGTCACGCTATGGTATAAGCAGACACGGGTCAGTATGAATCAACTCTAGCAAAATGTAATACGCTCAGACAGTTTGTGGAACTGATTTGCACCACTATACCCAAGAACATATCTACGATGGACCTGAATTGGTAACCGTTGTACGAGCCCACGTTAAACCCAGTAAAAGGATTACAGGTACTTTAGGTGGGGTAATCCTTGGCCCCTCGGGTACCTCTGCAGGATAAAGTATAGAAGAGTTAGCTTCAGATTGTAGGGAGCAAGGCCCCTACTGGAACTGTTGGAGGAAGAAAGCCGTTCTTTTAAAAAATACAAAACTGTAACGCTTCATTTCCTGTTGGAATCCACAGCTAATTTATGGGTCGAACGGGTGTACTGATCGACAGGTTGCAGTTCTCCAGTCCTAGATCGGTATGACGTTCTTAACCCTTGGACTGTCAGCAGCAAGGGATCCTGTTCTTCCTTGGTTGGCCAGTTTAAGATTTCAGCTTGGGCACATGGTGTGCTGACAAAGTCCCTTTTTAATATTATAGTTAACTACCTGAGCAGCTATTACCGTTGTATTAATGTTAGATTACTGAAATAATTACAGCAAAATTTAAAGTTAACAATTTTACTGCTGCTCTTTTCACTTCCTCCTATTCTCTCTCTCTCTTTGTTCTGTGTTTCTTGCTCCTTTCATCCCTGTTCTTGTTTTTATTACCCTGAAAAGGGGTTCCCATTTTTTCTCTTATGGAGGCCTGGAAAGACTCGGTGTCAACACAAACATAGAATGCGGTTACATTGTACAAACAACTCTTGGAATTTTCCACATGTGGAGAGGATATTTGGAGAAACGGGGTCAGATGAGTTCAGTGCCACACTAGTCTGTCTTATCTTTGTCTATAATTCAAACTTGGCATCAGCATCCCAGAAAGTCTAATGAGATGTTTTGTCTGCAAGATAATGGCTCTGCTCTGTAAACTTGAGCTCCTCCAAAACTCTGATGCCCACTCACCAAGTTCCGTTCGCCCATTACTCCTGTGCTCCTGACCTACATTGGGTCCCACTCCAGCAATGCCTCCATTTTATAATTCTCATCCTTGTGTTCAAATCCCTCCATGGCCTCACCCCTCCATATCTCTGTAACCTCCTCCAGCCCTACAACCCTCCAAGATCTGTGCACGCCTCCAGTTCTGGCCTTTTGCACACCCCTGATTTTCATTGTTCCACCATTAGTGGACATACATTCAGTTGCCTAGGCCCTAAGCTCTGGAATTCCCTCCCTAAACCTCTCTCCTCCCTCCCTCCCCCCCCCCCCCCCCCCTCTCTCCTTTTAGACGCTCCTTAAAACCTGTCCCTTTGACCAAGCTTTTGGTCACCTGTTCTAGTATCTCATTATGTGGCCCAAGGTCAAATTTTGTTTGATAATGCTCCTGTGAAGCGCCATGGGACATTTTACTATGTAAATGCAAGATGTTGTTGCTGCTATTTCTCGCTTTGGAGTTCTGTCAGCGTAAGAATGTGCAGCGATGTAATTGTGACTATTGGGTTTTAGAAGGGCATTGTTGCTCTTTTAGGGCATTTCTATTTTTGGAAAGTAAAGCACTGAGGGGTGAAATAGTTCTTGAGCGGGTAGCATAAAGCGGTGATGGTTAATCAACAACTTGCCCGTTTCCAATGGGGGGGGGCGGGGGAAATATTGGGTAGGATGTAAAACGGGCTCTCTTTGCTATCCGTTTTGCATTACTGGCCAAGACCAATTTCATCCCCCACTGGTTGTGGTCTAGCCTCTTTCAGATGAGACGCTAAACCGAGGCGCATCTGCCCCCTCGAGTGGAGGTCAAAGATTCCATGCTACTATTTCGAAACCGAGCAGGGGAGTTCTCCTTGTGTTCTGGCCGAACCAGCATCACTAATGCAGATTATCTGGTTGTTATCACATTGCTATTTGTGGGACATTATCTACTCCATTACAACAGTGACTACACTTCAAAAGTACTTCACTGGCTGAGAAGCGCTTTGGGACGTCGTGAAGGGAGATATATAAATGCGACTTGTTTCTTTATTTGGGAAAACTATTTTGAGCAGTCCTCTTAACCACTAGAAATGTTAACTCTGCAGTTGGTGGAATGCCCCCTCTGCTCCTAAAAGGTACTTGTGCAGGGGTACAGTTCCATGTGTGCTGGCAACTCCCAGATGCCTTGCCTGAGGGCTAGTCTGCATGGATGAGGCTGAGTATCAAAAAGCCATTCAGAAACAAACTTAATCCTGTTGATTGCTGAACGCACACAAAACTTCCAACGGAAAACCCTGGAGATACTCAGCAGGTCAGGCAGCACCTTTTGAGAAAACAGGAGCCTATTGATGTTTCAGGAATGAAACCTTTCCTCAGAGTAAAGATTTTATACCTGAAACATCAGCTGTCTCCTGCTTTTTCAGATTTCCTGCACCTGCGGTGTTTGCTTTTTGTTCGTTAAAATTTCTGACTTGGCTTGTTTTTAGATGGCAACTGGAAGTGGGAATCTTGGCTGCTTTTTTATTTAAAAAAAACACGCCCCACCTCCACCTCATAGTCCAGCGGTGCTGAGGCCAATTATCGTGCCCCTACCATCATGGGGATTGATCCTGGGACCTTTCTGGTCTGTACGGTTCATTCCTGCATCATTTACACACTCAGCTATTGAACTAGCAGCGTGGCTTTTCCTTTTGTGGAGGCCAAACACTTTGCAGAGAGCCGCTCAGTGCCATCTCATCATGGATGATACAATCATATTGCAAACCGCTTTCCACTATTCATCATGCCTGTTTTAGATCACTTGCAATTTATACATGATTTCCGGGAGAGTCATTCTGAATTGGCGTAGGGGCTGGTCCGTAAACCATCAGTGTTTTTAGTTTAATTGCGGTGCATTACATTATGTCCAACTACAACAACAACAACTTGCATTTATACAGTGCCTTTAACGTTGTGAAATGTCCCAAGGCACTTCACCGAGGCATCGAGCCTCATAAGATATTGGGACAGGTGGTAGGTTTTAAGGAAAGTCGTAAAGGAGGATATTGGGACAGGTGGTAGGTTTTAAGGAAAGTTGTAAAGGAGGCGAGAGAGGTGCAGAGGCGGTGAGGTTTAGCGAAGCAATTCCAGAGCTTGGGGCCTAGACCGCTGAAGGCCCGGCTGCCAATGGAGGAGGCGAAGGAAATCGGGGATGCACAAGTGGCCAGAATTGGAGGAATGCAGATATCTCGGAGAGTTGGAGGGCGGAGCTTGCAGAGCTCGGGAGGGATGCGGCTATGGAGGGATTTGAACACCAGGATGAGCATTTGAAATTTGAGGCGTTGCTGGACTGGGAGCCAACGTAGGTCAGCGTGCACAGGGGTGACGGGTGAACGGGACTTGGTCCCAGTTAGGGTACGGGCAGCAGCGCTTTGGATTATTGAGTTTATTTTTATTTGAACTATTGAGTTTAGAATGCTAATACGATATTCATTAAAAAGTGCATCTTAAAGCATTTTGTATAAATGCGAGGCTTATCTTGCAACATTTTTATAAGAAGATTTAAATGGAAAAAAAAATCTGAGTGCAGCTTTTAAAATCTGACTTTAATTTTTTTTAAGCAAATCCCCTTAAGGGATGGACTGCTCTGATCGTTGGCATTTCTAGAACTGTAATTGCTTCTTTGCCACGGAAACAAATGACAACTCTGTTTGTTTGGGTTTATGTCCCATTTTTTATTGTATTATGGCTGTGCTGTTGGTGGCATGTCTGGTTTTTAATTGGCATAACCGTAGCAACGCTACTGTCTCTGTGGGATTCACGAACCATTGCAGGTATTTTAAATTGTTGGCTGCATTTATTGCCCATTTCTAGCTACCCTTGGATGGTGGTGGGGCCACTTCAGAGGACGTTAGAAGTCGACCACATATTGTGGGCTGGAGATGCATGGAGGCCAGACTTGGTAAGGGTCGGCAGTTTTCCTTCCCTTGAAGGACATGGTGAACCAGTTGGGTTTTTATGACAATCCAGCAGATTTTCATGGGTCGCTTTTCTGGTACCTGTTGGCAAATTACTAGAATATAATTCAATTTCACAACTTGCCATGGTGCGATTTGACCTCTGGTTTGCGAGTCCAGTCAGTGCCACAAACACGAGGTACCCACATCGGGAAGATCTGCAGCCAGGAAACTGGACTTTTAAACAATTGCATTTGTAGAATCTGCTACGTGCACTGCTGTATTTGTTGATTGTTGCTGTGGCATCTGCAAGGTGACTGGGGTGGGCCCATCACATGGGGAGCCACAGCATGCTGCAGAGGCGCCTCAAATTGCAAGTGAAAGGGGGCATCAGTAAAGGGAAAGAAAGGACTTCGATTTATATAGCACCTTTCACAACATCAGTGTCCCAATGTGCTATACAGCCAAGTACTTTTTGAAGTGTAGTTACTGTGTAATGTAGGAAACGAGGCGGTCAAACTGTGCGTAGAAAGCTCTCTCAAACAGCAATGTGATAATGGCTGGATTATCTGTTTTTAATGAGAAGTAAACGTTGAAAAGGAGCTGTCATTCTCCTGCAGTTCATTTTACAGAAGGAGGCAATCTGCTGGATTGTCATTAAAACCCGACTGGGTCACCAATTGTCCTGCAAGGGAAGGAAAACTGCCAACCCTTAGCAAGTCTGCCTCCATGTGACTCCAGTCCCACAATATGTGGTTGATTGCTAATGTCTCCTTATGTTGATGGCCAAAGTTGTTTAATCAAGATATCCATTATATTTAAACAACTCCTGGCGTGTTCCTATCATTCTTAAAAACGAAAGTGCCAAAATCAACGAACCAAATGGCTGATTGTTTGAACTCCTTTAACAAAAGCAAAAAATACAATTTACAACATAATGTTTACATTAAAAAAAAATTGAAAAGGGATACATTGCCAAGCTTGCCATTAAACTCCTGCCTATTTTCCAATAGATAAAACAACTTTTGCCCACATAGGGCTCTCCTCTATTTTGGGCATCTGGGTTGTCTTCTGCTACACTCCTTTAGCTTGAAATCTCCCTCGATCACAGCGAGTGATTCAGGAGTTACAGTCCCACTGTATCCTGCAACCTGGTCCCAAGCTTTGATGCCAAATACAGAATAGTGCAGACGCTGTGGTTTGATTGCTATTCTGTAACCGGTTTTTGTGGTGGCCAATTTCCTATAGGCCCTGCTGCAATCGCCAATTATTGTAAGTGGTTTTGCCCCGCCCGTAGCGAGCACGCAAACCCCCTCACTACAAGTTCTGGACGATAGGGATTACTGAGGACAGATTGGAACATGGACAGCGTTTTCGGGCTCACCCATAGTGTTTATTAAGGTTGACAAAACCACTCCTCTCTCATAAAGTACGAACGGTGTGAACACAACAGTACAGTTTAAAACAGTACTACCCTGACTTGTCCAACAAGCCCCTGCCGTGCTGACTTCCCACGGCCTAAAAACACCCTCCCGTGAACTAAACTATCACAGGACCCTTCCAATGCTAAACCCCCTCTGGTTTGGTAGGAACATACAGGCACCCCCTCACACAGCTAAGTGATCTTGTGGGTGTGTAGGCTTGGCAATACTCACCTAAATTGCCTCATGATCTTGCTTGTAGCTTCCTCCAGTCTGTCTCAGCTACCTGGTTCCGTACCGGCCTTGCGGCATGCGAGTCCCAGTCTGAGTCGAAGCCCGTCTCGATTGGAAGAGCAAGGCTCAGCTCTTCTTGACGTTCAGCTGTGTGAAGGACAGGGGAGAGAGAGAGAGAGAGAGAGAGATCCAAACAGCTCTCTGATATACAGTACCCCTCCAATACACACTGTCTGTGGTTTTAATGGACACATGGCCTCAGGGAAATGGTTTCCAGGCCTCCTCCCAGGTTTGGATGGTTTAGATCTCGTTTCGATCTCCCAGCCGATTAACGTAACGAGCTCATCTTCTCCAGAAACAATGAGTCGCCAGCCTCATTATTCATGACTTGGGAGTGGGCCTCTCGGACCATTGTTCCCAAGGACAGTCCGTTGCCATACGAATGCAACCTGGTTACGTCAGCCACCTTCAGCTTGAGTGGTTTTCCACTGCTTTCCCCCCCCCACCACCCAAACAGCCTGCCCAGTTTTTAATAAGGGTATATGTTCATAATCTAAAAAATCCATGAAGTCTGCGCTGACGGCTACACTCCCATGAAATATGTTCCAGTTTCTAATCAAAACTGGTCATTTACCAACCCCCCAGAAGAAGCAAATGGATGCAAACCAGACAAAATAGTCCACATTGAATGTCACGGTAGGCAGGATCTCATTGTGAATTTGGCTGCTCCCTTCAGTCCATGCCTCTTCCTGATTTTCTCCAAGTCCCTCTTGCTCTGTTCAGTGTGTAGGAACCACAATGATCGAAAAGTAAAAAAACGTATGCTAATAAATTTTAGAAGGAACAAACTTTCACTTGTAATTGACTTTTTGGGTACGTTTGAAAGGAATTGATTGCAGGCATATGCCAGATGTCACAATGTTTGAGATACAGGAGCACACTTCAAGGTATTGTCCCAAGTGTGCCAAGCTTCCCCCTTTTTATAATGTGGAGCACCATTGCTCCATTTAATGCTTGTATTAGAAAGAAAAACTTGCCTTTTATATAGCAGCTTTCATGACATTGAGACGTCCCAAAGTGCTTTACAGCCAGTGAAGCTTTGTTGAAGTGGAGTCACTGTTGTAATGTAGGGAAATGTGGCTGCCAATTTTTGCACAGCAAGGTCCCACAAAGAGCAATGAGATAATGACCAGATAAGCAGTTTTAATGATGTTAGTTGAGGGATAAATATTGGCCAGGACACCGGGGATAACTCCCTTGCTCTTCATCCAAGTAGTGCCATGGGATCTTTTACGTCCACCTGAGAGGGCAGACAGAGTCACAGTTCGACGTCTCATCTGAAAGACGGCACCTCCGACAGTGCAGCACTCCCTCAGCACTGCACTAGTGTCAGCCTAGATTATGTGCTCGGGTCTCTGGAGTGAGACTTGAACTCACAACCTTTTGACTCGGAGGCAAGATAGCTGCCACTGAGCCATGGCTGACACCCAAAAAGTATAAAGTACATTGTGCGTTTCATGAGAATGCATATCTTTTGATTTACAGTGATCAATGTCACTGAAACACTGTTACTATTAACATTTTGTAACGACAAACATTATCTGTATGTTTTCTGGACTGTGTTGCTCTGGTTGTGTGAAAGGTACATATTTGGCCGGAGATGAGAGAAGAGGAAAGAACCTGTTTTTCCTGAATGTGGCAATTTCAAAAACGAGGTTTATTAAACTTTTGTAAGCCAAAAATGAAAAGCTGCTGAAGAACGTAAAGCAATTTATTGTCTGCTGCAAGACTTGTACAAATTTAATTAGTGTACTGTTTGAAGTGTTTTTAACCAGGGATCCCTCCTGGCATTCTCTAATACCCCCTTTTGTCTTCGTGAAAAGGAGCTGAATTATGCTATTAATCCAGCTCTCCTTTGCCACTATAAATGTGCCAACTTTTGTTTTAACTGAGTCATCAGAAACTCCTCTGGGAGGCGGGATTCCAGAAATCAGAGGTGCAAACACTAATCCCTTCCTTGACTTTTGCACCACTATGAACGGTAATGGGAACAAAGCCAAAGGTAGCAGTGACTGAAGTAACATGATTGTCAGCAGTCTGACTGGCTTTCAGCTTCCCTTCCTCGTACTGTTGGTATGGGGTTCTGCTTATGCTTACAGTGTGGCTATGCTATTATTTTTTTTTCTGTACTTGCTCTAAATATTTCAGCTTCTGAATTTCAAATTCCTCTCATAGGTGAGTCTTAACTCTCTACAGCTCTATTTAAGCTACAATTTTATAATTCATTTTTATATTGATATTATTGTAGCTGATCTATTCTAATCTTAACCAACTACAGGAGTTATATGTTCTAATGAGTCTCTTAATGGTTTTGGTACAAGGAAGAAAGTTGACCAGAACATTGGGAGATCTCTCTCTCTCTCTCTCTCTCTCTCTCTCTCTCTCCCCCTATACTCTTCAACTTGCCATGGGACTTTGAACAGGCAGCGAGAGCCTTGATTTAATGGCCCGGATTTTGCTTTCAGAATAACAGTGAGGCTATCGGCGCTCACCATTATGGAGTACATAGGACAGCAGCTTCCGGAGTCCACACGTGCGCAGTTAAATGTGGAAATCCGGAAGTTGCTGTCCAATTTGCCCTGCCCTGCCACAAGCTTCGCTACATCGGTACCTTGTCAAAAAACTCAGCATTGAAATCCATGTAAGGGCGTGAAGTTGCTGTACTTGCCCACTAGTTACTCACTAAACATGCCAGAAAAAGTCAAGACTGGTGCATTCATGTGTAAGTGAATTTTTAATGGCATGGTAAGTCTTAATTACTGCCAAGCAACCTCTCTGGCACTGAAAATGTAATTTTACAAGTCTCATTCCTTCAGAATTTAATTATTGTTGGAGATTTTAAAAATAAATTATAATTTTTCTACTTTATCTTTGTCTCTCTAAATCCCATCTTTCTTTCCCTCATTTTATTTTGCTTTCTGTACGTGATTTAACAATGAAATAAATATTCTAATTATACTTCCTTGTTTAGACTCTACATGCCTCAGTGAGGATTCTTCAATCTGATTGGTTGACGAGCCACACTGTTGCTTGTCCAGCTGTCACACAAAACAGATCCCCTGTGGAGGGCGCTGCGCTGGCAAGGATCTCTAAATACCGTAAGCCACTCAAACGCCAGTGATTAGCCTGTCGGCAGCTGACCGTAAAATCCAGGCCAATGTCTCATCCAAAGGATGGTGCCACTGACGATGCAGTGCTCCACTGACCAATCATTGTATGTACAGTGCTTTGGCACGTTTGAGAGATGCAATTCAGTGCTGTTTAAAACACGTTCGTTCTTCTGTCAAGAGGGTAGGCAGGGCTTGTTTCTGTGACTTCTGCCAATGTTCTGCGGTGTCAGCCTAGCTTGTGGTCAAGCCCATAATGAGACTTGAACCACAACCTTCTGACTCAAAGGTGAGTGTTTTATGTCCACCTGAGAGGGCAAACCGTGTCATCTGAAAGACTGCACTTCCAATAGTGCAGCGCTCCCTCAATACTTATCTCTAACTTTCTATCCTATCCCCAGCCAGATAATGGCCCGTAATTTGCAGTCAGTGGCAAAGCAAAGGTGTTTACTGCTGGCCCAGACGTACGCTTCGCACAAAGATCTCGCGATCTCTGTGGCGAGCAGTTCGGGTTTTCCGATGCGTAATTGAAACCAACGCAAGTTAATGGGGATTCCCAGTCTAAGCAGCCAATCAAACCGCAGAATTCTGACAGACCATGAAACAGGAAGTGAGTAAGCTCCTTTTGATTCTAACTTTTTTTTAAATGTTCGAGAGAAGGTTCACTAGGCTGATTCCTGGGAATACAGGGTTGACGAATGACAAAAGGTTGAGCAGGTTGGACCTATACTCATTGAAGTTTAGAAGAATGAGATGTGATCTTATTGAAACATAGGATTCTGAGGGGGATTGACAGGGTGGATGTTGAGGGGATGTTTTCCCCCAGTGGAATAAGGGGTCAGAATAAGGGGTCGCCCATTTAAGACGGAGATGAGGAGGAATTTCTTCTCTGAGGGTTGTGAATCTTTGGAATTCTCAACCGCAGAGAGCTGTGGAGGCGGAGTCGTTGAATATATTCAAGACGGAGATTGACAGACATTTGAACTACGAGGGAGTCGAGGGGCACGAGAAGAGAACGGGAAAGTGGTGTTGAGGCCAAGATTGGATCAGCCATGATCTCATTGAATGGCGGAGCAGGCTCGAGGGGCCGATTGGCCTACTCCTGTTTCTTATGAGAGTGCAAAACAAAGATTGGGGCTCTCACACAGGGAAAAGGCAGACCTGAAAAACATATGAATAAACTTAAAAAATGACAATTTTAGTTTGCTCCTTTTTTAATTTTTATTAAAATGGATAAATTTGACATTCCACAAAATTAAAATTAGTTTTTCAGGGCCTTAAGCTTTGTTTAGCAGTCACTACACTGTTAAAACCCTAGTTACACCTAATCCAAAAGGGTCTAATTTTTAATGGGGTATTTAACAGCGTAATTACCGCGGAAGAGCTGAAGTTTTCGTCCGTTTCCATGATATGACGGATTGCCGGCTCTGTTGGGAAGGGTGACACAGCACAGCCTGTGGAGGAACTGTGAATGACAGACTGCAACTTCAGGGTTTGCATGTAAGGCTGTGCATACTAACTCTTCCAGTCAGTTTCAAAGGTGAAATCATGGCGAACGCTGCCAGTTTGCCGTCATCAGGACCACAAATTCGGGGCCATTGTGTGTTTTTACTGAAAGTAACAAACTGGCCATCATCCAACTGGTTTTGCCAGATGTCTGTCTACATATACATCATTCTGGGGGAGGAGAGGAACTTCTAATCTTTAATTAATGTATTAATCCTATAATATTAAGTAAATTCCACACCTGGCATCCAGCGAGACTCAAGTAAACTTGCTTGAACGTGTAGATGAAGTGAAGATATTTTCCCTGTGATTCATGTTTAAGCTCAAACAATTTCTGTGGATAACTTCAGATGTTTCATCTTGTACCAAAAAGTATGAAAGAGAAAACAATTTTTTAAACCTTGGTCACCTTCCAAAAGGCAGGAGGCAGGAATTGACGAACTGCTGCCATTCTACAGAAAAGTTGCTCAGCAGTTTGCCTCTAGTTGAGCCCAAGGTGTACTCCGGTTCTTTGGTGAAATTTTCTTCTGTTGCCTCGCCTGTGCTGGTGAGTGGTGGTCGGATAACTTTGCGGTGGTCCATTCTCCAGCACCTCTCCCGGCTGGCCATTCTTCATGCATTGCCCCGCTGACGCCTACATTTCACTGTGGCAAGCATCGGGGGACTAGTTCAATGCTGCCCTCATCTGACGTGTGCACCTGGCTGAGATTGGGCTCAATCCATTGGCACTGACCAGGTACTGGAACTGGGAGCTGGACGGCTCTGTCCTGCACCACACGATGCGTTTGTGAGCGGAGAGGTTTGGCGTGCTCGCAGGACAAAGTATAAAACATCACAAACATAAAAACAGAGAAAAATAGGAGCAGGAGTTGGGCATTCGGCCCTTCGAGCCGGCTCCGCCATTCAATATGATCATGGCTGATCCTCTATCTCAATACCATATTCCCGCTCTCTCCCCATACCCCTTGATGCACAGAAGAATGACCACTGTCTGAAAGAGAAAGATACAAACATGTCATAGTCATAGTGTTATACAGCACAGAAAGTGGCCTGTCGGCCCATCATGTCCGCGCCGGCCATCAAGCTCTGTCTATTCTAATCCCATTTTCCAGCACTTGGTCCATAGCCTTGTATGCTGTGGCGTTTCAAGTGCTCATTGAAATACTTCTTGAAT
Source organism: Somniosus microcephalus (assembly GCF_052327205.1). Lineage (NCBI taxonomy): Eukaryota > Metazoa > Chordata > Chondrichthyes > Squaliformes > Somniosidae > Somniosus > Somniosus microcephalus. Next base: position 284,895,546 of record NC_140991.1, read on the forward strand.
GTTGAGGGTTCCTGCCTCTACCACCCTTTCAGGCAGTGAGTTCCAGATTCCAATCACCCTCTGGGTGAAAAAGATTTTCCTCAAATCCCCTGTAAACCTCCTGCCCCTTACCTTGAAACTATGCCCCCTGGTTATTGACCCCTCTAATAAGGGGAAAAGTTCCTTTCTATCTATGTGAAGAGAAAGGTGAGAAAAGACCATTGGGACTGTTGAAGCTCGTCCAGTCCATTAGACAGTGCAACCTCATAACTGGAGTAGACCATTCAGTCTCTCTCTCGAGCCGGTTCTGCTATTCAATTAGATCATGGCTGATCTTTATCTTAACTCCATCTAGCCACCTTGGTTCCGTAACCCTTAATGCCCTTATCTAACAAAAACCTATCTCCTGTTTGGAAATTTTCAATTGACTTGGCCTCGCCATTATCAACAACAACTTGTATTTATATAGCGCCTTTAATGTAGCAGAACATCCCAAGACGCTTCACTGGAATATTATATGACAAAAAAAAATTGACACCGAGCTACATAAGGAGAAATTAGGGCAGATGACCAAAAGCTTGGTCAAAGAGGTAGGTTTTAGAGAGCGTCTTAAAGGAGGAAAGAGAGGTAATGAGGCGGAGAGGTTTAGGCAGGGAATTCCAGAGCTTAGGGCCTAGGCAACAAGACACGGCCACCAGTGGTTGAGCGATTATACTCGGGGATGCTAAAGAGGGCAGAATTTGAGGAGGCAGATATCTCTTTTGGGGGGGGGGGGGGGGGTTGCTGGTGCGGTTGATGGAGATTAGAGATATGGAGGGATTTGAAAACACACATGAGAATTTTGAAATCGAGGTTTTGAAACCGGGACTTGGTTCGAGTTAGGACACGGGCAGCCGAGCTTTGGATGACCAAGTTTACGTAGGGTAGAATGTGGGAGGCCAGCCAGGAGTGCATTGGAATAGTCAAGTCTAGAGGTAACAAAGGTGTCATCCGCTTTTTGGGGAAGAGAGTTGCAGATTTCCGCTACCCTTTGTGTGAAGAAGTGCTTTCTGACAACACCGCTGAATGACCTAGCTCTAATTTTAAGGTTATGCCCCCTTGTTCTGGACTCCCCACCACCCTCATTCGTTTTTTGCTTTCTGCTGAAGGGTTTGCTCTTGAAACATTAATTTCTCATTCAGATGCTGTGTATTTTTCAACATTTTGTATTTTAATTCAAGATATCAAGCAGTCACACTTGTTTCCAGCTATAGTTGAATGAGGGTGGCTGTACAAACAGCATTTGCTTGCCTCTGTGAAGTGAGAGTTTTTTCCCCCTCGCCTGATTTTTGAGGAATGACTGGATCCACCGGATACAAGAGGACCTGGAGTTGGTGCCAGACAACAAGATGTACCTGTGCAAAAGCAAAATATTGCAGATGCTGGAAATCTGAAATCAAAACAGAAAATGCTGGAATTACTCAGCAGGTCAGGCAGCATCTGTGGAGCGAGAAACCGAGTTAACTTTCTTGATCTTCAGTAGTGGAGTCATGGTCCGGGGGAGGTAGGAGGAGGTGTCCGATTTGGCATTCAGCCTCTGCGAGGTAGAGGTCGGTTCGCTAAACAGCACCACCCTTGTCAACAGGTTTAATGACTTGTTTGATCAAACCCAATCCTAAACTTAAGAAGGGAAAGCGATGAAGATGAACAAGGTAAAAGAGACAAATGGAAACCCCATCAGCGAGAAGAGCAACTTCTTCAAGGTGGGCATTCCTGGAAGAGAAGTGACCGTGAATTAAACACTAATACAAAAGCAAAATACTGTGGCTGCTGGAAATCTGAAATAAAAACAGATGTACCCGTGCGCTGTGAATAACAGAAAAGCAAGGTAGGATCAAAGGGAGCTGGGGGGTGGGTGTCGGGGGGGCTGGTGGGGCAGACATGGTTAGTCTCAATAGGATAGCCGAAACCTTTTCAGTTAGTTTCAGACTGGATGGTGTGCTTCACTTTCAGAATGGATGTATTTGAACGTAAATGCTGGATGAGAACAACTGTTGGTGGGGCGTCACTGTGGTTCCCCCCAAGTGTAGTACACGTTCCATGGTGGGAGCTGTGTAGCTCCACACTCTCTTTCTCCCCCCCCCCCCCCCCCAACCCCCCTCAAACATTTCACATCCAGTTCTCCTGTGAAGCCAGTTACATTTTTCCATTGTGAATCAGTTCACGACACAAAAATTGTCAACAAACCTTTAGTGTCTGTTTGCTGACTTCTGTGAAATTAGGACACATTCCTTGCTCAATCTTTCTTTTTTGGATATTAGTGACCGTGGCAAACATTTTATTTGAAAATATGAAAGTTGAACAATGCCCTGATTTATCATTCAATCTTGAAGGAATATCGCAACTTGTATTTTGTGAGAGGACCTTCCAGAAGGTTCACTAGGTTGATCCCTGGGATGAAGGGGTTGATGTATGATGAAAGGTTGGGCCTATACTCATTGGAGTTTAGAAGAATGAATGGTGATCTTATTGAAACATAAGATTCTGAGGGGGATTGACAGGGTAGATGCTGAGAGGATGTTTTCCCCTAGTGGGGGTTGTAAAGTCTGTGGGTTGTTTAGTTAATTAATACACAGACTCCAAGAGTAACTTAAAACAGGACTTTACTATTCGAAGGTCAGGGCGAATCTGCCCAATAAATCCTGACACAGCACTTATATACCGGTGTGGTCACCGTCAGTATTACAGTATACAGAAGCCAACAAAGTAGTGCAACACCTAAAGTAGTTCTCTTAAAGGTGGACGGTTACATAGAATAGTTCTCTTAAAGGTAGACGGGTACATACACTACAATCCTCCCTTTTTAGCTTACAACATACTGATTCCCCATTAAACATACATTATAACATATATACAACTTTATGCCAGACAGTTCACAGATTCAGTCTCTCTGGAGGTTTCCGGACTCTCCGGATAACGCCTCGGTGGTGTCGTAACTCCCGGCGGGGTAGCAGGTGCTTCTGGCAAGGTCGATTCGGCTTGAAGGACAGTGTCAGGTTCATCTGATTCCAGTATTACCAGATCGGAGGTAGGTGTTCTGGGTATCTCTGTCTCAACATTAACCGTGTAAGGTGGTGGAGTAGGTTGGCCATTTGTGGCTGACCCTATGATCTGGTCAACATGGCGCCTTATTATACTGTCCCCAATGTCCACCGTATACATCAACGGCCCTAGCCTTTTTCCAATAGTTCCAGGCTGCCATTTCTCGGTATGGTAGTCCCGGGCCAAAACTTGTTGACCTATCTGAAAAGATCTAGTTGGCCTTTCATTCATGCCCTGGAATTGCCGGTTCTCTACGTCCCTTCTGACGTTTGGCTTAAGCAAATCCAGCCGGCATCTTAGTCGTCTATTAAAAAACATCATGGCGGGAGTTTGATTTGTGACCGCATGTGTTGCATTCCTGTACGCCAACAAGAAGCTATCCACCTTATGTTGTAAGTTAATGGCTTCATTACCCATGGCCTTTATGGCCTTCTTGAAGGTCTGGACAAACCTTTCAGCCAATCCATTGGAGGCGGGATGGTATGGGGCTGACGTGTAGTGCTTAACCCCATTGCACTTTAAGAATTTCTTGAATTCTTCGGACGCAAATTGCGGTCCATTATCAGAACAGATCTGTTCCGGCAGCCCATTCCTAGCAAACATGGTCCTTAACACTGTGATGGTTTTTTCCGTGGTGGTGGTGGACATCTTTATTACCTCCGGCCACTTGGAGTGTGCATCCACCGCTATTAGAAACATTGAGTCCATAAATGGACCAGCAAAGTCGATGTGTACCCTTTGCCAAGGAGATGAGGGCCACTCCCATGGATGCAGAGGAGCCTGTGGTGGCGCGTTTTGGACCTTCTGGCATCCTAGACAGCTCTTAGTGATTTCTTCGATGTCCCCATCAATGCCTGGCCACCACACGAACGCTCTTGCTAGGTTCTTCATTTTCACTCCACCCAGATGTCCCTCGTGCAGCTCCTTTAACACCTTCTGTTGAAGTTTAGGTGGAATCACCACTCTAGATCCACACATCAGGGTTCCTCGACACACTGACAGCTGTTCTTTTCTCTGCGAAAATGCTGGCAGCGTTGGTTCGCCCTGTGCTGGCCATCCCTCCACCGTTAAATCATAGACTCGTGAGAGAGTCGGGTCATTTCTTGTTTCGTTTTCGATCATCGAATTTGTTACTGGTAGACATTCCACTATGGATGAGTGGAACAGCTCTCCCGGGTCCACTGTAGTCGCTTCTTCTACTATCGGCAATGGCAAGCGCGATAACCCATCAGCATTTCCATGCTGTTTGGACCTTTTGTATTCGATGTCATATTGGTGTGCCCCAAGTAACACGGACCACCTCTGTAACCTTTGCGCTGTCATGGTGGAAACGGCCTTGTTAGGGTTGAATATGGACACCAACGGCTGGTGGTCTGTCAGTAATGTGAACTTCTTGCCCTGCAGGTAATGATTGAATTTCTTTACGCCCCACACAAGGCTGAGGGCCTCCCTATCTATTTGAGCATAATTTCGCTCCGCGGAGGTCAATGATCGGGACGCGAATGCCACTGGCCTTTCCGAGCCATTTGGTAACTTGTGTGAAAGTACTGCTCCAATTCCACAGGGGGAAGCATCACAAGCTAGATGAAGAGGTAACGTTGGGTTGAAATGAGCCAACACTTCTTCAGAGGTAATCAACGCCTTGCTTCTGCGAAAGGCCTTTTTACATTCCTCACTCCACTTCCATGGTACTTCTTTCCGCAACAGAGCATTCAGCGGATGCAGCACCGTGGATGGATTCGGCAGAAACTTGTGATAATAATTAATCAACCCCAAGAATGATCTTAACTGTGATATGTTTTCCGGAGCGGGGGCCTTCACGACAGCTTCTATCTTGTCAGGTGACTTGTGCAGCCCCTCTCGGTCAATGACATGACCGCAGTACGAGATCCGTTTTTGGAAGAACTCACATTTCTTGCGATTAACTCGAAGGCCATATTCCTTCAACCTAGTGAGCACCAGTTTCAAATTTGTGAGGTGTTCTTCCTCGTCCTCTCCCGTAATCAGGATATCGTCTAAGTAACACTGCGTGCTTGGAATTCCTTGTAATACCTGCTCCATGGCCCTCTGCCAAATTGCTGGAGCCGAAGCTACCCCAAAAACCAGTCTATTATAACGATACAAGCCTCTGTGTGTGTTGATGGTGAGGTACTGACGCGACTCTTCCTCGACTTCCATTTGTAAGTATGCCTGTGCCAGGTCTATCTTGGTGAAGTGTTTCCCTCCAGCCAACGAAGCAAAGATATCTTCAATCCGCAGAAGCGGGTATTGTACCGTGTGAAGCACCGGATTCACTGTGATCTTGAAGTCTCCGCAGATGCGGACCTTCCCCGGTCCCCCTGGCTTGTTACTTGGTGAAGACTTCATGACGGGAACAATGGGCGTGGCCCACTCACTCCAGTCCACTTTTGACAGTACCCCTGATCGTTCAAGTTCTTTCCAGTTCTGCCTCCACAGCAGGTCGTATCGCGTAAGGTACCGATCTGGCTTTGAAAAATTTTGGGCTTGCATGTTCTGCAATCTTAACCTTTGCTTTAATTCCTCGCAGTGTTCCCAGTCCTTGCTGGAATACCTCTTTAGCTTCGTCCAATATTCTGGACAACCGTTCAGGTTTGACATCTTCCTTTCCGGAATCTACCGTCATGGTGTTTAGTGAATGCCAGTCTATCTTTATTTTCCTGATCCACTCCCGTCCCAGAAGTGGTGGACCTCCCTCAGGCAACACATACAGGTCCATCCTTTGGTGCTCTTTGTCCTTGTATCTCACCTTGACTTCCATCTTTCCGATGGGGTATACTTTGTGCCCCGTGTATGTCTTCAATACTAGTTCCGTATCCCGTAGGGGAATATGCTTGAATAACTTTTTATAATCATGCTTATTCATGACCGTCAACGCCAATCCGGTGTCCACTTCCATTTTCACTTGGACTTTTGCAATCTGTAGTGTGATCCAGATAGCTTGTCGGTCAGCTTCATTACTCACATTGTGAATTCTCAGACTATCCAGTCCCTTGCAGTTGGAGTGTGAGTCCGAATTCTGTTCTTCCGGACTCTTCCTAGTCACCTCATGTACCTTTCTGTACCTCTTTTGTGGTGACTCATTATTGTTGGTCTTCTTCCCTGACCGGCATACCTTAGCTATGTGACCGAGCTTGCCACATTTCCTACATTCCTGGTTTTTAAACCAGCATTGGTTCTGGTCGTGTGTTGTCTTCCCACAACGATAGCATTTCGTTGTACCCGAAGTAATTTGCTGCACCCTGAGTGCCGCTGCCTTTAGCTGCATTTCCGCCGTTCCTTTCGCTGCGGCTTCGTTCGATGCAGCAATAAGGACAGCCTTCTCAAGTGTAAGATCGTTCTCTTCGAGCAGTCGTTTTTGTGTTTCTTCCTTCGACATTCCGCACACGAATTTGTCTCGTAACGCCTCTGTCAGATTCCCTCCAAACTGGCAGTGTTTCGCTAGTCTACACAGTTCGACCAAGTATTCTGCGTTGCTTTCGTCTTTCCTTTGCGTTCTCGCATAGAATTTGAATCGTTCCGCCAACATCAACGGTGTGGGGTTCAAGTGATCCTTCAGAACAGTCACAATATCATCGAAAGTCTGATCCGCCGGTTTAGCTGGTGCTAGTAGATGCTTCAAGAGCTCGTATGTCTTCGCGCCCATCGAGTTTAGCAAGGTTATAGCTTTGTCATCTTCTATTTTATTGGCCTCACAATAGATCTCAATGCGTTCCACATACGTGGCCCAGTCTTCTACCTCGGAATTAAAATCGTTGATGTTACCACGCTTAGGCATCTTCCTCTCTTCCTGATAACACCACGAATTATTTCTTTAAATTTTCTTTTTTTTTCCAAGATGGCGGTTCCCCCGAAAATGGCAGTTTCCCGCGCTTATCTTCTCTCCCCGCCCACTTCAATGGCAGTTCCCCGCTTCTGTCGTCTTCTCCGCCTAATGGCGGCTTCCCGCGTTTCTTCCCCTGGCGGGAGGGGTACACTTTCCCCACGGGCGACGGCCACTGGCTTTCAGGTTCACAGCCTGCGCGTTGGCTTCAGTGCTTTCCCTTTTCTCGGCAGGGCAACTGGCGCTGGGTACACCTCGTTGACGGCGAACAGTTTCAGCCGCTGGGCTGGCTCTCGCTCAGTTCCCCTTGCTCGGGCTCTGTCTCTCTCCCGCTCGCTCGGCTCTACCGGCGCTGGGTACACCCCGTTGACGGAGAACAGTTTCAGCCGCTGGACTGGCTCTCGATCAGTCTCCCTTGGTCGGCTCTGCCTCTCCCGCTCGCTCGGCTCCCAATCGCGCCTCCCAGCCCCCTCGCAGTCCGGTGCTTCCCTCCCCGGCTGCAGCTGAGTTTATCTCTTCCCGCGCCTACGTTCCCGGTTGCAGCGCTTCGTGGCTTCGGTCGCTGCCCGGCCTTTTTCGCCGGTCGCGGTCTAGCTGTCTCACGACGCCGTTGCGTCCCCCAGCCTGTCTGTACCGCGGCCTCCTTGCTCCACGCTGCCCCAGTCTCAGCGCCTCTGGACCCGACTTCTGTCCGGCTCCTTTCCCCCTCGACCGTGGTCGAGTGCACCGCCCTTATCCTCCGGTTATTCTTTTTACTTTCCCTTACTCACAGTCACCGTGGCCGCCTTGCTTCTCGTGCTGATCGGCTCACTCCTCACCGTGGCAGAAGGGACAGTCAGTGCCTGTTGCTGATGGAAGTCTTTGTCTCTGAATTCTTCCTCCTTTCCAGCTCTGCAGACTCGAGTTTTCTCCCAGCAGAATGACGAGGGCGGTTGCCTCTTCTTGACGCTCGTTAACTGCTTCGGAAGTATTGTTGCCGCAGGGTACGGTCGGACTCGTCGCCACTGTAAAGTCTGTGGGTTGTTTAGTTAATTAATACACAGACTCCAAGAGTAACTTAAAACAGGACTTTACTATTCGAAGGTCAGGGCGAATCTGCCCAATAAATCCTGACACAGCACTTATATACCGGTGTGGTCACCGTCGGTATTACAGTATACAGAAGCCAACAAAGTAGTGCAACACCTAAAGTAGTTCTCTTAAAGGTGGACGGTTACATACAATAGTTCTCTTAAAGGTAGACGGGTACATACACTACAGGGGTATCTAGAACTAGGGGGCATAGTTTCAGAATAAGGGCCCATTTAAGACGGAGATGAGGAGGAATTTCTTCTCTGTGGGTCGTGAATCTTTGGAATTCTCTACCCCAGAGAGCTGTGGAGGCGGAGTCACTGAATATATTCAAGGCGGAGATTGACACATTTGAACTACAAGGGGTACGGGGAGAGAGCGGGAAAGTGGTGTTGAGGCCAAGATTGGATCAGCCATGATCTTATTGAATGGCGGAGCGGGGCCGATTGGCCGACTCCTGCTCCTGTTTCTTATGTAGAAGCATACTGTCGGGGGAATTGTATGTAAGACTGTTTACTGTAGCTTTAGTGTTTGCACAACTTTTTACTTGTACCAAATGCATCATTAAGGTCAGATGAAGCTAAATTAAAGGAAGACTTCAAACTGCTTGCTCACAATTAAATAAACAGAACTGCCAAATTAAAAGAACCTGTATGCAGTTTTGAAAACTTATTGTGAAGGCAGCACTCTGTGCTGCGTCTGCACAGCTTGCATCTAAAAGTGTACACTGTCATTAAATGGGTCTTGTAAATTATCTCCCTCAAAATACCAGTTGGATAGCATACCTTGAAATCACCTGCCTTTCCTTCAGTTGGTAGCAGAATGGTTGAAAGTTGTTTGCCATGTCATCTGGCAGCCCTTTTAAGGAATCTCATCAAAGCGGGTCAATATTTACTATTTATCTACAAGTTGCATGCAATGTACCTTTTTGTGATGAAACTGGTGATTAAACACATGGGCAGGGCCAGAGAGGGAATTGCCAGACTCCTGCGTCACTGAATGCCTTTTATATAAATTTGGAAATCTGTGAACTGTGAGCAGAGGTGCAGTGCCAATCGCGCACGTTTTTCTATCATTTAATAGCTATTGAACTTGTCTATATATTAAAAAAAAAAAAAAAGTTTGAGTTCACCGAATCTAAAGGGCTGATTTTAACATTCCCCCCCCCCCCCCCAATGGACGAGAATGGGGCGTGTGTTTGGGGGGGGGGGGGCGGGGTTAAAACAGACTTGTTACCCCGAAAAAGCTGTTGCGGCTAGGTCAAGTGAAAATTTCAAAGCTGAGATTGCTAAGATTTTTTTTGAGGCAAGGCTATTGAGGGCTACGGAACCAAGGCGGGTAGATGGAGTTAAGTTGCAAATCAGCTGTAGTCTAATTGAATGGTGGAACAGGCTCTAGGGGCTGAATGGCCTTCTGTTCCTATGTTGCCACACTAGCATATTGCCAACAAAGACAGGGAACAGTAGTGGGAAATATTTTTAAAGGTTCAGAAACATGTTCCAGGGGTTTCTCTGGATGTTGAGTAATGAACTCCCCATTCCACAAAAGCCGGGAACTACACCAGGTGTAGGGTTCCCAACCCTCCTGGAATGACCGGTACACACTCAATAGGGCATAGGTCTCCAGGACGCTACCTCTAGCAGCCTGGGAGTCATTGGATTTTTTTTATGGAGCTAACTTGCGTGGTGATAAACATCCTGCCACAATGTGCCCCTGTCCGGGATATGTCACGTTCACAGAGAGCTGTGACCACGTGGATCGCTGTTGTGAGGGGGCTGGGAATTGTGGCTGTTGACATTTGGCGTCTCTGAAATGAGAGGAGGGGCTATGAAATTGGGTGGTGGGGGGTGGTGCCTTAGCATTCGAGGGTCTCTGAAATGGGGGTATCAGCATTGGGATTGTTCTCCTTGGAGCAGAGAAGGCCAAGAGGAGATTTGATGGAGGTGTTTACTCTATCTAAATTCTTCATGATTTTAAATAGAGAAACTGTTTCCAATGGCTGAAGGGTTGATAATGAGAAGGCACAGATTTAAGGTGACTGGCAGAAGAACCAGAGGTGACATGAGGAAGAACTTTTTACGCAACGAGTGGTTAGGATTTGGAAGGCACTGCCTGATTGGGTGGTGGATACAGATTCAATAGTAGTCTTCAAAAGGGAATTGGGTGAATACTTGAAGGACAAAAATTGCAAGGATATCTGGAAAGAGCAGGGGAGTGGGACTGACTGGATTGCTCTTCGAGAGAGCCGGTGCAGACTTGATGGGCTGAATGGCCTCCTCCTTGCTGTACTATTCTGATTCTATTATTGGATATCACTAGTGTTCTGTTTTGTTATTGTCTCCTTAATTGTTGTTACATAATGAGTAAGGTTTGCTGTTTGTTAATTGAATTTTGATGGCGTCTTTTGAAGAAAGATGTGTATTTATATAGCGCCTTTTACGACCTCGATGTCCCAAAGCACTTTACAGCCAATGAAGTACTTTTGAACTGTTGTAATGTAGGAAACGCGGTAGCCAACTGCGCACAGCATACTCCTGTGATATGATCAGATAATCTGTTTTTTTTTGGTTATGTTGATTTGAGGGATAAATATTGGCCAGGACACTGGGGATAACATCCCTGCTCCTTTTCGAAATAATGCCATGAGATCTTTTACGTCTAACTGAGAGAGCAGACGGGGCTTCGGTTTAACGTCTCATCTGAAAGACAGCACCTTGCAGTGCTCCCTCAGCACTGCACTGGCGTGTCGGCCTAGATTTTTGTGCTCAAGTCTCTGGAGTGGGACTTGAACCCACAACCATCTGACTCGGAGGCGAGGGTGCTACCAACTGGGCCACGACTGAAAACTAAAGACAGAAGAGGTGTTTTGAAATGGAGTCTGGTAATGGACAGCGAAAAGCTCAGTAGGGGGCAGTTTATGCCATTGGACTTCCTAAAGTGTGTTTTTTTCTTTTGATTTGTTTTGCACGCATTGTTAACTTCATCCTCCGCACAGACGGGTACGGGTAACCAGTTTCTGGCATTCAGTGCTGCTCTGTAACTGGCACAGAGGATGGGGCTGGCTTGCCGAGATGATTATTTTTTATCTCCTTGGGGAATTGCACAATTTTTTGTTCCCAGAATTGACCTTTGCAAGAGTTGGGAATTGGCGCAAATTGCTGCATGGCATGTCTGGATATCATCTTTCCTTTTGATAAATGTGGCATTCAGTACATAATCGGACAGCAGCTTAAAGGAGAATAATTCAACACAATCGCCTAGATATGAACAAGTCTTTTCTTTCTAATCGTGTCCTGGCCTATGAAGAAATACTTTTTACAGCTTTGTAAATAAAAAATCTGATTATTTTAATTGAATATCTTCCCTCTGAGTCAGAAGGGTGTGGGACTTGAGCACAAAGTCTAGGCTGATCCTCCCGGTGCAGTACTGAGGGAGTGCTGCACTGTTGAACGTGTCGTCCATCAGATGAGACGTTAAACCCCGTCTGCCCCCTCAGGTGGACGTAAAAGATACCATGGCACTATTCGAAGAGCAGGAGAGTTCTCCCAGGTGTTCTGGCCAATATTTATCCCTTTAACCAATATTACTAAAAACAGATTGATCATTATCACATTGCTGTTTGTGGGACCTGGCTGTGTGCAAATTGGCTGCCGTGTTTCCTACATTACAATAGTGATTACATTGGCTGTTAAGCATTTTGGGGCGTCCTGAGGTTGTGAAAGGCACTATATAAATTCAAGGATTTTTTTCTTTCTCTGACGGGAGTTGGCACTCCTGATGTCTGTTTTATTCTCAACTTCCCAAACTGTATTTTGCTCAATAAGATTAAGGGGTACTCTCCTCTTCCAGTTTTCAGTTGCAGTGAAGGGTCTAGATCTGAAACATTGCCCCATCTTTTCTCTTCTCTTTACAAATACTGATAGACCTGCTGTTTATTTCCAACATTTTCTGTTTATATTTTAGATTTCAAGCACTTGTAATTTTTTGATGTGCAAGTTTTTTCCCCTAGTATAGAGTCTTTGACAAAAGTGTGATTTGATCTTTTAATAGTAGTCCAAGCCAACAGAATGTTGAACTACACAGTCACAACAGTCGAATATATGAAGTCAAGTGTGAACTGTACAGTACGCTGGTTATGGTGACACAAGACAGAATTTGAAGCACTAGAGACAGTGCTGAGAAGAGCCACGAGGCTGATCCCTAGTGTCAAAGGTCTGAGTTTTGAGGAAAGATTGAAGAAACTTGAGCTGTTCAGCCTGGAGACTGGTGTCCGAGAGGTGCTCTTATAGCATACAAGTTAGTAAGTGGTACGGAAAAGGTAAATCCGGAATATTATAAATTGAAAGTGGGATAACGGGACATGGGTCAAAACTAGAAAAAGGTAAATTTAGGACTAATGTTGGGATATTCTCCACACAAAAAGTGACCAGTGCATGGCATGGACTCCCAGATTGAGCAGTAGAGTTAAAACCCTGGAATTTTCTAAACAATCGGATACTACAATGGGGGAACTATAGAATCTCTGGATGAATGGAGTTAGATGGGCTGAATTGCCTTCCTCATCTGTACCCATCCTGTGATCTGTCAGGTTTGAAGGATTTCTTGATAAATGTTTTAAAAATGAAAACTGAGCTTTGCCAACCACTTAACAAGTTTTGAGTAGCTGAGCCATTCTGATAGGAAAGCCTCTGGTCCGTTCCCCAGTCTGTCGCTGATCTTGGTTGGTCTCAAGGCAGTAGTAGGGGCACTACAATGGCCTCGCTGTCCCTGGATGAGGGAAGAAAATCGGCCGATGATTACAGTCCTGATCAATATCCTCCTGGGAGTGTGCGCATGTGAACATCGAGCGAGAACGGGATCAGGCTCTGCCGTGCTGTCCCCCATGACCGAACAATCTGCCGGCACTCCGTGTTTGGGCTTGGGAGGAGAGCAGAGGAAATTGATGAGGAGAAATAAAGTTTTGCAGTTACTGTGGGATTCTTCAGTTTTAAACCACAGGGTAGATTTTCAACTTGTTGGCTCAGCGTATAATTGGCGTAAGATCAGCCGCCAGCTATAGAAACTGCACGATGGGATTGGGGGCAAGGCATTGACTTGGATAGAGAACTGGTTGGCGGACAGAAAGCAATGAGTTGGAATAAACGGGTCGTTTTCCGAGTGGCAGGCAGTGACTACTGGGGTACCGCAAGGATCGGTCCTAGGACCCCAGCTGTTCACAATATATATTAATGATCTGGACGAGGGAATTGGATGTAATATCTCCAAATTTGCAGACGACACAAAGCTGGGTGGGAGGGTATGCTGTGAGGAGGATGTCGTGAAACTCCAGTACGATTTGGACAGGTTAGGTGATTGGGCAGCAACATGGCAAATGCACTATAATGTGGATAAATGTGAGGTTATCCACTTCGGTGACAAAAACAGGAAGGCAGATTATTATTTGAATGGCAATAGATTGGGAGAAGGGGAAGTGCAAAGAGACCTAGGTGTTCTTGTGCACCAGTCGCTGAAGGTAAGCATGTAGGTGCAGCAGGCGGTTAAGAAGGCAAATGGTATGCTGGCCTTCGTAGCAAGAGGGTTCGAGTACAGGAACAAGGATGTCTTGCTACAGTTGTACAGGGCCTTGGTGAGACCGCACCTTGAGTATTGTGTGCAGTTTTGGTCACCTTACCTGAGGAAGGACGTTCTTGCCATGGAGGGAGTGCAGCGAAGATTCACCAGGCTGATACCTGGGATGGCAGGAATGACTTATGAGGAGAGATTGTGTTGATTGGGCTGATACTCACTGGAGTTTAGAAGATTGAGAGGGGATCTCATCGAAACCTATAAAATTCTGTCAGGTCTGGACAGACTAGATGCAGGAAGGATGTTTCGGATGGCTGGGGAGTCCAGAACCAGGGGTCATAGTCTAAGGATAAGGGGTAAGCCATTTAGGACTGAAATGAGGAGGAATTTCTTCACCCAGAGAGTGGTGAACCTGTGGAATTCTCTGCCACAGAGGGCGGTGGAGGCCAGTTCATTAAATATATTCAAGAAAGAGTTGGATATATTTCTTAAGGCTAAAGGGATCAAGGGATATGGGGAGAAGGCAGGGACAGGGTACTGAATTTGGATGATCAGCCATGATCTCATTGAATGGCGGAGCAGGCTCGAAGGGCCGAATGGCCTACTCCTGCTCCTATCTTCTATGTTTCTTTCCCATTGACTTTGATCCACAATGCCAACTTTATGCTCAGGCAGCAAATTGAAAATTTACCCGTGCATGTCTTGTGATTGCATTGTATGTAACAACACTCAAGAAACTCCACGCCATCCAGGACAAAGCAGCCTGCTTGATCAGCAGCCCATTCACCACCTTAAAAATTCACTCCCTTCACCACTGGCGTACCGTGGCTGCAGTGTGTACCATCTACAAGATGCACTGCAGCAACCCACCAAGGCTTCTTCGGCAGCACCTCCCAAACCCGCGAACTCTACCACCTAGAAGGACAAGGGCAGCAAGCGCGTGGGCAAACCATCACCTCCAGGTCATACACCATCCCGATTTATATATCGCTGTTCCTTAATCGTTGCTGGGTCAAAATCCTGGCACTCCCAACGAAACAGCACTGTTCACCTATACCCTCAAACCCCTCTGGCTGTGATTTCTTGCTCTTCCTCCCAAGGCGAGACAGAGGGGGGTGTAAAAGGGGAGGGGGTGTTGCAATATTAATTAAGGAGTCAATTACTGCTGTAAGGAGGGATGATATATTAGCGGGTTCCTCTAATGAGGCCATGTGGGTAGAACTTAAAAACAAAAAGGGGGCAAGCACTTTGCTGGGAGTGTACTAAAGGCCCCCAAACAGTCAGCGGGAGATAGAGGAACAGATATGTAGGCAAATCTCAGAAAAGTGCGAAAATAATAGGGTAATAATAGTGGGGGATTTCAACTTCCCCAATATTAATTGGGATAGTTAGAGGGTGCAGAATTCTTAGTGTACCCAGGAGAGCTTTTTGAGCCAACATGTAGAAAGTCCTACAAGAGAGGGGGCGGTACTGGACCTAATTCTGGGGAATGTAGCCGGGCAAGTGGTGGAAGTGTCAGTAGGAGAGCATTTTGGCGACAGTGACCATAATTCGGTGAGATTTAAGGTGGTCATGGAAAAAGACAAAGACGGCCCGGAAATAAGGGTTCTAAATTGGGGGAAGGCCGATTTTAATATGATAAGGCAGGATCTGACCAAAGTGGACTGGGAGCAGCTACTTATAGGAAAATCCACATCAAAACAGTGGGAGACTTTCAGAAGGGAAATAGAGAGAGTACAACGCCAACATGTTCCTGTAAAGGTCAAGGGTGGGACCAACAAGCAAAGGGAACCTTGGATGACAAGGGATATACAAAAATGCATTAGAAATAAAAGGGGGGCTTTTGGCAGTTACAAAAGACTAAAGACGGAAGAAGCCCTGGAGGAGTATAAAAAGTGCAGGGGCATACTTAAAAAAGAAATTAGGAGGGCGAGGAGGGGCCATGAAATAACACTGGCGAGCAAAATAAAGGAAAATCCTAAGATGTTTTATAAGTATATTAAGGGCAAGAGGATAACCAGGGAAAGGGTAGGGCCCATTAGGGACCAAAGTGGCAATCTGTGTGTAGAGCCAGATGATGTAGGCGGGGTTTTAAATGAATTTTTTGCATCTGTGTTCACTATGGAGAAAGACGATGCGGACATAGAAATTGGGCAAGGGGACTGTGACATACTTGAACATATTAGCATCGAGAGGGAGGAGGTGCTAGCGGTTTTAGCAGGCCAAAAAGTGGATAAATCCCCAGGCCCGGACGAGATGTATCCCAGGCTGCTGTGGGAGGCAAAGGAGGAGATTGCAGGGGCTCTGACACAAATTTTCAGAACCTCTCTGGCCACAGGGGATGTACCAGAAGACTGGAGAACAGCTAATGTAGTACCATTATTCAAGAAGGGTAGCAGGGATAAACCAGGGAATTACAGGCCAGTGAGCCTAACATCTGTGGTAGGGAAATTATTGGAAAAAATTCTGAGGGACAAAATTAGTCTCCACTTGGAGAGGCAAGGATTAATCGGGGATAGTCAGCATGGCTTTGTCAAGGGTAAATCATGTCTGACATCTGATTGAATTTTTCGAGGGGGTGACTAGGGGGGTGGATGAGGGAAATGCTGTGGATGTGGTTTACATGGACTTCAGTAAAGCTTTTGACAAAGTCCCGCATAGGAGACTGGTCAAGAAGGTAAGAGCCCATGGGATCCAGGGTGCCTTGGCGCGTTGGATCCTAAACTGGCTGAGTGGCAGGAGGCAGAGGGTGATGGTCGAAGGTTGCTTTTGTGACTGGAAGCCTGTGTCCAGTGGGGTACCTCGGGGATCGGTGCTGGGTCCCTTGTTTGTGATCTACATAAATGATTTGGATGAGAATGTAAAAGGTATGATCAGTAAGTTCGCAGATGACACGAAAATTGGTGAGGTGGTAAATTGCGAGGAGGAAAGCCTCAGGCTACAGGACGATATAAACGGGTTGGTCAGATGGGCGGAAAAGTGGCAAATGGAATTTAACCCTGAAAAGTGCGAGGTGATGCATTTTGGACGGACAAATAAGGCAAGGGAATACACAATGAGTGGTAGGACCCTAGGAAGTACAGAGGGTCAGAGGGACCTTGGTGTACATGTACATAGATCCCTGAAGGCAGCGGAACAGGTAGATAAGGTGGTTAAAAAGGCATATGGGATACTTGCCTTCATTAGCCGAGGCATAGAATATAAGAGCAGGGAGGTTATGATGGAGCTGTACAAAACGCTGGTGAGGCCACAGCTGGAGTACTGTGTGCAGTTCTGGTCGCCTCACTATAGGAAGGATGTGATTGCTTTGGAGAGGGTGCAGAGAAGATTCACCAGGATGTTACCTGGGATGGAGTGCCTCAGCTATGAAGAAAGACTAAACAGGCTGGGGTTGTTTTCCTTGGAGTAAAGAAGGCTGAGGGGGGACCTGATTGAGGTGTACAAAATGATGAGGGGCATAGATAGGGTAGACAAAGAGGAACTTTTCCCCTTTAGTAGGGGGGTCAATAACAAGGGGGCATAGATTCAGGGTAAGGGGCAGGAGATTTAGAGGGGATTTGAGGAGGAACTTTTTCACCCAGAGGGTGGTTGGAATGTGGAACTCAATGCCTAAAAGGGTGGTAGAGGCAGGAACCCTCATACCATTCAAGAAGCATTTGGATGAGCACTTGAAATGCCATTGCATACAAGGCTATGGACCAAATGCTGGAAAATGGGATTAGACTGGACAGGGATGGATGGGCGGCGCAGACACGATGGGCCGAAGGGCCTCTTTCTGTGCTGTAAAACTCTGACTCTCCAACAGAGAGAGACTTGATGGTACATTAATGCTGTCTGACTAATTCCATAAACTATATTTTGCTCTACTTGACCTTTGAGCTCCTGCTATATCCCTCTGGTGCAATGCTTTAACATCAGTTTCAATTGTGTGAAGTAATCTGATGTGCAAATAAAGAAATCCTGTGTACATTTGCATTTTCAGCGAAATCACCAATAACGGGTTAATTGGTCACTTATCTCATTGCTGTTTATAGAACCTGGTTATGTGCAAATTGGCAGCTGTGTTTATCTGTGTAAGTGGCTGCACTTCAAAAGTAATTCTTTTGACTTTGAGTTTGAAGATGTAAAAGGAGCGATAATTAATAAATGCAAATTCTTGCCTTTCACTTTTTCCTTTCTCTCCCCTCATCTTCTTTCCCTCTCCCTATCTTTCTCTTCTCCCACTCCCTCCTAGGGTTGCCAACTCTGCTTGGATGTATTCCGGGAAGTTGCATGACCTGATCTACCACCTCCAACACCCCCACCACCCAGCTCCTGCCATTGGTCACCTGACACATCCATCCTCTTGGCGTACTGCCTTCCCGCACCAATTGTAAAGTAAACAATCCCTTCATTACCCGATTGCATGATTCTTGATATTTTCCCCCATGACCCTATGATTTTTGCTCCTGGGTTGCTTGCAGCAATAATCCAGGAGATTATTCCTTAATTCCTGGAGACTCCTGGGAGGGTTGAAAATTCTACCCCTATCTTTCTCCTCTTCATCTTTCTCTTCCCTTCGACTTTCTCCCCTCCTGCGCCCCCCCCCCCCCCATCTGTTTTTCTTTTTTCTTTCCCTACCCTCAGTCTGTTTTTCTGTGAGGGTAGAAAAAATATAACTGCATTAGTGTGTTGCATCTATTTAGATCCAGGATCTATTTGAAGAGTGCCGGGGGTAAAACTTTGGTGCCCACAGTGCCAATTAACAAAATTGCTACACCTTAACATACCTGTGGTGTATCCGTTGGCTCTGACACTCCAGTAGATTTGCATTCCCAAATTGTGCATTTACCTAGTGCGCTAGGGGCATTGCCCGAAATTTCCTAAAGGAACAGCCCATTGGTGATTTTGTAGATTTGGTTGGTCTGCTGAACATTCCTTCCAAATACAGGAAACTTTGTGTTATCCGGAGGCTAACTGTCCGGAATGCTCGAGCCACCGGCAAAAATCAGGTGCCGTTTTCGTTAGGTTTTTTTTTCTCGTTGCTTTTTTCCTCAACAGTCAAGGTCTGCTGAAGCTGTTGCTAAGCTACAGAGACGCTTGGACTGTTTAGAAGCTGTTAAGCAACAGGGTTTGTTGACAGATGCGGAGCTCAGAAGCTTCCGTATCTTTCAACATTAGCGCTGGAGTGTCCGGCAGTTTTGAGGGAACGGCAACAGCTCGGTCCCGTCGGTGCCGGATAGCACAAAGTTTCCTGTAAAAAGAAAGACTTGCATTTATATAGTGCCTTTCACGACCACCGGACGTCTCAAAATGCTTTACAGCCAATGAAGTACTTTTTGGAGTGTAGTCACTGTTGTAATGTGGGAAACATGGCAGACAATTTGCGCACAGCAAGCTCCCACAAACAGCAATGTGATAATGACCAGATAATCTGTTTTGTTATGTTGATTGAGGGATAAATATTGGCCAGGACACTGCTGTTAGCTTAAGCCTCTCACATTGAATTCTGTCATTTAATGACCTGTATGATTTTTTTTCCTCTTCTCCTTAAATTCCTCTTTCTTAAGATGATTCTCTCAATAAAGTAGGAACAAAAACAGAATTGGACCATTTTAGTGTTTATAAATTTATATCCACATGGATAGAAAATGCTCAACTTATCAACTGCTTTTTAAAACAAAATAAAATGCCTTTTTCAAATGGTGTGCTTTGCAAAATATCCCTCTTTTTTTTGGGTCCCTGTGTTATCCATTTGGTGGGTTGGGGCACTGTGATCCAACACTTGCTTCAGGTGTGGCCCCCAATTGTAGATCTAGAAACTTTGTTTGCTAGACAGCAAAACCAGGACACCTGAAGTAATGACATGAATCAGTATAGTGTTTAACCAAGGATGGGTGGAGTGTGGTAGTTGCCATATAAGGAAACAGGTCACATGGTCACAGATCTAAGCAATAGAACTAAAACAGCAGGTTAGTTGAGCTGAGTCGCAGCTGCACACACATGGTCTAAAATGCCGACCAACTTCACGATTCTACCAGTGGACGATGAAGGAGACCCGAAGGAGGGGACAGGTCTTGGTGTGGAGAACGACCCTTCTGGTGAGTGTGAGCAAGTTACAAACAAAACTCTGTGGCGAGAGCTAAATGTTCATTAAACAATGGAAAAGCAGGTTGCAACAGGCAGGTAGGTGGATCCTCCCACTCAGCTAACTTGAGCAGCAGGAATTTTATCTCTTCCCAGAGAACTAGCCAGGAGTGGTTGGCTTTGCTAAAGTTCTTTTTAAGGGTAGTAGTGCTGATTTTTGAAAATTCATGTGTGAACAGTATAAACTGCAGTCACAATCTTTTGAAGCGAGTTTGCCAGGAACTCCAAACAGAGCTGCACACTTACTGTTGAGTATCTGCAGTATTTTGCCCTCGTTTTACTGTTCAGTATCTTTGGTTTTTCTGGTAACCGTGAGCTGATGGTTGCAGTAATAAAGTCAGCAATTAGTACACAATACTGGGGTCTGCTTATTGTTACCATGCTTGTTGATGTCTCCATTCTCTGCTTGTAAGCCCTTATTTATTCCTTTATAATCAAAAATGTAATTATCTTATCAAATTATCTTTAAAGTGTTGGGGACAGATTCCACAGTTTGAAGCAATAGTGTTTGATTTGATTAGAAACAAATGAATTAGTTCCCACAGAAATCATAGAACTAAGCAGCAGGTTAATGTTTGAAGTGACAAAGCTACAAATTATGACCATGGTGTGTTATATACAGTATTTTGTTTTCTCCAAGTTCTGTTTTTGAGATCTGTGTTTAAAAAGTAGACCCTTGTCTCATGTCCTTTGGTAGCTGAGAGTATCAGTTACAAATGTAATTCATATGAAATGGGCATTGATGCATTGAACAAAGACTTAATTAGTACAATAGCAAAATACTGCAGATGCTGGAAATCCGAAATAACAGAAAATGCTGGAAAAACTCAGCAGGCCAGGCAACATCTGTGGAGAGAAAATAGAGTCAACGTTTCGGGTCAAACCCTTTGTTAAGACTGAAGGCCAGGCTGGGAGAGAACAAAAGAGAAGTGAAGAGACATTAAGAGGTATTCAAAATGAGACAAGATGGTGATAGGACAAGTGGAGACAAAAGACGGCTCTAGATTAGGTGCGAAATGCGCTGGCAGAATGGGAGACAGCTGCCATGTGGTAGAGAAAAAAAGGGGGGGGGGAAAAGGCCAAAACAAAGGCGTGGATAAAAAATAAGCAAAAATGTAATGGGGGCCGAGGTTATGATCTGAAATTGTTGAACTCGATATTGAGTCCGGAAGGCTGTAAAGTGCCTAATCGGAAGATGAGGTGCTGTTCCTCGAGCTTACGCTGAGCTTCCGTGGAACAATGCAAGAGCCTGAGTATAGTGAGGTCTGAGTGGGAATGGGCCGGTGAATTAAAATGACAGGCGACCGGAAGCTCGGGGTCATCCTTACGGACTGAACGGAGGTGTTCCGCAAAGATTTAATTAGCATGTACTTTTGCTAAGAGCTCGATCTTTATCTTGAGGGGGTGGAATTCAAAAGCAATGAAGTTGATGCTTCAGTTGTACAGAGCCTTGGTCACACCCCATCTGGAATACTGGCCCGGAATTTGCGGTCAGTGGTGAAGCAAAGGTGTTTGTGGCTGGCCCCGAAGTAAGCTTCGCACAAAGATCCATGTCGTACTTCGGGTTTTCTGACATTTACTTCAAATCAGTGGAATATAGTGGGGATCACCTCGTGTGAGCTGCCGTGACGTTAACAAGCTGTCTCGGCAGCCAATCAAACCACAGAATTCTCACAGCCAGCCAGCAAGGAAGTGAGTAAGCTTTTTTATTTTTTATTTTAAGTGTTGGAGAGCAAAACTAAGATTGGGGTTCTCACATGGGGTAAAGACAAACCTGAAATAAAGATGAACAAACTTTTTTTAAAAATTTAAAGTTTCTTAAATTTTAATTTTTATTAAATGGATACATTTGACACTACACAAAATTAAAATTAATTTTTTAGGGCCATAACCTTTGTTTAGCAGTCAATATGCTGTTAAAACCCCAGTTACAACTAATCCAAAAGGGTCAACTTTTTAGTGGGGAATTTAACACCGTAATTACTGCAGAAGAGCCAAAGTTATCGTCTTTGTCCCTGATTTGAGAGATTACACTGATTGCAGGCTCGAGTGGGGGTGGGGCGGGAGGGGCACAGCACAGCCCAGCCTATGGAGGAGCAGTGAATGACAGACCGCAACTTCAGGATATGCCAAAACCCGAAGTTGCAAAGGCGGGATGACGGCGAACACTGCCAGTTCGCCGTCACCTGGGCCGCAAATTTCAGTGTTTCGTACTGGGTACCGCTTCTCAGGAAGGATATATTGGCCTTGGAGGGTGTACTGCGCAGATTCACCAGAATTATACTGGGGCTTAAAGGGTTAAATTATAACACATAACCAGAAAATGCTGAAAATACTCAGCAGGTCAGAGAGCATCTGTGGAGAGAGAGAAACAGAATTAATGTTTCAGGCCAGTGACCTTTCGTCAGAACTAGTAAATGTTATAAATGTAACAGGTGTTCAGCAAGTGTCGAAGCAGGGAAATGGAGGGGGAGGGGAGGAAGAACAAAAGGGAAAGTCTGTGATGGGTTGGAAAGTAGGAGTGATTAAATGAACAGCAGGATCATTACCAGCACCTGATGTCTGGGGGGGAAAAAATGGGAGCAGTGGTTATGATCTGAAATTGTTGAATGCAACTTTCCCGAGTCAACATCGAAAAGTGCATACTCGAAAGATGAAGTGGTGTTCCTCAAGCTTTACCGGAACAGTGTAGGAGGCCAAGGACCGAGGTGGGGAGTAGAGAAATTGAGACGGCTGATGTCACGCCGGCAGATCACAATAACAAGGTCTAGAGAGGTTAAGAGGCCAGAGGGAAGAGTACAGGTGGAATGAGCATTCTGAAGGTGGCGGGATGGGGAAGACCCTGGCCAAAGAAGTGATGTGGAGGTGACACCGATGGAAGAAGAGTTTAGCATTGTGCCGAGCTCAAAATTCATTGAGGTGAGGCGTAAGGGGATGAAGCTGAGGACTGATCGTTCGGGGTCAGAGGGGATAGTGAAAACACGGCAAGGGGTGATATTGGAAGAAGGGATGGAATCAGAGGAAAGTGAAGGGGAAGATGGAGCTGGAGGGCTGTTGGTATCCCAAGAGTTGTTGAAAGTTGCGGTCCTTGACGCTGAGAAAGAAAAACTTTTTTGTTAAAGTGCCGGATGAGGCGAAGGATGAAATAGAACTGCGGACCAGGACAACGCTGAAAAGAGAGAGTTGGTGCTGCTGAAGAGTGGTCGAGAGCATGCATGTGGCGGTGCGTGGTGTTGAGCGTGGATCTCGGAAGGTGTCGAGTGCAGTGGTTTGAGGAATGCTGCATATCATGGGATGATTTGTAACATGAAAGGTGGAAATAATGACGACAAGTTGCATAAACTGGGCTTGTATTCCCTTGAGCATTGGAGATTGAGGGGTGAGCTGATCGAGGTGTTTACAATGACAAAAGGATTCAGTAGAGTAGATGCAGAGAAGCTGGTGAGGAATTCAGAACAAGAGGACATGATCTTAAAATTAAAGCTGGGCCTTTCAGGAGTGAAGTCGGGAAGCACTTTTCACAAACAGTAGTGGAAATCTGCAACTCACTCCTCCAAAAGGCTGTGGCTCCAATTGTCCGAGATAGATAGATTTTTTTATTGGGCAAGGGTAGTCAGGGAAATGCAGCAGATGAGGTAAATGGAGTTGAGATACAGATCAGCCATGATCTAATTGAATGGTGTAACAGGCTCCAGGGGCTGAATGGCCTAATCCTGTTCCAGAGCATAAAAGTGTGATCGGTTTGTATTCCCCCTCCCATGGAAGTAAGCTCGAAAACCTGGGTTGCAAGAGAAAATTAATTAAATTTTGGTGCGGAAAACTATCTAGAGTATTGGATTGTTTCAATGAATATTTTTGTCACCAGGAGTGTTGATGCACAACAAGGAGAAATGGAGTATCATCGTACCTGTTTCTTTGGGAATTAAATTGCCGTTGGGACAAATTTCTGCACATTATCTCCTGTGCATGATTTTCCCCAGATGTGTGCCTGCTGTCAAACTAGTAACTTCTGGCTGTGCATGACCCCTGCCTAAAATGGGCGTTATAGGCACCCTGCATATGCAACCCTGGCCCTAATGTCAGGTGTAGGACCCAGATCAAAAGTGGTTATCAAATGGGTAGAGTTTGTGGGCACCCAGTTATTCTGCGTTTTCAGTGGTCCTGGAGGCTGCTCCAAACAGAGAGAAATGTTTTAATACTTCAAATTCTGTGGAGCCAGGAGGGGCAGGCGTGTGCCCCGCCTTCCTTCAAATGAATGAGAGAGGGGTTCAGATCATAGAATCATAGAATGATGCAGCACAGGAGGCGGCCATTCGGCCCATCGTGCCTGTGCCAGCATTTTGAAAAGAGCGAGCCAATTAGTCCCACTCACCTGCTCTTTACTCATAGCCCTGCAATTTTCTCCTCCAAGTATTATCCAATTCCCTTTTGAATGTTACTATTGAATCTGCTTCCGCTACCCTTTCACATAACCTAGGCTGGCACTGCAGTACTGAGGGAGTGTTCTAATGTCTGAGGTGCTGTTCTTCAGATGAGATGTTAAATTGAGACACCATCTGCCCTCTCGGGATGTAAAAGACCCTAATGCACTATTCTAAGAGCAGGAACGTGCTCCCAGCATCCTGACGCAACCTTTACCCCTCAACCAATGCCACAAAAAGACACATGAACTGGCCATTCTTCCTCTTGTTGTGTATGGGACCTTGCTGTGCTCAATTTGCCTGCCATGTTTGCCTACATAACAACAGCGACTACTCTTAAAAAGTAATTAACATTTAAAAAAAATGTTTTGGGATGTCTCAAGGTTGTGTAAGGCACTCTCTAAATAAAGGTTCTTTTGTTTGTTCTTGATGCAGCCAATGAATGGCCTCCAGGTCCTTCTGGAGGAGGTAGTGCGAAGGTGGCGGTGGAACTATTGGACCGCAAATAAATGTAAAAAAAAATCCAAAGTAATAAGTTCTTACTAAAAAGCAACTCAATGCATTTAAAGGAGACTCTGTTGGATATTAAAACTTCAGTTCAAACCCTGCAGTGGAGGATGGAATGACTGGCACTTGATAGAATTATTTTGGCAACATATTTAATAATTCAGTAAAAACAAGTGTAGTGCCAGAGGGCTGACGGATAGCTAATGTAATACCTATATTTAAGAAGGGGGATAGAACATATCCAGGGAATTATAGACCAGTCAGCTTAACATTGGTGGTAGGAAAAAAATAATGGAATCCCTACTAAAGGAGAAAATAGAAGAACATCTAGAAACCAAAAACATAGTAATGAATAGTCAGCATGGATTTTGAAAGGGAAAGTCTTGCTTGACCAACCTCATTGAATTTTTGAAGAGGTAACCGAGAGAGTAGACAATAGTAATGCAGTAGATGTAATTTATCTAGATTTTCAAAAGGCCTTCGATAAGGTACCCCATAATAGACTGATGAATAAGGTTAGAGAATGCGGAGTCGGGCCAAGTAGCAGAATAGATTGCTAGCTGGCTTCAAGACAGAAAGCTGAGAGTGGGAGTAAAGGGTAGCTATTCACAGTGGCAGAAGGTGGGTAGTGGCGTTCCACAAGGATCAGTGCTGGGACCACTGTTGGTCACAATTTACATTAACGATTTAGACTTTGTAATCAGAAACACAATTTCAATTTCTAAATTTGCGGATGATACCAAATTGGGGGGATAGTCAATACTGAGGAGGACTGCAACAAATTACAGGAGGACATTAATAAACTTGCAGAATGGACAAATAATTGGCAAATGAAGTTCAACACAGAAAAATGTGAGGTACTGTATTACATTTTGGTTGGAAGAATAGGGAGGCCATTTATTACTTGGAGGGTGCGAGTCTAGGTGGGGTAGAGGAACAAAGGGATCTAGGAGTACAAATACATGAATCACTAAAAGTTGCGACACGTTAGCAAGGCCATAAAAATGCAAACCAAGCACTAGGGTTTATTTCTAGAGGTATAGAATTGAAAAGTAGGGAAGTTATGCTAAAACTGTATCGAACCTTGATTAGACCGCACCTAGAGTACTGCGTGCAGTTCTGGTTGCCATTTTATAAAAAGGATATAGAGGTACTGGAGAGGGTGCAGAGAAGATTTACAAGGATGATACCAGAAATGTGAGGGTATACATATCAGGAAAGGATGAACAGGCTGGGTCTCTTTTCTCTAGTGGGGGTGGGGGGGGGGGGGGGGGGAAAGAAGGCTGAAGGGTGACCTAATATAGAGGTCTATAAAATTATGAAAGATTTTGTTAGTGGATAGAGAGAGAATGTTTCCACTTGTGGGGAAGAGCATAACTAGAGGCCATCAATATAAGATAGTCAACAAGAAATCCAATAGTGAATTCAGAAGAAACCTCTTTACCAAACCATGGTGAGAATGTGGAACTTGCTACCACAGGGATTAGTTGAAGTGAATAGCATAGATGCATTTAAGGGGAGGCTGGACAAACCTATGAGGGAGAAGGGAATAGAGAGTTATGCTGATAGTTAGATGAGGAAAGACAGGAGGAGGCTTGAGTGGAACACTGACATGGACTGGTTGGGCCGAATGGGCTGTTTC
The DNA here is from genome assembly GCF_052327205.1 of Somniosus microcephalus. Lineage (NCBI taxonomy): Eukaryota > Metazoa > Chordata > Chondrichthyes > Squaliformes > Somniosidae > Somniosus > Somniosus microcephalus. The sequence goes on from NC_140991.1 coordinate 284,921,779, forward strand.
TGTGCCGTATATCCTATGTAAAAACTGACCCAGCTCCCCAAAAAAGCTGATGGCTCAAAAAACATTTTGAATATAGACCTGTGACTTGTGAAGACGAGGAGTTCGACTGAGTGCAGTGGGACACATGCTTATTATAACCTAAGCTGCGTTCCATCTCTTTTATTGCAGTACACAAAAGCATAGTTAGCAGCAGTGGTGATTTAGAAATTGCTGAAGGGGGTTGGAGTGCTGAAGGCGTGACTATTATTTTCTGTGCGGACATGAATCTTCCAGAAGACTTTGTTTTCTGACCCCTGATTTGGTACATTTATTGGCAATTTGAAGCCTACCATAATTGAGTGTAAATCTGTTGCTTTTGCTGAATCCTTTCCATCACTTAGATCATCACTGTTTCCACCTAAAACAGTAATTAATGTGCCATCATTATACAGCAACTTGCCTTTATATCATGCCTTTAATGTAGTAAAACGTCCCAAGGCGTTTCCCAGAGTGTTATCGAGCAATATTTGGCCCCGAGCCACGTAAGGAGATATTAGGACAGACAACCAAAAGCTTGGTCAAATAGAGGATTTAAGGAGCATCGTAAAGGAGGAAAAAGTGGTTTAGGAAGGGAATTCCAGAGCTTACGGCCTGGGCAGTGAAAGGCACGGCCACCAATGATGGAGCAATTAAAATCGGGGCTGTGCAAGATGCCAGAATTGGAGAAGAGCAGAGATCTCGGAAGGTTGTAGGGCTGGAGGAGGTTAGAAATAGTGTGGGGGGGGGGGGGGGCTTGCAAGGCCATGGAGAGATTTGAAAATGTGAATTTTAAAATGAAGGCTGGACCGGGAGCCAATGTAGGTCAGAGAGCACATGGGTGATGGGTGAATGGGACATGGTGCGAGTTAGGATATGGGCAGCAGAGTTTTGGCTGAGCTTAAGTTTATGAAGGGTGGAAGGTGGGAGGCCGGCCAGGTGAGCATTATAATAGGCAAGTCTAGAGGTAACAAAGGCATGGATGAGGGTTTCGGCAGCAGATGAGCTGAGGCAGGAGAAGAGACGGGTGATCTTACGGAGGTGGAAGTAGGCGGTGTTGGTGATGGAGCGGATATGTGGTCAGAAGTTCATCTCGGGGTCAAACATGACACCCAGGCTGCAAGCGGTCTGGTTCAGCCTCTCAGTTGCCAGGAAGAGGGATCGAGTCTGTGGCTAGGAAACCGAGCTTGTGGCGGGGACCAAAGATGATGGCTTTGGTCTCCCCAATATTTCGACTTGTATCATATCATTAACTTATTTGGACATTGTTCTTTGTTAGAGCTGGAGTAAGTTCATTTTTTAAAGTTACTTAAGACCTTTTATGACCATATTGCTACCAGTGCAAAATTGTAGTACTTGTATTCTGTTTTGAAGGGAAATATTAACTGGAAAAGCTTAACTGCTTGCTATAGTCGGTTAAAAAGTTATGGAACAACTGACCTCCTGTTGAGTCTGTGCTTTCAAATGTAGTTGTGCTGAATAACTGGACACAGACTACAGAATACTTAAACAGGTCTTTAGTAACTGAGGGTCAGGGCTGAACTGGAATACACTTTGCTCCACAGGGTTTATATACCGGTGTGGTCACCACCGGTACTACAATGTACAGGAGCCATCAGAAAGTAGTCCATCACCTTAAGGTATCCTCTTAAGGTGGTACAGCTTACATACACTACACCTACAGCTTCAAGAATGTCTAATGGGAAACATTGGAATATAAGTTGAGCTGTGGTGTGACTCAGCTTTGTCTGGAGATGACCCTTGACATTGAGGTCTTCAAAGTGTATCTTAAGTGTCACCCTGGGCTCAGTTGTAGCACGCTAACCTCTGACTCAAAGTTGTGGGTTCAAGCCCCACTCCAGGGACTTGAGCACATAATCTAGGCTGGCACTCCAGTGCAGTCCTTGAGGGAGTGCTGCACTGCTGGGGGTGTCACCTTTTGGATGAGACATTAAACCGAGGTCCCGTCTACCCTTTCAATTGGACATGAAAGATCCCATGGCATGATTTTGAAGAGGAGGAGAGTTCTCCTGGTGTCCTGGCCAACATTTACAGCTCAACTAACAACTTTATAAAAAAAAAAAAAAAAAATGATTTGGTCATTAATTTCATTGCTGTTTGTGCTGTGCACAAATTGGCTGCTGTCTATATTTTTTAAATTCTACAACACACGTACGGAACACTCCAAGCAACGGTGGGTGGAGATGCTTGCATAGGCGAGGTAAAATCTGATGGTTCCATTTTGCTACTTCAAAATTCTGACAGGACTAGATGCAGGAAGGATGTTCCCGATGGCGAGGGAGTCCAGAATCAGGGGTCACAGTCTAAAGATAAGGGGTAAGCCATTTAGGACAGAGATGAGGAGGAATTTCTTTACCCAGAGAGTGGTGAACCTGTGGAATTCTCTATCACGCAAGGCAGTTGAGGCCAATTCGTTAAATATATTCAAGAAGTATTTGTTAAGGCTAAAGGGATCAAGGGATATGGGGAGAAGGCAGGGGCAGGGTACTGAGTTTGGATGATCAGCCATGATCTCATTAAATGGCGGAGTAGGCTCGAGGGGCCGACTGGCCTACTCCTGCTCCTATCTTCTATGTTTCTATGCTTGGCAGTAATGGTTCCCCTAATTCTTTTTGAGGTGTGCGGTCCCTTTAACGGCCTGCGCGGTCTATTCAAAATTTTGTGCAAGCGCAAAATCTCATTGAAAAGCTGGTGAACAGCTGGAGGCGTGAGGAGTGGGGCTGGTAGTTGCTGCATTTAGTTTTTCGCAGTGATGAGGCTTGGTTTGTGGCTGGTGTTAGGGCTGCCAAATCTTTATGGATGCATTCCTAGAGGTATCCTCATATAAATTCTTGTGTCCAACTGCCAGGGCCTCCATGTTCCCACGATTGGTTGCTCGACACGTCCATCCTCACTGTCCATTACTTCCCCGGCTTATTGGAAAGTGAATAGACTTTTCTTTACTCATTTGGTGACTCTTCAATCCGCCTCTTTTCCAGTATAACTGATAAGCAAAGTGTTCAAATAATTTCACTTTTTTATTCCCCCTATGATTTTTCTCCTGGGTTGCTTGCAGCAGTGTCCTGGAGATTAGTCTTCAGTCTTTAATTCCTGTAGATTCCACGATGATCCTGAAGGGTTGGCAATCCCAGCTGTGGCCAGAGCTGAATGAAGACAAGGCCAAGCCAACTCCCATGTAATGCTACAAATCATGCGGCTTAAATTATCAGCTTAAAAATCCTCCGCCCAATTCTTTCAGTAAGTTTTTGCAGGATCTCCGGCAGGTGAGCCGACTCCTAGGCCCTGTGTCTGGCTGGCACTTTCTGTCTTCTCTACAGTTTTAAAGTGCTCGTAGCATAAGGCGTGCAATGTTACCAACAAGAAAATCAAACTCCCAAATATGTATTATTCCTATTAAGTGACTGCTGTAACTATGTTGAGATACACGTAGAAAGATTTCACATTGGTGGGAAAGGTAAAACTATCTATCACTGGAGGGAAGGGAGGAATTCATTAGCCCGACTGCTCCCTTCCTGCCCTACACTGATTCTGCGTCAATCCCCAATGTGTGAAAGTTAATGTGGTATTTCAAACAATCGGATGTTTTTCTGACCATGGATTTTTTTACATGCAGTTTTAAAAATTAATTCTTGGGATGCGAGCGTCATTGGCGAGGCCGGAATTTATTGCCAATCCCTAATTACCCTGAGAAGTGGGCCGCCGCCTTGAACCACTGCATTCTGTGATGGTGCTCCCACAATGGAGTTGGCTCTGATTTGTGCTTTGTACAGTAGCAGGTTTTTTTTTACTGAGAACTGAGTGGCTTTCAAGGCCACTTCCCAGGGGCCTTTAATACCAGTTTAGTATTCAGGTATTTTTTCTTGTATCTAACGACGTTCTAAGCTGTTGTTCCCAGTTTTAGCATATAACTGGACCTTTTCTCCACCGTCGTAACTTTCTCCCGATCTATGTATCTGCACTTTTATTATAGTACATGTTAAAAACCTCTCTAGAGACCATGCTACAGACACCGTGTTCTAAAAGGTTGTGCTTTTGTTACAGAGCCAAAGCAATCTTGAGTGGTGGATGATTTTGACCTGCATTTGTAACCTCTGACCTTAAACCAACATGCACATGCCAATCTTCAAACTTCCTCTTGCCAAACCATTTAATTGCCTGAACCCCTCTTTTCCAACAATTAAACTTTGCAGCCTTGGATACAGTTCCACTTTAACCCAGTAATGCAATGTATGTTACATGGGGGTAACGCTCCTCTCATTATAAGTTAGCTTCCCACAAATGTCTATTCAGCTTATTGCAGAGCTGATTTAGCTTGATATGTATATATTTTTTTAATAAATTTTATATAAAAGTAGCTGAATCCTGTGGCGGATCTGTCTGCCTACAGAAACTCAGGCAGATTGCTCGAATGGATTGGTGAGTTTGTTTGAACAAAATAATTGTTCTTGTGTAAAGAAATGGTATTTTGAAGTGCCCTACCCTTTTGTGTGTGTGTGTGGGACGGGTTGTGTGGTGGCTGGGGGTGTGTGTCTGTGTTTTTGTACTGGATGGTGTTAATCTTGCTGATGCAGGGTTTCCAGTGTTTGATACGAAGACTTGGACTTGTAACCAGGAACACGGTTCCTGAAGACTTTGAACCCTTAAAATATGTACACAATGTGCAATCATTTATCGAACTGCAAGTTGCTTGTACTTGACGTAACCTTACTTCCAGGTAAGGCATTTAAATCCTGCTGATTTATTTCTACCGTACGAGTAGCGTATAAAAACAAGAAGTGCAAGTGGGAGGGTGAAATAATTAACATGTTGACCATGCTAATCTGTTGACTTTTGAATGTGTTGAAACAAAATTACTGTAAATAAATGCAGAAAATATTTCTAGTCTGTGGAACAGGGCCTTGTTTGCAGCTTTGAACATGAAAGTTTCCCCTTTTGTCACCTCGGGCGCACAGCGCTGCCAAGAGTTCTGAGTAACGTCAACTTCCCTATGTTTAAACAAAAAAATTAATCGCTTTGGTCTCTGAGTTTTCAGATAGGGACAGATCCTGGTACAGACAAGCCCAGCACGGTTTGGGAACTGCCATTTTTGGGTGCCAGTGGAGTTTGTGCTGGTTATCTGGAGTGCAAAGATTTGCACAAACCTATCATGTAACCATGAACTGTAGGCTAGATTGTTAAGCACCTAATGCACGAGGTGCTCGGTGGAGGCCAGGTATCTCCCACAGTGAGTGGAGATCATGGAAGAGAGCGTCTCAACTGTTGCCTCTCCTGCACGCGCCAGAGACCAATACAAAAACAAAATACTGCGCATGCTGGAAATCTGAAATAAAAGCAGAAAATGCTGGATGTATTCAGCGGGTCGGGCAGCATCTGTGGAGAGAGAGAAACAGTTAATGTTTCAGGTCGATGACCTTTTGTCAGAACTGGAAAAGCGATTTTAAGTAAGTGCAGGGACAGCGGGCGGGGGGGAGGGGAGGAAAGAACAAAAGGAAAGGTCTGTGATAGGGTGGAAGGCAGGAGTGATTACATGACAAAATGTATGACAAAAGGTTTCTCCCTCCAGAGACGAGTTCACAGCAGCACTGGCCTGAGAAGGATCCTTTCAGCAGCTCTCACAGCTGCTGTTTCTTTGTAGACCAGAGTTAGGCAAGTTGCTTAAATTCTTCTCTTCACTCAACTTAGGGGAAAAGAGATGAGAGTGCCATTTTAACAGTTTGCTTAACTTGCTCTTTTTATCCATGTAAAATTCCAATAGGCATTATCTTAAGTCATTAGCCCAATTGAGTTATAAAAATTAGTGCTCAAATTAACTTCTCCCCAATTGTACTTTAACCACAATCTCAAATAATCTCTCTGAAAAGCACTATCAATTGGTGTTAAATAATTAGCACTTTTCTGCTGTGTAGGCTCACACTCTGTAATGCATGGGTTGAACACCCAAATGCAGTTCATATCGGGCCCTTGCATCTAGCAGAAGTTCACCCTTTATACTCAAAACGTTTTAGTGGCAAACATTATTCATATCTGTGTTCATGAATGTGAGTATTGGTTTTGGGAAGTGGATGGTTTTTAGTTTTATGTTTGCACCATGATCAGACCCAGAGAGAGGCAGTTAACCAATACACAGTAAGGGCAACAAGGTTCTAAGTGGGAATATAATATTTAACAAGTATTAAAGCCAGTGTATTTGAGCGCATTAATACTGGGTTGTGTTTTGTTTTTGATAATCTCTACTCCAGTCAGTACTAATGTATTAATGATCATACTAAACATGTGAAATAGCTGCTGTCTGGGCAACTGTAGACAATCCCAAGAAATGCTTCCTGCCCCCTTGGTGTATCGGAGATGGACCTAGAGATTGTGTTCCTGTTGGTCAATCTATTTGCATTATCATAGTTGATTGCCATTGTGGGAGCTGAATATTTATTCAAAGTGAATTGGTGGTTTTATAATTCATGGAAGGCCCATGTAAATGAAGAGGATAAATAGAATATTATTTCCACGGATTGGCAGTAGATAATGAGGCGGCACAAACTCCGGATTATCACCAGTAGAATGAAGGGGGAGATTAACAGAATCTTTTCACGGGGAGGGTTATTAGGATATGGAATGCTTACTACATGGCCACTGCGGCAACAACTGTAACATAATTTCAAGGGGAATTGGATAAGTATTTGAAAAGGAAGAATATAAAAAGGATTCCGGGAAAGGGCAGAGAAATATAACTAGAGTAGATATCTCCAGTTGCAGTTAGTGCTGGTACAGACTCAGTGGGCTCAGTCGCTGCCTGTTCTGTAATTTCTGTGATTATGATCATTAGAAAATTTAAATAGATACTTTCAAAACAAAAACCACCATCAAGGAAGTTAATGATTATTTGCTTCCCTTTAATAACTTCAGTGCAGTTCTAAATTTTTTCGCCATGGATTACTGGGATTTCCTGTGCCAACTTTAATACTATAAGCGGGTCAGTTTAATTTTTTTTTTTAAACATATCAAACTGTACTACACAATTTGGTGATGAAGCGGAGTTTGTAATCCTTTTGGAATACAGTTAATGCATTACAAATAATGTCTGTCATTGCCCAAGGTGAACGTAGCAAAGCATCGCAAACTGATCATGGTCAATCCAGAAAGACAAAGCAGATTGTGAAGAAGTGAGGAGAAGGAGAATGCACTATCTTGACATTGACTAGTTGGCTTCAAAAGATCCGATGACACTATTTGTGAAGAGCAGCCTGGACTTTTCCTGTTGTCCTGCCCAATATTTATCCCTCCACCAACTTCACCAAGAACAGATTAACGGGTTATTTAACTTGTTGCTATTTATGGGAATTTGCTGTGTGCAAATTGGCTGACATGTTTCCCTATATAACAGCGACAGCACTTCAAAACAAAGCAATTCATTGGCTGGGAAGCACTTTGAGATGTGACAGGTGCTATATAAATGCAAGTTCTACCTTTTTCTAGTTGATCAGTGGCTGAATACAGAAAGCAGTTTTCACTCGGTCTTACATTTGTTAGAAAGAATTTTCACCTTCCAGATCCTCTGGACGCTTCTCAGCAAATACATTACTTTTGAAGTCCAGTCACTGTTATGTAGGCAGATGTGGCAGCCGATTTGCCCACCGGAAGGTTCCACAAACAGCAAACAAATAAATGACCAGATAATCGGTTTTAGTGGTGTTGGTTAGTCAATATTTCATCTGTATTAGGTCACTAGGATGTGGAAAAGCCGGTTGACTAAATTGGAGATTGACGAAGGATTTGGTCAACCGTTAGTATTTTTCTGGTGGTCTGACAATCTGGTGAACTTGTAAGTATTGTCCTGTGGAAGCAGCCTACATGTTACAAAATTGAAAAGGTAGAATTTAATACCATTGAAAGAATACTTGATCTTGCGATACTAAGAATACATATATCCAGAAAATAAAGCATCATACTGACAGATGAGTATCACTTGGATTTCCTACAGCTACTGTACTTGATTTCACAACTGAATGATTGCAACCAAATTTTACTTATTTTTGTGGCACAAATAATCTACAAACGTTATTGTCCTAGGTTTGGGGGAGAGATAATGGGATGTCAGAAAAGATCTTGGGCAAAGTTTAAGAATGCAGGAAGATTGATCATATTAAAGTGTATATATATTTGCTTTCTCTTCGATCAACATGCACAGGAGAGATGGTGCATTTTTAATCTATGGGTTTATTCAGGTCAGTTTGGATTTGGTAAGCATCTGTTGAACTGGAAACTAAGACATCAGTGATATACCTATCAATTCATTTCATGAAAAGCGACGAGTTAAGATAGTAACTATAGGTTTTTATTGGCTAAATAACAGAGCCCACCTTCGTGGGTGATCGGTTCCAACAAGGGAGAATACTAGCCAATCAGTCACCTTTATACCTGGGCAAGCAGGCGGAGCCATGGGCGGAGTCAGCTGAGGTATGCCTAGGTATAACAGCGTGCGTGGCAAGAGGTAACCTTGTGTAGTGATAACAACAGTGTAAACAGTGATAACAGTGTAACAATAGTGAACGGTTGTGAACGATAACAGTGGTTTACCACATTCATCCCTTGTTTAAAATTGAGTCTGGCGGGGTGAAGTGTACTACCAGTTCGTGTATGTCAGTCTATCAGGAGGCCTCGTAAGCCTTTCTGATCGGCGCGGCGGCGGTGGTGCAGTATCCGATGTTAATGCTGGTGTCTGCGTGGTCGACGAAGGCTCCTGGGGTTCCGGCATGCTGCCTACAGGAGCTGGATTTGGGGGAGTGGTGGGGGATAACGGTGGTATCTCAGGGGTGCCCGAGGGTGCGAGGTCTCGCAAGGAGACTGTGTCCTCCCGCCCGTCTGGGTATGTCACATAGGCATACTGGGGGTTGGCGTGCAGGAGGTTCACCCTCTCAACCAGGGGGTCCGTTTTATGGGTCCTCACGTGCTTCCGCAGCAGGACGGGCCCCGGAGAAGTCAGCCATGTTGGTAGCGAGGTTCCCGTAGTCGACTTCCTGGGGAAAACAAACATTTGCTCATGAGGGGTGGCATTAATGGCAGTACAAAGCAGTGACCGGATGGAATGGAGCGCTGCCGGGAGGACTTCCTGCCAGCGAGAGGTTGGGAGGCCCTTAGACTTTAGGGCTAAGAGGACGGCCTTCCAAACTGTCGCGTTCTCTCTTTCCACCTGGCCGTTCCCCTGGGGGTTGTAGCTGGTGGTCCTGCTCGCAGCAATACCTCTCGCGAGCAGGAACTGGCGAAGTTCCTCGCTCATGAAGGATGAGCCCCGGTCGCTATGTATATAGTTCGGGAACCCGAACAAGGCGAAGAGGTCGTTCAGGCATTTGATGACCGTGGTACTGGTCATGTCTGGGCAGGGGATGGCAAAGGGGAAACGGGAGTACTCGTCAATAATGTTGAGGAAGTACACATTACGGTCAGAGGACGGGAGGGGCCCCTTAAAATCGATGCTCAAGCGCTCGAAGGGGTGGGTGGCCTTGATCAGGCTTGCTCTGTCCGGCCTATAGAAATGCGGTTTGCATTCGGCACTGCTGGCGTCTGTGGCTTTCCCCCTGCAGGCGTTTGCGCAGTGGCCTTTTTTTTTTCGCATCCGGAGCAGGCCGCGTTCCTTGCAGGGCAGCGCGCCCTTTGATGTCTTGCCTGGCCACAGAAATAGCAGCTGGCGGCCCGATCACGGGGCTCCGCTGCCGCAGCAGGTCCCGAGGGTGGCGGTCCCGATCGATTCTGGGACACCGACGCCGTAGTAGGTCCCAGGGGCTCCGGTACTGCTCTTTTAGCAGGTCGAGGGCCTCCTCGTATGTAGCAAGGTCCCGGATGAGTGCAAATACTTTAGGGCTCACCTGGGCAGTCAGAACTCTTAGTTTGTCGGCTTCCGATGGCACGCCGGAGGCTACCAGGTAGGATTCAAAGCAGCTCAGCCAGTGATCGAAGTCGAGGGCTGAATTCGCTGCCTGTGGATTTAGATCCAGGTACGGCGGTCGGAGGGCTCGCAGCCAAGTCGGCTGCTGGGGCTGTTGTAGCTGGTCGTTTGGCTGCTCCAGTCCATTCATTTCAAAATTTAGCCAATAAAATTGATATACCTATCAATTCATTCCATGAAAAGCGACGAGTTAAGATAGTAACTATAGGTTTTTATTGGCTAAATAACAGAGCCCACCCTCGTGGGTGATCGGTTCCAACAAGGAAGAATACTAGCCAAGCGGTCACCTTTATACCTGGGCAAGCAGGCGGAGCCATGGGCGGAGTCAGATGAGGTATGTCTAGGTATAACAGCGTGCGTGGCAAGAGGTAACCTTGTGTAGTGATAACAACAGTGTAACAATAGTGAACGGTTGTGAACGATAACGGTGGTTTACCACAATCAGACACCTGCCAACTTAATGCTGTGTGCAGTGAGGATGTTGCTTTGGCAGTAACACTGGCAGGGGAGGCCTTGTGGGCATAAGAGTGGAATCTCCAAAGACTGCCACAATAGAGAGTATAATGGAATTTAGTAGATGATTGAGAATACCCAGATTTTGGTCATGGGCCCATTTTATGGCAACACCCCAGGCATGGGAATGAAGAAGTGCCATGCAAGAAAAAATTCTCCAAAACGAGATCACATACAAATACCAAAGGAAGCTGAACGGTGAGGCCTCACTGTCTTGTGCAAGGCATGGTCCTGACAAATTTCTGGTGGCTGATGATAATGGAGGTTGTTCTGTATGCTGAAAGTTACAAATGCTTCTGCTTCACTGGTGTAAACCACTTTCACAACTTGCACATGTCAATTGAACTTCATACATGTGGGCAATCACTGAGCATGAACAGCATCCTCCGTTACACTGGAGCAGCTAGTAATAATGACTGATATGCTTGCGGAACAGATGCTGTGTTACAAAGTACTTGCGAAGTTGGGTGACTGTGATATTAGACTGTTTCTTTGCTCAGTTCCAAGTGGTCACTTGCTTTCAAATGCCTTGGATATTGCAATGCTAGAATCCCTGGACCTGGCGGTCCCCCAATGACTACACAAGTTGATCCAGTGAGGTATCTGAGCCATAAAGATCTGGAAGACCCCAGTTTCCATCTGCAGTTGGATCTTGGTGGCTGTACGGCCTCTACATTTGGCTTCAAAGGGGTCCCTGGGCTAGTGAGGGACAAATCCATGGGGTTTCTCTCTCCTGATCGCGATGCAGCAAGCCTGGGTAGAAGGGTGCACACACACATTTTGGGGTGAGGAGGAATCTGTGACAATTCAAATAACCTCCCTGTCTGGACTTGCACATGGAAAGTGCCTGAATGGTGAGGAACCTAAGGACAGCTAATGTCTGAAACCATATCCTAGTGAGAGTCGATGCTTTCAGCAGAGGAGGAGAGAATGTTTGAGAATAGGCCGAGTGTACATCAGCAGTGTGAACCATGAGACAAACCTGAAGTAATTTATGACATCAGAATTTTAATTTATTTGAGAAAGCTGTGGTGCAGTTCTGTTGATATTTTGCTGTGCTTTTGGAGCCAAACCAAGGTTTCATTGTACCAAAGGCAAAAATGCAGTTTGGCACTTCTTGCCAATATCAACCAACACCAGGATATGATGGTCTGTTGGTGCCAACTGTGATGTTGAATGCATTATCTTCCAGTCATATTTTCCACTGATTTGAAAGTTGGTTATCTGGCAACTTTCGTCAATCAGTGGAAAAACTGCAAAAGTCAAAGGCTGGTAAGTAGGTGGCAAAACCTTGTCCCTTCCTTTCTCCCATCACTGCTACTTCATGATGGTGAGGCAGGATTGCCTACATCTCTCTTTGCTGCCATTGTGATGCAAATGTTGGGGACTTGAATGCAGCACAACAGCAGCCTTGGCTTAACAGTTTGTACCAGGACAGTACTTTGTACTTTAGCTTCAATTCCTACATACTGAACTCTAATGTAATCTTAACATTTAAAAGAAATGCATTTCATCTTTTCTAAACTCAAGCTATTAATTTTCAATTTATAGGATGTGTCTACAATCCTAGGGATTTGTGACTAATTTATAGCTGATCTCTGCAGTTAGTTAGAGAATAATAATGGCTAGCTGAGATTAATTACAAAGCAGTTACCTGAATGAGGGATTCACATGACATTCTAGGCAAGGAAAGCAGTTCATAATAGTAATCTGACCCCGAAGATTGAATTACAGCCTTGCTGGTAGCTGATATTAATACTGCTTTATAAATGTAAGGCATTTAACTATGTGTTGGATACACTGTTTGTTTTTTGTGTGCGTGTTCTGTTGGTGCACATCCTGTATTTAGTGCATGGTCTTGTTTGCACTGCAGAATTATGTGTAGTCCTTATCAAAAAAACGTTTCAATAGTTTCCAGAGTAAACAATTGAAAGCTACAGCCCCTATAGGATTAATCCAGCTTTTGTTTCCACTCGTTCAGCGATGGTCTGTACAGCCGTTTAATAGCCAGTATGGATTTGTGAAAGCTAGGTCATGCCTGACAAACCTGATTGAATTTTTTGAAGAGGTGACTAAAGTAGTAGACAGGGGAATGTCTATGGATGTTATTTATATGGACTTCCAGAAGGCATTTCATAAAGTCTTGCGTAAGAGACTGTTAACTAAGGTAGAAGCCCACAGAATTGAGGGCAAATTATTGACCTGGTTAGGAAGTTGGCTGAACGGAAGGAGACAGAGAATAGGGATAATGGGTAGGTATGCAAATTGGCAGGATGTGACTAGTGGTGTCCCGCAGGGATCTGTGTAGTCATGTATCCAAATTTGCCGATGACACAAAGATAGGCGACATTGTAGGAAGTGTAGATGAAAGCATAAAATTACAAAGGGACATTGAGATTAAGTGAACGGGCAGAACTGTGGCAAATGGATTTCAGTGTAAGCAAATGCAAGGTCATCCACTTTGGACCTAAAAAGAATAGAACAGGGTATTTGCTAAATGGTGAAAAGCTAAAAACAGTGGATGTCTAAAGAGACTTGGAGGTCCAGATACATAGATCATTAAAATGTCATGAACAGTACAGAAAATAATCAAAAAGGCAAATGGAATGCTAGCCTTTATATCTAGAGGACTGGAATGAATACAAGGGGGTAGTAGTTATGCTGCGGCTATACAAAACCCTGGTTAGACCACACCTGGAGTACTGTGTTCTGGGCACCACACCTTAGGAAGGCTATACAGTATTGGCCTTGGAGAGAGTGCAGCGTAGGTTTACCAGAATGATGCCCGGACTTCAAGGATTAAGTTATGAGAAGAGATTACACAAATTAGGGTTGTATTCCCTAGATTTTGAAGGTTTAAGGGGTGATCTAACTGAAGTTTTCAAGATATTAAAGGGAACAGATAGGGTAGATAGAGAGAAACTATTTCCGCTGGTTGGGGAGTCTAGGACTAGGGCGGCATAGTCTGAAAATTAGAGCCAGACCTTTCAGGAGTGAAATTAGCAAACACTTCGACGCACAAAGGTGGTAGAAGTTTGGAACTCTCTTCCGCAAACGGTAATTGATGCTAGATCAATTAATTTTAAATCTGAGATTGATAACTTTTTGTTAACCAAAGGTATTGAGGGATATGGGCCAAAGGCGGGTATATGGATTTAGGTTGCAGATCAGCCATGATCTCATTGAAAGGTGGAACAGGCTCGAGGGACTGAACGGCCGACTCCTGTTCCTATGTTCATATAGTGAAGCAGCCCTTACAGACACTTGACCGATCAGTTAGTTTTTAACTTGGGAGATGATTGATAGTGTACTGGGGTCGGGGAGTAGTTCCTTCCCATAGTTATCCAGTGGTGCTGTTAAACCAAGAAAAGGGGTCTTTCAGAACTATTAACAAGTGGACAGAGGTAACTGTAGTAAATCGTTGTTTGAAACAAAAGACTGAAGAAAGATACTTAATTCAGCAATATTTGTTTTCTTTAAACCTTTTTGCATAGCAATAGTTACAATATCCAAGGGGGAAGAAATAAGGAAGAATATAAATAAAGGAAAGGGTGAGGTCAGCACTACAGTAGGATTGCAATATTACATAGAAACATAGAAGATAGGAGCAGGAGTAGGCCATTCGGCCCTTCGAGCCTGCTCCGCCATTCAATGAGATCATGGCTGATCATCCAAATTCAGTACCCTGTCCCTGCCTTCTCCCCATATCCCTTGATCCCTTTAGCCTTAAGAAATATATCGAACTCTTTCTTGAATATATTTAATGAACTGGCCTCCACCGCCCTCTGTGGCAGAGAATTCCACAGGTTCACCACTCTCTGGGTGAAGAAATTCCTCCTCATTTCAGTCCTAAATGGCTTACCCCTTATCCTTGGACTATGACCCCTGGTTCTGGACTCCCCGGCCATCAGAAACATCCTTCCTGCATCTAGTCTGTCCAGGCCTGACAGAATTTTATAGGTTTCGATGAGATCCCCTCTCAATCTTCTAAACTCCAGTGAGTATAAGCCCAATCGACACAATCTCTCCTCATACGTCATTCCTGCCATCCCAGGTATCAGCCTGGTGAATCTTCGCTGCACTCCTTCCATGGCAAGAACGTCCTTCCTTAGGTAAGGTGACCAAAACTGCACACAATACTCAAGGTGCGGTCTCACCAAGGCCCTGTACAACTGTAGCAAGACATCCTTGTTCCTGTACTCGAACCCTCTTGCTACGAAGGCCAACATACCATTTGCCGCCTTAACCGCCTGCTGCACCTGCATGCTTACCTTCAGCGACTGGTGCACAAGAACACCCAGGTCTCTTTGCACTTCCCCTTCTCCCAATCTATTGCCATTCAAATAATAATCTGCCTTCCTGTTTTTGCCACCAAAGTGGATAACCTCACATTTATCCACATTATAGTGCATTTGCCATGTTTCTGCCCAATCACCCAACCTGTCCAAATCGTACTGGAGTTTCACGACATCCTCCTCACAGCTTACCCTCCCGCCCAGCTTTGTGTCATCTGCAAATTACATCCAATTCCCTCGTCCAGATCATTAATATATATTGTGAACAGCTGGGGTCCTAGGACCGATCCTTGCGGTACCCCACTAGTCACTGCCTGCCACTCGGAAAACGACCCGTTTATTCCAACTCTTTGCTTTCTGTCCGCCAACCAGTTCTCTATCCAAGTCAATACCTTGCCCCCAATCCCATGTGCCTTAATTTTGCACGCTAATCTCTTATGTGGGACCTTATCAAAAGCCTTCTGAAAGTCCAAATACACCACATCCACTGGTTCTCCCTTATCTATTTTACCAGTTACATCCTCAAAAAATTCCAGTAGATTAGTCAAGCATGATTTACCTTTTTGTAAATCCATGTTGACTTTGTCCGATCCTGTCACTGCTTTCCAAGTGCTCTGCTATTACATCTTTTATAATAGACTCTAGCATTTTTCCCACTACCGATGTCAGGCTTACCGGTCTATAATTCCCTGCTTTTTCTCTACCACCTTTTTTGAATAGTGGGGTAACATTAGCTACCCTCCAATCCATGGGTACTGTTCCAGAGTCTATCGAGTTCTGGAAGATGACCAGCAATGCATCTACTATTTCTAGGGCCACTTCCTTAAGTACCCTGGGATGTAGATTATCAGGCCCTGGGGATTTATTGGCCTTCAGTCCCATCAATTTTCCTAGCTGGGCAAACATCATGGCTGCATGAGAGTGAAAAGAATCAGAGCAGGATGAATAGTGAATAATATGGGAAAGGACGTGGGCTGGAGAACATTCTTATTCATCCCCTTTTCCAACTAATCTCGCATAACTCTACACGCACCAGTATAAGAACATAAGAAATAGGAGCAGGAGTAGGCCAATCGGCCCCTCGAGCCTGCTCCACCATTCAATAAGATCATGGCTGATCTGATCCTAACCTCAAATCTTCTATCACTGTGCATCCACCCGAACCCATGTGATCTCCCGGGAGAGGCGAAAAACCAGATAAAGACCCAATGGCCAATTTGGGAGAAAAAAACCTGGGAAATTCCTCTCCGACCCATCTAGGTGATCGAAATTCTTCCAGGAGATCACTCTTGTAAAGTCTGTGTGTTATATTGCGAATGACTACACAGACCACAAGAGTAAACTTTAACAGGACTTTACTGGTTGAAGGTCAGGGCGGATCTGCCCAATAACTCATTACACAGCACTTATATACCAGTGTGGTCACCACCGGTATTACAGTATACAGCAGCCAAGATAAAGTAGTGCAACACCTAAAATAGTTCTCTTAAATGTGGACGGTTACATACAATAGTTCTCTTAAAGGTAGAACGGTTACATACACTACAATCCTCCCTTTTTAGCTTACAATATACCTATTCCCCATTAAACATAACATCATAACATATATCCAACTTCATGTAAAAACAGTTCACAGATGTAGTCTCTGCGGGAAACAGTTCACAGATTCAGTCTCTGCGGAAAACAGTTCACAGATTCAGTCTCTGCGGAGGCGCCTCCTGCGCTTCCTGACTCAGTCCGGACAACGCCTCTGTGGTGTAGCAGTTCCCGGTGGTGTAGTCGGTTCACGTTGCTGGGGTGACTCATCCAATAGTCCTTCACTGGACTTAACAGCTTGAACTTTCGTAACTTCTGAACCAGCATTGCTGACTTCTAAAAGCTTGAGTACCTTGGGAAGTTTTTCTACTTCCAAACTGATTTGACTCAGTTCGGAGGGACCACGTGCGTGACCTGGTAGAGGTGATAATGGTTCAGATGGGTCATCTTCTGCTTCGTCTTTTCCTTTCCTGCTTCTTGGAGACTCTCTGGGCTCCACTGCCAGCCGCATGCACAGTTCCTCCTCCTCTTCCTCCTGTTGCCGTAGTAGCGCCACCATCTCCCGGTGTTTCTTAGACTTTTCGTGATTCTTCATGGTTTTTGCACTTTGGAAGATTTCCCCACAAGCTGGGCAGAACAGGTCATCGTTATATTCGGTGTCGTCCAACAGGTCATGGTAATAATCGGTGTCGTCCTGAGCTAGGCCAGCGAGAGGGTCTTCTATTTCCTCCATGCCCAGCTGGACGTTAGCCAGCTTTTGTTCCAAATCCAGACATCTCTCCTGAAGAGACTTCTTCATGTGTTCAGCTTCATCCAGCTTTTTCTGGGCTTCCTGCAAGTCTTTTACTAATGACCTCATTTGTGATTTCAATACTTCAACTTCATTCGGAGATTGATTGATCGTACTATTCAATCCCTCTACTGGAGCAGCTGTTTCAGCATTCTGTTGTTCTACATTGACGTGAGTCAGCGTACTTTTGGCATCCAAGGGCTGCTCTGCTGCAATCTTCTCAGTCTGTGTTGCAACCTCAGCTATTTCAATAACTTTTGAGAGCTCCGAACCCCTTTCCTTTGAAGATTGAAGCTCGTGTTCAAG
Organism: Somniosus microcephalus; assembly: GCF_052327205.1. NCBI lineage: Eukaryota > Metazoa > Chordata > Chondrichthyes > Squaliformes > Somniosidae > Somniosus > Somniosus microcephalus. The sequence goes on from NC_140991.1 coordinate 284,939,192, forward strand.
TTTTTCCCATTCCAGAGTCTTGTCCCTCGGCATATGAAGGAGTTGGCTGACCGTTAACTCTTCTGACATCAGACGTTTCCCAGTATCGTCGTCATGTGTTTTTGACGTATAAGCTGCAGGGCTGTTTGTAACCTTGCACTGGGGCTCCTTTGCTGCTTTTAATTCGCCATCATCCGCAGCCTCCACCATTCGAATTTCAACAAATGAATCGTCCGGTGATGCTGCACCCAACTTCAGTAGGAGCTTGGAATTCATGGCAACCAAATCAGCCTTTTCTGCCTGTAACCTGCTAACAAGCGCCTTCAGTTGCTGAACATCTTGCTCCACCAGATTAGAGCACGCACCTTCAGAAACCGAATCAGCTTTGATTTGTTTGGCCTCCTCGCGCAGACGGTTTGTGTGCTCCTGCTCCATTTTCTCCATCAGCTGTTTCTGTTGTCTTTCCAGATTCTCCCACTCTGTGTCAAAGAACTTTTTCGTTGCATTCATCTCTTGCTCAAGACGGCGAATCATTTGTTCTAATTGCTGTTGTAGTTTGAAATGGAGTTGAGTTCGAGCCCGGTGTTCCTCAGAAATGTGCATGTCTGTAGACTGGACAGACTCAGAATTCTCTGTCAAACTATGTTGTTGTTCAGTGGAATTCTGTTCTGAAACTTTGTTCTCCTCTGAAGCATAAGCATTTATGCACTCCTTCGTTTTCCCAACATTAGTCTGCAAGTCCATTTTAGACTTGTCTTTGGCGCATGGGCTGGTCTTACCATCATCAGTTCCAGAGTCTGAGCTGATTGTCTTCACCGAGTTCTCACTCTTTATGGCTTTTAGGAAGTGCCAGTCCATATTTATTTTCCTGATCCACTCCCGTCCCAGAAGTGGTGGACCTCCCTCAGGTAGTACATATAAGTCCATTCCTTGGTGTTCTTTGCCCTTGTGTCTCACCTTGACTTTTATCTTTCCGATGGGGTATACTCTTCGCCCCGTGTATGTCTGCAATACAATCTTGGTATCTCTCAAGGGAATATGTGAGAATAGCCGCTTGTAGTCCCTTCGGTTTATGACTGTTAGGGCTGATCCTGTGTCCAATTCCATTTTCACTTGGACTCCGGCTATTTTGAGCGTGACCCAGATAGTTTGTAGGTCAGCTTCCTTACTCACATTGTAAATTCTCAGACTACCCAGTTCCTGGCTGTTGGAGTCTGAATCCGAATTCTGTTCATCTGAACTCTTAGCCACCTTGTGTACCTTGCTGCACTTTTCCTGCGGTGACTTTTTTTTGTTGCTGGTCTTCTTTCCTGACCGGCATACTTTAGCTATGTGACCAAGCTTGCCACATTTTCTACATTCCTGGTTTTTAAACCAGCATTGGTTCTGATCGTGTGTTGTCTTCCCACAACGATAACATTTCGTTGTACCCAAAGCTATTTGATCTACGCTGAGTACCGCTGCCTTCAGCTGCATTTCCGCAGTGCCTCTCGCTGTGGCTTCGTGCGATGCTGCAATAAGGACCGCCTTATCAAGTGTAAGATCGTTCTCTTCGAGTAGTCGCTTTTGTGTTCCTTCCTTCGACAACCCGCACACGAACTTGTCTCTCAGTGCCTCTGTCAGATTTTCCCCAAACTGACAGTATTTCGCTAGTCTACGCAGTTCAACCAAGTACTCCGCGTTGCTTTCCTCTTTCAGTTGCGTTCTCGCATAAAATTTAAACCGTTCTGCTAACATCAGCGGTGTGGGGTTCAAATGATCCTTCAGGACAGCAACAATATTAGCGAAAGTCTGATCCGCCGGTTTAGCTGGTGATAGAAGATGCTTCAATAGCCCGTATGTCTTCGCACCCATTGAGTTTAGTAAGGTTAGAGCTTTATCATCATTTGCTATTTTATTGGCCTTACAATATATCTCGATGCGTTCTACATACGTGGCCCAATCTTCCACATCGGAATTGAAATCGTTGATGTTACCACGCTTAGGCATCTTCACAATCTTTCTGAGAAACAACAACGAAATTTTTCTTTAACTTTTTTTTTCAAAAATGGCGGTTTCCCGCGCTTATCTTCTTCCCCGCCTCCGAGAATGGCGGTTTCCCGCGCTTGTCTTCTTCCCCGCCTAACTGGCGGCTTCCCGCGTTTCTGCCTCTGGCGGGAGGGGTAAGCTTTGCCCTCGGGCGACGACCGCTGGCTTTCGGGGTTCGCAGCCTGCGCGCCGGCTTCAGTTTATTCTGAAGCGCGACAACAGCTGATTTCGTTCCTTGTTCCCTTTCTCGACAGGGGCAACCGGGCGCTGGGGACAACCAGTTGGCGGCGGACAGTTCCAGCTCTTGGTCCTTTACGGAAAGCTGCTGTAAGCCGCTGGGCGGAAATCTCGCTTGGTCTCCCCCGCTTGGTCCCGTTCCCCCCTCGCTCGGGCTCTGTCTCTCTCCCGCTCGCTCGGTCTCCCGCTCGCTCGGGCTCTGTCTTTCCCTCAGCGGTTTTCAATCTTGCCTCCCAGCCCTCTCGCAGTCCGGTCCTTTCCTCCCCCGGCTGCGGCTGAGTTCTTCGCGGTTTTATTTATTTTATTTTTTTATTACCTCCCGGTCGCAGCGCCTCGCGGCCTCGGTAGCTGCCCGGCCTTTTTCACCGGTCGCGGTCGAGCTGTCTCACGATGCTGTTGCGTCTCCCAGCCCGCTTGTAGCCCGGTCTCTCTCACCGGCTGCGTTCCCGCTTGTACCGCGGCTTCCGTGCCCTACGCTGCCCCAGTCTCAGCGCCTCTGGCCCCGACTTCTGTCCGGCTCCTTTCCCCCCCCCCCCGGCCGTGGTCGAGTTCACCGCCCTTATAGCCTCCGTTTCTTTTTATTTTCTCCCCTACTCACAGTCAACGTGGCCGACTTGCTTCTCGTCGCTGATCGGCTCACTCACCACCGTGATGGAAGGGACGATCACTGCCTGTTGCTGATGGAAGGCTTCGTGTCAGAATTCTTCCTTCTTCCTTGCTCTGCAGACTCGAGTCTTCTCTCAGCAGAATGACGAGGGCGGATGCCTCTTCTCGACGCCCGTTAACTGCTTCGGATGTATCGCTGCCGCAGGGTAAGATCGAACTCGTCGCCACTGTAAAGTCTGTGTGTTATATTGCGAATGACTACACAGACCACAAGAGTAAACTTTAACAGGACTTTACTGGTTGAAGGTCAGGGCGGATCTGCCCATTAACTCATTACACAGCACTTATATACCGGTGTGGCCACCACCGGTATTACAGTATACAGCAGCCAAGATAAAGTAGTGCAACACCTAAAATAGTTCTCTTAAAGGTGGACGGTTACATACAATAGTTCTCTTAAAGGTAGAACGGTTACATACACTACAACTCTCTCCCTATATTTTCTACAGTACTTACCTTCTGTAAAGGCGATCTCCACCCCAGCCAGGAACAGGATGTGGTAAACCACTTTTATCGTTACACTATAGTTATCACTGTTGTATTGTTATCACCGTTATCACTGTTGTATCACGATACGAGGTCGCCTCTTGTCGCGCTGTTATACCTGGGCTGACCACCTCCGACTCCGCCCATGGCTCCACCTACCTGCCCAGGTATAAAGGTAGTCGACTGGCTGGTATTCCTCCTTGTTGGACCCGATCACCCACGAGGGTGGGCTCTGTTATTTAGTCAATAAAAACCTTTAGTTACGTTCCTAACTCGTCGCTTTTTATTGGACGAATTGATAGGTATATCAATTTTATTGACTAAATTTTAAAGATGTCTACTACTGGCCAGCCAGAAGCCCTCCCAGAAGCACAGCCACACCAGCCGGCTTGGCTGCAAGCCCTCAAACCACCGTACCTGGATCTAAACCCACAGGCAGCAAACGCAGCCCTCAACTTCAAACACTGGCTGGACTGCTTCGAATCCTACCTGGAAGAATCCGGCGCCCCGCAGAGATCCAAACTAAGACTTCTGAACGCCCAAGCGAGCCCGAGAGTATACGCACTCATCCAGGACACGACTACGTACGAGGCCGCTATCAACCTACTGAAACAGCAGTACCGCAGCCCGGTAAATTACATGTACACCAGGCACCTCCTAAGATCCCGCCCGCAACAGCCAGGAGAGTCTGTAGCTGAATTTTTACGGGCGCTAAGAGCACTCGGCAGGAACTGTGACTTTAAAGCGGTGACGGCTGTTGAAAATACGGAAGATAATATCCGCGATGCCTTTGTGAAAGGCCTACGGCCCGACTACTCACGGCAAAGACTGCTTGAAGCTAAAGACCTCGACCTGGACAAAGCTGAAGCCCTCGCTCTCTCCCTGGAGGTGGCCCATCAGGACCAGGAGGCGTTTTCCAGGTACTGCTCGCGACCCTGGGACTCGGGCCCGACCCCTACCGCAATACCCTTCGCAGCGCCGCCCCCGGGACCTACCTCAGCGTCGGCGTCCCGGACCCGACCGGGCCCGCCACCCCCGGTACCGGCTCCGACATCGGGCACCCGCGATCGGGCCGCCGGCTGCTTTTGCGGCCAGGAGAAGCACCCGAGGTCGCGCTGCCCAGCCAGGAACTCTACCTGCGCAACCTGCAGGAAGAAAGGCCACTTATCTAAGGCCTGCAGGAGCGGATCTTCAAGAGGCCAGCAGTGCCTCATGCGAACTGTGGGGGCGGCCATCTTCTTTCACGGCAACTGAGGCCAGTATCCCCACACGTGAGTCATGGGGGCGGCCATCTTTGATCAAGGCAACCGACCCCAATAGTGCCTCATGTGAGTTATGGGGGCAGCCATCTTCTCCGCCATTTTGTCCTACCTCGTGGGAGACGCCATTTTACCCACCACGCCCGACTGCCACCGGGCCCCCGGACCCGACGACCGCCTCGCCCGCAGATGACAACGACTCGCTTACCTACACGCTAGCCTCCGTCACTCTGGATCAAGCCCGCCCACACCACCTGTCCAAGTCGATGATGGACATCAAAGTAAACGGCCACGCCACGACCTGCCTGTTCGACAGCGGAAGCACGGAGAGCTTCATCCACCCAGACACGGTGAGCCACTACTCCCTCCCTGTCCTGCCAACGCGCAACCGAATCTCGATGGCATCGAGGTCCCACGCCACGGACATTAGCGGCTACTGTGCTGTGACCTTGTCAGTTAAGGGTACAGAGTATAAAAACTTTAAACTCCTCGTCCTCCCCCAGCTCTGCGCTGCCGTCCTACTAGGGCTGGACTTCCAATCCCACCTCCAAAGTGTAACCCTAGCATACGGTGGACCCCTCCCCCCACTCACAGTCGACAACCAGCGAAGGTTAAACCGCCCACCGCGTAACACCTGCAGCCTATCCACCCTCAAGGTGCCGCCACCTTCCCTGTTCGCTAACCTCACCCCCGACTGCAAACCCGTCGCTACCAAGAGCAGGCGGTACAGTGCTGGGGACAGAGCTTTCATTAGCTCTGAGGTGCAGCGTCTCCTGAAGGAGGGCATCATCGAGGGGAGCAACAGCCCCTGGCGTGCCCAGGTCGTGGTCGTTAAGACCGGCGATAAAAATCGCCTGGTCATCGACTACAGCCAGACCATAAACAGATACACCCAGCTGGACGCATACCCCCTTCCCCGCATATCTGACATGGTCAATCAGATTGCACAATACCGCGTATTCTCGACCATCGACCTTAAGTCGGCCTACCACCAACTCCCTATCCACCCCGAGGACCGCCAGTACACCGCCTTCGAGGCGAATGGGCGCCTATACCACTTCCTTAGGGTCCCCTTCGGTGTCACCAACGGGGTCTCGGTCTTCCAAAGGGAGATGGACCGGATGGTTGACCAGAACGGACTGCAGGCCACATTCCCCTACCTAGATAACGTCACCATCTGCGGCCGCAACCGGCAGGACCACGCCGTGAATCTGGAGAAATTCCTCCGTACAGCCCAACGGCTGAACCTCACCTACAATAAGGAGAAATGTGTGTTTAACACCTCGCGCCTTGCCATCCTTGGCTGTGTAGTAGAGAACGGACTCATCGGCCCCGACCCCGAAAGAATGCGCCCCCTCATGGAGCTACCCCTCCCCCACTGCCCTAAGGCACTTAAGAGAACCCTGGGGCTCTTCGCCTACTATGCCCAATGGGTGCCCAATTATGCGGACAAAGCCAGACCCCTCATGAAGTCCACATCCTTCCCCCTTACGGAGGAAGCGTGCGCAGCCTTCTCCCTCATTAAGGGAGACATTGCCAAGGCCACTATGCACGCAGTGGATGAGTCCATCCCCTTCCAAGTCGAGAGCGATGCATCCGACTTCGCCCTAGCCGCCACCCTTAACCAGGAGGGGAGACCGGTGGCCTTCTTCTCAAGGACCCTACAGGGCCCTGAGATCCGACACTCGTCGGTCGAGAAGGAGGCCCAGGCGATTGTGGAGGCGGTACGACGCTGGAGGCACTACCTGGCAGGCAAACGATTTACCCTCCTTACCGACCAACGTTCGGTCGCTTTTATGTTTAATAACAAGCTGAGGGGTGATGCGCCATCAATTACTCAAAAGACTGAAGTTGAGCGAGTAACAATCAGGCTTTTATTAACTAAAGAATGAAGGTCTTGTCTCGAGTGGTCGACCCGTCCAGAATACTAAGGGACTGGGAGGTAGTCACTTATATACCTGGAATAGTGGGAGGAGTCAGCCGAGGCATGTCCAGACCTGTACCTAGTGGAATACACATACAGACACAGACAGGTATGACAGTGGTTTACCACAAGGGGCAAAATCAAGAATGACAAGATCTTGAGGTGGAGAATCGAGCTCTCCACCTACGATTATGATATCTTGTACCGGCCAGGTAAGCTGAACGAACCCCCCGATGCTCTGTCACGAATTACATGCGCCAGCGCGCAAAGTGATAGACTTCAGACCCTCCACAACGACCTCTGCCACCCCGGGGTCACCAGACTTTACCACTTCATTAAGGCCCGCAACCTGCCCTACTCCATCGAGGAGGTCAGGACCATAACCAGGAACTGCCAGACCTGTGCCGAGTGCAAACCGCACTTCTTTAGGCCGGACAGAGCAAGCCTGATCAAGGCCACCCGCCCCTTCGAGCGCCTGAGCATCGACTTTAAGGGGCCCCTCCCGTCCTCTGACCGTAATGTGTACTTCCTCAACATTGTTGATGAGTACTCCCGTTTCCCCTTTGCCTTCCCCTGCCCAGACATGACCAGTACCACGGTCATTAAATGCCTGAACGACCTCTTCGCCTTGTTCGGGTTCCCAAACTATATACATAGTGACCGGGGCTCCTCTTTCATGAGCGAGGAACTCCGTCAGTTCCTACTAGCGAGAGGTATTGCAGCAAGTAGGACCACCAGCTACAACCCCCGAGGGAACGGCCAGGTGGAAAGAGAGAACGCGACGGTATGGAAGGCCGTCCTCTTAGCCTTAAAGTCTAAGGGCCTCCCAACCTCCCGCTGGCAGGAAGTCCTCCCGACAGCGCTGCACTCCATCCGGTCACTACTTTGCACTGCCGTTAACGCCACCCCCCATGAACGAATGTTTGTTTTCCCCAGGAAGTCGACTACGGGAACCACTCTACCAACCTGGCTGACCTTTCCGGGGCCCGTCTTGCTGCGAAAGCACGTGAGGGCCCATAAAACAGACCCCCTGGTCGAGAGGGTGAACCTCCTGCACGCCAACCCCCAGTACGCCTACGTGGCTTACCCAGACGGGCGGGAGGACACTGTCTCCTTACGAGACCTCGCACCCTCGGGCACTCCGGAGACACCACCTTTACCCCCCCCCCCACCACCCCCCCAATTCCAGCCCAGGTAGACGGCATGCCGGAACCCCACGAGCCTTCGCCGACCACGCAGACACCAGCACCAACACCGGATAATGCAGCACCGCCGCTGCGACGATCGGAGAGGCTTACGAGGCCTCCGGACAGACTGACATACCAGAACTGGTAGTACACTTCACCCCGCCGGACTCAAATCTAAACAAGGGGTGAATGTGGTAAACCACTTTTATCGTTACACTATAGTTATCACTGTTGTATTGTTATCACCGTTATCACTGTTGTATCACGATACGAGGTCGCCTCTTGTCGCGCTGTTATACCTGGGCTGACCACCTCCGACTCCGCCCATGGCTCCACCTACCTGCCCAGGTATAAAGGTAGTCGACTGGCTGGTATTCCTCCTTGTTGGACCCGATCACCCACGAGGGTGGGCTCTGTTATTTAGTCAATAAAAACCTTTAGTTACGTTCCTAACTCGTCGCTTTTTATTGGACGAATTGATAGGTATATCACAGGAATAAAACCATCTCCTGAAATCTAACACAGAATTAGAACACAGTAGGAGCAGAACCAGGCTACACGGCCCCTGGGCCCACTCCACTACCCACAGGACCATGACCATTCCGAACCTAGACTCATGTCCAATTTCCTGCCCGCTCCCCGTAACCCTTAATTCCCTTTACTTCTAGGAAACTATCTATTTCTGTTTTAAATTTATTTAATGATGTAGCTTCCACAGCTTTCTGGGGCAGCAAATTCCACAAACCTACCACCCTCTGAGTGAAGAAGTTTCTCCTCATCTCAGTTTTGAAAGAGCAGCCCCTTATTTTAAGATTATGCCCCCTAGTTCTAGTTTCACCCTTCATTGGGAACATCCTCACCGCATCCACCTGATCAAGCCCCTTCACAACCTTATATGTTTCAATAAGATCGCCTCATTCTTCTGAACTCCAATGAGTAGAGTCCCAATCTACTCAACCTCTCCTCATATGACCACCCCCTCATCCCCGGGATTAACCGAGTGAACCTTCTTTGTACTGACTCGAGAGCAAGTATGTCTTTTCTTAAGTATGGACACCAAAACTGTATGCAGTATTCCAGGTGCGGTCTCACCAATACCTTGTACAACTGCAGCAATACCTCCCTGTTTTTATATTCCATCCCCCTAGCAATAAAAGCCAACATTCCATTGGCTTTCTTGATCACTTGCTGCACCTGCATACTAACTTTTTGAGTTTCGTGCACCAGGTTCTCCCATCACCCATTTTCCTGGCATTATTCCTGCCTGAGAAGGGCAGAAAACACAAAACCATTCACCAAATAAACGAGTGTTTGTTTGTTTGTTGTCCAACCCTTCAATTTGTTTGCAGGGGTGCCATTGATGTTTTCATTGAATTTCTTGATTCTGCAGGTGATAATGTAGACAAGTGGTGACATGTTTCATGTATATAGCTTTTTATTAATGCTGTAATCGCCAGCTTTTTATTAATGCGGTAATCGCCACAACAACAGCAGTGTTACCTTCTGAAGTGTTTAGTTACACTTCACAGGAAGTTAACTTAACCCTGTGGGGCAGTTTTTTTTTTACAATTGTTGGCTTGGTGGAGCTAGCTTCAGTAAGTTGGGTTCTTCTCCCTCTGGTAGTCTTGCTGGTGATTATTGCATTTCAAACATTCATGCACAATTGTTTAACCGTAGGTTTAAGGAACTGCATCTCTACTGCATTTAGGCTGCACGTTTGACATCCGTAGGCATTGAGCTAATGCCAGAAAAATTCGTGTTTTAACACACTTGGGAATTGTCCTTGTGTGTTGCTCTGACCCGGGACTTGGGTAACTACGGTACAGCACTAAGAGAATGTTACTGGAGGAGTTATTCTTCAGAGGTGAAGTTAAACCGAGGCCCTGTCTGCCTGTTCAGGTGGACATAAAATATATCCCCTGGCACTATTTGCAGTGGAGTATGGAATTCTTCTAGTATCCAGCCCCATGTTCCTCCCTCAACCAAAGCTGCTGAAAATAGATCATCTTATTGCTGTTTGTGACATCTTGCTCTGAGCAATTGGCTTCCATGTTTGACGATGTAGCAGTAGTTAACTACAGAGGTAGTTTATTATATGCCAACTGCTTTGGGGCATCCTGAGAGCATGATCGGTCTTCACTTGCATGTTGCAACATGACAACTGCACCACAGCAGCCAGAGTTCTTTTGGCCTGAGGGTTAGGCAGGAGCTTCTCAGGTACTCGGCCAGCTGTCGTCTTTGTGGAAGCCTTTACATTTTCATCTGATGCTGTGCCACAGTTCAAAACTATCTACAGTACTTCACACTGCCTCTGGGAGCAGGAATTAAATTTTAGTTTCTTCCTGACTTCACAGGCACCATCGTTGGGAAATTACTAATATCAGTGTGGTATACGTGAAGGGTCTTTGGGTAATTACAGCCCAGTTTTTGCTGGTGTATATGGGGAGCAGAGTTTGTCCATAAACAATGTGGTTTAAATGAACTTGCATTTATATATCTCCTTTCATGACCGTAGGATGTCCCAAAGTGCTTCACAGCCAATGAAGTACTTTTGAAATGTAGTCACTGTTGTAACATAGGAAACACAGCAGCTAGGTTGTGCACAGCAAGATCCCACAATTAGCAATGTGATAAGTGACCAGGTAATCTGTTTTAGTGATGTGGGTTGAAGGACAATGGACACCGGGGAGGACTCGCTACTCTTTGTCGAATAGTGCCATGGGATATTTTACATCCAGCTGAGAGGGCAGATGTGGCCGCAGTTTAATGTCTCACCCAAAAGACAACAGTGCAGCACTCCCTCAGTACTGTACTGGAGTGTCAGCATAGATTATGTGCTCAAGTGTCTGGAGTGGGACTTCAACCCACGACCTTCTGACTCCGAAGTGAGACTGCTACCAACTGAGCCATGACTGACCCCATCGCAGAAAATAACATGCAGAGTACACCCAATGTTTCAGGTATCTCGAGGAGTTACTCGAGCAGAATCTTCAACTTCACAGTCAACTGTTTGGCTGTGTGTCATTGTCTGGAAACCTGAATTTTCATCAGCAACAAAAAAAGACATAACTATGGGCAAACTGGTGGTGTGTAAAACTTCGAGGGAGGGGGAATGTACGTGTGGGAGTGTCCACTCCTGCTCTCAAACACCTTGGCTATTTTTGGGATTTGCAAGCACAGGAGACCAATTTACACTCTGCGTTGAACAGTGGGAAGCCATTGATGCTGCTGGGGATGCTTCGATTATTTCAGGCTGCATCTGCACAGGGAAACCTGTTTAAAATCTGAACATGGTCTGATAAATGTAATTTATTTAACTGCTCCAGCTGTAATGGGGCACGAAGAAACTGAAAAAACAGATGATGATTCAGCAATGGACGAGATATCAAAGGAATTGCTCTGATGCAGAAGTGTTTAGCAAACTTTGCTTGGAAAATGTGAAGAAATGACCATTTCGGTGAAGTTATTGCATGTAAATGATGCAATATGATTTGTGTAATCGTGCTGTATTTGGCAATTTTTTTTGTTTGTTCAAGCACTTCCTGAAAGAGATGCTCTTTCTGCTGAAACACTTCAAACTAATGGTTAGATGTTGAACTGTAAGGGTCGAACCTTTTGAAGTCAAGATGACTTAACTCGTGGTCCATTACTTGATATTCTTCGCTGCACAGATGTTGCTCTAGTCTTGAGTGCAGCGTTTGTTTAGCCCTGTTAGTATAACTCCTGTGGCAGTCGGTGCATATCTCCCTGCGTTGGGACAATGGCAGGTAAAATTCTCTTTACTTCTCCTCATTCCATTGGTTGTGAAGTCCAATACCTTTCACCTTCATCTCCAGAACAATGTGGATCATTAATTTATTCAGACTTTCAAATTGCTGTGAAATCTTTATAAATGTTGTATGTTGAGAGATTATGGCCTAGAAATTCAGTGGGCTGCGCCACCCGTTAGTGCCCAAAGAGGGCACTTAGTGGGTTTAACGCCACTGGCCACGCCTCCCGCTAAATTTAGCGGGACGCTAATGGCGCTAGCCGTTAGCGCTGCGCCGCTACCGATGACGTCCTCGGTGTGCGCAGCACCCCGCTACCGCCCCGATCGCGAAATTTGGTAGCTTGCGACCGGTTCAGGGGGGCCTACCTGCGGCGGTAGAGGCGCGGAGGTGCGGGGCGGCCATTTTTTTTGCTGGCTGCCTGCCAGCACCTCTTCGCGCCGCCGTCCCCGGCCTTCTGAGCCCCCCCCCCCCCGCGTTGTGCCGGCTGTGTCCCAAGAGCCCGGCACTTCTCCTCGGTGCCGGGCTCTTTTGCCGGCACTCGCGATCGCTGATCGCGCTGCAGCAGGCCCCTCCTCTTTAAGAAGGGGAGGAAGGCCTACAGTACCGCAGCGCGCCGTGCCGCAGCGTGTGGCGCTGCGGCACGTTGCGCTGTGGTTTTCAGTTGCAGCGCCCCAAGAGGGATGCGGGGCGCCTCGAGTAGCGCTGCGCTTCCGTCTGGGGCGCTGAAACTGAATTTCCGGCGGGCGTTCATGACTCCTTCCGGGGCGGTACTTCCGGCGCCCTGGCGAGACTGGCGCCACTGAATTTCTAGGCCAATTTGTTTTCACACCTTGGGAACATATTGAAAAGAAGTTAGAATTGGTTCTAGTATCAATAGGGTACAATTAAGAACTTGCATTTATACAGCACCTTTCACATCCTAAGGATGTTCCAAAATGCTTCAGTCAATGTTGAAGTGCAGTCACTGTTATGTAGCAATTTGCACACACCAAGATCCCACAAACAACAAGGAGGTAAAGGACCAGTTAATCAGTGTTTTTGGTGCTAGGCGATGAGAGACAATTGCTGGCCAGGGCACCAGTAGAATTCCTTGCTTCTCTTTGATTAGCACCCTGGGATCAATAAATCTCCGAGACAAGGCATTGGTTTAATATCTCATCTGAAAGATGCCATCTCCGACAATGCAGAACTCCCTCAGTGCTGCATTGAACTGTCAGTCTAGATTATGTGCTCTCATCCTGCAGTGCTGCTTGACTCTACAATCTTATGGCTTGGAGGTGAGAGAGCTACCATTGAGGCTAGGCTGACTTCGTCAAGTCTGGTTTCTTTATTCCTTTAGTAGGTTAATCCATTTTTTTTCCTTTTTGTTTTATTTCCAATTTTCTGTCGCCTCTGATTTTGCTCTTAATTGTTTTCCTTTTTAAAGTGGCTTTCTGGTTTTTTATTTTGCTCCAATCTGCATTTGACACTGAGCTCTCGATTTATGAATGGGTTCAACTGAACAAGATTACATCCCAATCTGAATAAGTTGTACCACATTTCTAGTTATATCTGTGAAAAGGACCTGGTATTTTTCGTTGTTTTCTCGCACAGAACCTGTATTTTTAGTATAAGTACATGAGTTAAAGTGCAGGTTGAATGTATTCATGTAGTTTGCTGCTCCTAGCAACAAATGCATCTCTTGCAGAATCTGTTGTGTTCTCCACTTGTGAAGTACACACACTTCTGACTATCCTATTTGAACAGCTTAACTATGGGGAAGACAATGCTCTTGGATTTTTCTAATTAACCCCAATGTTCCTGAACAAACAGTACAGAAAAATAAATAGCTTTCTGTAGCACCTCACAAACCTCCACCACCTGAAAGGACAAAGGCAGCAGGTGCATGGGAACACAATTACCTCCAAGTCTCACACCATCCTGACTTGGACATGTATCACTGTTCCTTTGTGGTCACTAAGCCAAAATCCTGGAACTCCCTATCCTAACAACACCTTCACCACACAGACTGCCCCAGTTCAAGAAGATGATCCTTCAGCACCTTCTCAAGGGCAACTAGGGATGGGCAATAAATGCTGGCCTTGCCAGCAACACTCATCTACCCAGAATTAAATTTTTAAAACTTTGATTTGTATAGCACTTTATCCAGATGCCCCAAAGTGCTTCACAGCCAATCAATTGCTTTTTGAAGTGTACTCCCTTTTTTCGTAGGGAAATGTGTCCACCAATTTATGCACAGCATGGTCCCATGAACAGCAAATTAGTTGAATGACTAGGTAATATTTTTTTGATAGTGTTGGTTGAGAAAGGATGGGACCTTGGATACCTGAAAAACTTGCTGCCCCTCTTTGATCTGTTGCATCTACCTGAACAGGCAGACAAGGCCTCGAGCTAACATCTCATCCGAAAGACGGATCCACTGACAGTGCAGTACTCCTTCAGCACTGTACTGAAGTGTCCACTTGGATAGTCCTGGAGTGGGGCTTGAATTCTAACTCAAACTTCTGCCTTGGAGGCAAGAGCATTGCCAGCTTAGACAAGTGACAGATTTTTTAAACAAACTTAAGTATTTTGGGCCACAAAAGGACAAGCAAAAGTAGGGGAACATCTAGACAATAATGACCACAATATAATAACTGCGAAGGACATAAGTATGATGAAAACCAGGGTAATAGATTGGAGAGAAGCTGATTTTGAGGGGCGGAAAATAGAACTTGGGGAAAATAAAATGGGCAACAATATTGGCAAACAATGATGTAGAACAGCCATGGGAAACATTTAAAATGGTGTTCAACGGAATGCAGGAACAATATATTCCGCTAAAAGGAAAGAACAAACTAAACACTAATGACACTCCATGGATGAACAAGGTTGGGATGGAAATAGGGCCATTAAGGGATAGACAGGATAATTAATACCACAAGTAACGATAGAGAGATGGCAGAAATATTAAATCATCATTTTGCTTCAGTATTTACCAGGGAGATTGAACAGGTGGACATGACATTGGATGATGAGATTAACAACGAGATAAGTGCATTTAAAATAAAAAGAGGGGATATATTAAATAAACTAATCAAACTCAGGATAAAACCCCATGTCTGGATGGATTGCATCCACAAATTTTAAAAGAATCTAGGGAAGAGATAGCAGAGACATTACTACACATATTTAATAATTCGTTAGAAAAAAGTGTAGTGCCAGAGGGCTGACGAATAGCTAACGTAATACCTATATTTAAGAAGGGGGATAGAACATGTCCAGGGAATTATAGACCAGTCAGCTTAACGGTGGTGGTAGGAAAAATAATGGAATCCCTACTAAAAGAGAAAATAGAAGAACATCTAGAAGCCAAAAACATAGTAATGAATAGTCAGCATGGATTTCAAAAGGGAAAGTCTTGCTTGAATAACCTCATTGAATTTTTGAAAAAGGTAACCGAGAGTAGACAATGGTAATGTAGTACTGTAGATGGAATTTATCTAGATTTTCAAAAGGCCTTCGATAAGGTACCCCATAATAGACTGATGAGCAGGTTCAGAGAATGCGGAGTCAGGGGACAAGTAGCAGAATGGATAGCTAGCTGTCTTCAAGACAGAAAGCAGAGATTAGGGGTAAAAGGTAGCTATTCACAATGGCAGAAGGTGGGTAGTGGTGTTCCACAAGGATCAGTGCTGGGACCACTCTTCACAATTTATATTAACGATTTAGACTTTGGAATCAAAAACACAATTTCTAAATTTGTGGATGGCACCAAATTGGGGGGGGGGGGATAGTCAATACTGAGGAGGACTGCAATAAATTACAGGAGGACATTAATAAGCTTGCAGAATGAGCATATAATTGGCAAATGAAGTTCAACGCAGAAAAATGAGGTATTACATTTTGGTAGGAAGAATAGGGAGGCCACTTATTACTTGGAGGGTGCGAGTCTAGATGGGGTAGAGGAACAAAGGGATCTTGGAGTACAAATATACAACTCACTAAAAGTTGTGGCACAAGTTAGCAAGGCCATAAAAAAAGCAAACCAATCACTAGGGTTTATTTCTAGAAGTATAGAATTGAAAAGTAAGGAAGCTATGCTAAAGCTGTATTGAACCTTGAGTAGACCACATTTAGAGTACTGCATACAGATCTGGTCACCATATTATAAAAAGGATATAGAGGCACTGGAGAGGGTGCAATGAAGATTTACAAGGATGATACCAGAAATGCGAGTGTATACATATCAGGAAAGGATGAACAGGCTGGGTCTCTTTTGAAAAAAGAAGGCTGAGGGGTGACATAATAGAGGTCTGTAAAATTCTGAAAAGTTTTGATAGAGTGGATACAGAGAGAGTGTTTCCACTTGTGGGGAAGAAGATAACTAGAGGCCATCAATATAAGATAGTCAAGAAATCCAGTAGGGAATTCAGAGGCAACTTCTTTACCCAAAGAGTGGTGAGAATGTGGAACTCGCTGCCACAGGGAGTGGTTGAAGTGAAAAGTATAGATGCATTTAAGGGGAGGCTAGACAAGCCTATTAAGGAGAAGGAATCGAGGGTTATGCTGATAGATTTTGACGAGGAAAGACTGGAGGGGGCTCGAGTGGCGCATAAATGCTGGCATGGACTGGTTGGGCCGAATGGCCTGTTTCTGTGTCGTATATCCTGTGTAATCCTATGAAGCTTGCCTGCCCAATATTGTTGTATGCAAAATGAATGTTTGTTTGTCCTGTGGTGCCCATACTGAGCCCATTTAAGACCTATCCAAGATTGGCATTTCTTTTTATTGGGTGGGTCTTGTGCCCCTTGTGACGGCGGTGGCTTTTTTTGGTGAGCATTGACCATCTTTCCAGTAGACAGTAGGCATCATTTCAGGAAGATGAAAAGTTGTCGCACACCACTGAAATCTATGCTGGAGTTGCTGCTTTTGTTCTTTTTGGGTTAAGCAGGTAGTGTTTCTTGGTAGGCCCCGAATAAGTTGGCTTTTGTTACAGTAACTATTGTTGGTTCCCCTGGGTAGGACAGCCCCTTCTGCTTGTGGGGTTTGTCCCCTTTTAAGGGGGTCGACACACAGGTCAGTAGCATTGGTCGCACCTGTTCAGTACTGTTATACAGCAGCATGTGATGATCTCCTCACTTTGATGTATTCTATTCTCTGATGATGTCAGATTTCTTTTAAAAGGAAGTTGGTTAGTTGCTTGAAGAGGAATATTAAAAGGGTCTAAGGAGCGAGATCAGCGAGTGGGATGAGACTAGGTGGCTCTTGAGAAATAAACACCGGCAAAGACGTAATGATCCAAATGGCCTGTTTCTGTGCTGTAACAATCATCTGATTCCACAATTTGTGAACATCATCAAACAACAACTTGTATTGACATAGCACCTATTAACATAACAAAATGTTACAAGACACTTCATAGGAGTGTAATTTGACAACAAGCCACAATGCGATATTAGGACAGATGACCAAAAGCTTTATTGAAGAGGTAGGTTTTAAGGATCATCTTAAAGGAAAGAGATGCGGAGAAATTTAAAGAGGGGAATTCCAAAGTTTAGGGCTTGGGCAGCTGAAGGCACGGCCACCAAATGTGGAGCGATAGAAATCGGGGATACTCGAGGTCAGAATTGGATGAATGCAGAGTTCTTGGAGGGCTGTAGGAGGTCAGAGATTTGGGTGGGGGGGAGGCGAGGTGGTGAGCGGGGAGGCGTGGGTGGTGAGGCCATTGGAGGAATTTGAACACTAGGATGAGAATTTTAAATTTGAGGCATTGCTGAACTGGGAGCCACTAAGTCAGCGCACACTGGGGTGATTCGAGCAGACGGCAGTGTGAGGAAGGAAGAAGTTGTTGACTGTGCTCTTATAAAAAGAAGCCACTGTTGTAGGTGAAAGTGACAGCCAATTTGTGCACAGCAAGATCCTTTTTTAAAAATAAAAAAAAACACCATTGAGATCAATGACCAGCTGAGCTGCATTGGTGGTGATGGCTGAGTGATAAATGTTGGCTATGGCACCAGGAAGAACTCTCCTGCTCTTTGGTGCCATGAGATCTTTTATGTCCACCTGAGTGGGCAAACAGGGCCTCGGTTTAAGATTGGATTTGACAGTGCAGCACTCCCTCGATACTGCACTGAACGGGTTTGATCCCTGGCCCCTAGCTAAGCTAGCTGGGGCAGTGGTTGGCTTGTGAACCGCTGGGTTAGTGAGGGTGCTATCAGTTAGACTTCCTGCTGCTGATAAATATACAGGGACCATTGCTGGAAGTGTACATGCTTGAATATTGGGTGAGGACAGGATTCAGGTTCGCTGGGCTAACCTTGAGGCCAAATACCCTGTGATTGTAGACTGTAATGACTCATCTTGAGTAAGCCATACCCCTGCATAAGAGCTTCTGGCTTCAGAAGAGCAAGGCAGAAAACTGACTGGAAAAGAGGAGAAAGAATGAAGCTGAAAATGTACCTCGGCTCCAGCCTCTCAATTGCCATTTTGCACATTTTCTATTTCTCATGCACCTGTTAGCCTGTGACTTTTGAGTGAGATTGCTAAGTTAGTACCGACTCATGCTAAACTAGGGAAAATGAGCATTTAATAATATTTAGCACAACTTGTTGAAAGATGCTGCTATAAATCCCCAAACTTCAGTTTAGGTTTTGAAATAAAATAGGTTTGGCTGTTTCTGAATCAGTTGATCCTGCTAAAGGAGCATAACCTTACCACAGGTACATGTATCCGAGAGCTGATTGAAGTGGAACTGATTATTAACATGACCCTTGTTCATAAAGGCAGTAGCCTCCATGAGCTCCCAGCCTTCGACTGCAGTGGTCAGGCTCGTTTTGTGTTTAGACAAGATGGTAAGAGATTGCTGACTATATTTTAAAGTACTGTTCAAAATTAACTTACTGTTTAGGTTGCTCATTATTTCATAATTAAAAAAAAAATTATGACATTCTTCCGTTTCTTGTTTATAATAAAAAAAAACCTCATCGGTGCTCTAAAAATATAAACCAACAGCCGATCAAATCACTTCATCCTCTTAACACTTTAAATGTAGTGTAATCTTATAACCCAGAATTGCAGTTCTATAATACGTCAGTAGTATAAGACTATTGCTGAACCCTGTAGGGATATAGAGTGTAATTATAGAGCAGCGGCACAAGCGTGTGTTAAGATACAATAGAATTTTCTTGCTTTATAAATATTATTTCCTTCTCCCCTTAATTATTCTCTCTCCTCCCCTCCCCCCCCCCCCCCCGCTCCCGCCCCAAATTACCTTGGTTTGTGGGTTATATTGTGTCGCTCGATGAGGTCCCGAAGCTTATTTCAGTCAGAGAATGTAACCACTGCTGCACTGCAGCTCCGCTCCACGTTGTGGGTATAAAACTGCGTACTCCCTGGATGACTCGCTTCACTGCTCTTCACCCAGAGGTAGTGAATTAGACACGAGGTCCTGCTCCCCCGGAGACGGGCAGGCACTTGTCACCTCTCACTGCTTTTCCACGGCACATTGAGGAGGAACAATAGACTCGCAACATGAATGATCAGGATGATGGGGAAGGTTGTTCCAGCCTGGGTGAGTGCGAGACTACAGAATGATGCAGCAGCTGACTGCATTTTCTTTTTTTTTTTTTTTTGTTTCTTTATGTGCCTATTTTGTTCTCTACACCTAACCCCAGAATTTTTTTTTGGCGTGCAGGACCCACGAGGTTAAAATCAACTTGCTGCGGCAAAAAGCAATTTCAGATCAAAGCCTTTGTGAGCTCTTCTGTGCTGGTGAGGCAAGCATCTCTCCCTATGTAGCACTGAGCTTCACTTGAAGTGTAGGACTGCTTTTATTTTAAATGTGAGGCATCTGCTGACGTTTCAGGAGATGTGCTTGCTGTCTGATTTTTGGCTTCATCTTTCTGCTCGTTGATGAGAAGCAAGTGCAAAGGGGATAATGTGTGTTTCATCAGGTCTATAAAGGGATTAAATGCCAGCAATTCTCCTTCTACCTGCCTTAATTTAGCATAAGGAAACCTTTAACATCTGTAGTTAAATTGCTGTTTGATGAAGTTTGCTCATGGTTCTAGTGTCTATCTGTTGCGAGAAATATTTTTTATAGCATTTAATTTAATGAGTTTCTTGGATTATTGAAACATCCGTTTATTGAGAAATCCAAGTGAAGGGCTGAAGCCCCAAGACGGAACTAAAGCTAACAAAAGCCAGTCAAGACATGATGATTAGTTGACACCAAGCTTTGCTTTTAAAAGCTCGAAGATTGTAGGAGGTGGTAGAGGAAGTGTAGGGCTCCATCGTCTGACGGTCCTGGGCCAGAAGGAATTGAAGTAGGAGATGATGTGATTAGTCTTGATGTTCACTCACTAGAGAATTGGGGAGGAGGAACAGTGTATCTTGCGGCATTTCCATTCCTTCAAATGAATGAGCAGAAGGTTCAGCCCATAGAACCATACTGCACAGGAGGAGGCCATTTGGCCCATCGTGTCTGTGCCGGCTCTTTGAAAGATGCAGTGATGCTCCTTTTGTGTGGACCCCCAACCCTCCCTGTGCGTTTCTTGGGAGTTTCATTTTTTAAGGTAATGAGATGGCATTGCGGAGGCATTTTAGAGTTTTAATATTTATTAAAATTGTGTTGACATATGGTTAAAACCATTAGTTAGCAAACCGTGTTTTACAAATAATATGTTAAAGTATAGCTGAAGTGATGGTCTGTTTGATACCACATGTTTATAAGAAAGAACTTGCATTTATATAGCGCCTTTCATGACCTCAGGACATCCCAAAGCGCTTTACAGCCAGTGAAGTACTTTTTGAAGTGCAGTCACTGTTGTAATGTAGGAAATGCGGCAGCCAATTTGCGCACAGCAAGGTCCTACAAACAGCAATGTGATAATGGCAAGATAATCTGTTTTAGTAATGTTGGTTGAAGAATAAATATTGGCCAGGACACCGGGAGCACGCACCTGCCTCTCTTTGAATAGTGGCATGGGATCTTTTACACCTACCTAAGGGGGCAGACGGGGCTGCAGTTTAGCATCTCATCCGGAAGATGGCATCTCCGACAGTACGGAACTCCCTCAGTACTGCATTGGAGAGTCAGCCTAGATTACGTGCGCAAGTCTCGAGTGAGATTTAAACCCACCACCACCTGACTCAGAGGCAAAAGCGCTCTGAGTCAGAAGGTTGTTATTGTACAACAGTCACCCTTTCATGTTTGCAATTCCCTTTGGAGAAAGACGAGGTGGCGAATGTATTAATTCGTAAAGGAATCTTTTTATAAGATGCTAGCCCTGTAACTTAAATCTCTGGTTTTGTTTTTAACTGTAAACGATTTCACTAACGTGTCACTCGGTGTATTGGCTGTAACTAAGCATAAACTCAGCAAACAGAGGTCATGGAGATCAGAAAATAAAATCTGATATGACCAAAAATGATGGGATCACATGATTGGCCTCAAATCCTAATGGATTGTACCGATGGCGCTGCACTGGGTCTGAAAGTCTCTGTACCAGGTGCTATCTGTCTGTATGTCTGTCTGTCCGCTATACACTTAAAAGTTAAGAGCGTACCTACACATATATGTTATATCAAAAGAAAGCTGATGATCAGGGGAGTGTCATAGGTGTATTTACTTTTTGGTCAGACAAAAATTGTTCAGACAGAATACAAAAAACGTTCATTAGCGGTTGACCAATCCTACCGCTCATTAGCGTTGAGTGACGTGATGGTTGACCAATCCTACAGTTCAGTGACCTGATGGTTGACCAATCGGCGTGTCATGGGCGGGACCTAATCCTGCAGCCTCCCCAAACGTAGCCGCCATTTTTCCCCCTGCTTTTCCTCAACAGCGAGCGGGGCAGCTGCGTCGGCCCGCCGGAGCGGGAGGTGAGTTGGGGTCACTCGGGCCGGGCCTCACAACCGCTCGGCCCGAGACACAGAGCGGGGGAGCGGCAGCGGGCGGCCGTCAACCGCGCGGCCCTCTAAACTGTCCTGGCAACACCGGGCCCCCCCCAGCTAGTTTGACATAAACTAATCCAGAGCTCTGAGGAGAGGGAGAAAAATCAGCCAGGTTTCCTGTTTCTGTTCACCATCCAGTGACTGCTGCTGGTAGGTGTGTGCGCAACAGGTGAGAACAGGATCAGACATCACTGTGATTCCTTCATCTGTGGAATAGCCTGCTAAAGATCACTTGAGATTCACACAGGAAGAATGGTCACTCTTGCAAGGTACCTGGAGGCCTCCCAGCACCATTGGAACCACATACCAGCAAGCATGGGTGTCTTCAGGAGAGTAGAGGCGAAAATCTGGCCGAAAAAGGTCTTGAAAGGTTTGAATTGAATAACGGGCTTTAAGTCTTAGTTACGAACAATCTGGGCCTGCGGCTTCATTCCTCCATTCTTGCTCCAAGTTTATAAATGCCCCTCCTCTCGCCTCGCCGCCCCTCCCCTGTCCTTTCCACCTCTGCAACTGGGAGCATAGGGTACAATTAACTGTGGGTTTCTTCACTCCAGTGAAATGGGCTTCCTGCAGTTGACCACGAAGGTCTCTGTGCTGTATGTGTTTATAATTATTTTTTGTTTTGGCTTTCCTCGCCCTCAGTTGCAGGAGGAGCTATTGACTTCAAACCTTAAATAAAAGGCGAGGAGATTAGATACTGTTTGTATTGGGGGTGGGGACTAGAATGGGAAGGAATTAAGAGATTTGAAACCTGCTGAAGATCTTACTGCTTTGCTCCATGTTCCGCAGTGATGGCGAGAGAGTTGCATTGCAATGTAGTTGTCCATTCAGTAGAGAGATGAGTGTAAACTGATAGGATAGAAATAACTTGCATTCACATAGGACCTTTCATGTCCTCAGGAAATCCTAAAGCACTTCAAAGCCAATGAATTTCTTTTGAAGTGTAGTCGCTGTTCAGAAGGCAAACACGGTAGCCAATTTGTGTAAAGCCCTATGAACAGCAAGTGAAAGAATCTGTTGATCTGTTTTGGTGGTGGTGGTGGTGGTGGCTGAGGGATGACTGTTGACCAGAACTCTTCTACACTAATCCAGGTAGTGCGATGGGATCTTTTAAATCCTGCTGAACAGGGTAATGAGCTGTTCTGTTCTCAGTAGTATGGTGTACAGTGTAAAGCTGCTTTCTCACTAAGCTGACCTGTGCTAGTGGCACAAACTCTCAATGTGTGGCTGCAACCCAAAAGTAAACTTGATGGGTTGGCTAAAGCCAGTGGATGGGAAGGCCTGCCCTTACTGGGTCTCATCAGCCAAACCTCAGTAAACGTATTACTGCATTCCAGACAGTTACGTGAGCGCTTTGATGGGGAATCACTGGTAGTAGCATAGGTTTTGTACAACATAAAAACAGCTTAAGCCTATTGTAGTGCAAGGGTTTAATTGAGTCGGTATGGAGAGAATTTACATAGAAACATAGAAGATAGGAGCAGGAGTAGGCCATTTGGCCCTTGAGCCTGTTCCGCCATTTAATGAGATCATGGCTGATCATCCAAATCCCTGTCCCTGCTTTCTCCCCATATCCCTTGATCCGTTTAGCCGTAAGAAATATATCTAACTCCTTCTTGAATATATTTAATAAGTTGGCCTCAATTGCCTTGTGTGGTAGAGAATTCTACAGGTTCACCACTCTTTGGGTGAAGAAATTCCTCCTCATCTCAGTCTTAAATGGCTTACCCCTTATCCTTAGACTGTGACCCCTGGTTCTGGACTGCCGTGCTATCGGGAACATCCTTCCTAAATCTAGTCTGTCTAGTCCTGTTAGAATTTTATAAGTTTCAATGAGATCCCCTCATTCTTCTAAACTCTAGCGAATATAAGCCTAATCAACCCAATCTCTCTCCATGCGTCATTCCTGCCATCCCAGGTATCAGTCTGGTGAATCTTCGCTGCACTCCCTCCATGGCAAGAACATCCTTCCTCAGATAAGGCGACCAAAACTGCACACAATGCTCAAGGTGTGGTCTCTAGTTCCCTCGTCTAGATCATTAATATATATTGTGAATAGCTGGGGTCCTAGCACCGATCCCTGCTTTGTGCATTGAGTGCTGCTGGAGTTTTGGTAAGTGGGAGAGTTCGGGCAAGTGGGAGGTGAGGGTGTGTTTTTTGCTCTGTTTTTCCCCCCACTCCCAGGCTTAGACAGCACTGCGGAGGCGGAGCCGCGAGACGAGTCAACCAAACAGGCCCCACAGACAGTATTCAAGGAGGAGGTTGGTGATCAGCTGGTTAGTTGGTTTTCTTCCTTCTCTTCTCTTTTATACCTTTTAAGTTGGTAAGTCCTATTGAATAGTGGTGTGATATTATCATCTATATCCGGGCAGGGTCTTCATAACTAATAATAAGAAATTTAATTAATTATATAGAATGGAGCAGGTGATGTGTTACTGTTGCGAGATGTGGGAGCCGGTGGACCCCATTGAGGCTCACGGTGATTACATCTGCGACAAGTGTTTGCTGCTAGAGGAACTCAAGTTCCATGTTATGGAGCTTGAGACCGAGCTTCAGACACTGCGACATATCAGGGAGGGGGAGAAGTTCCTGGACTCTCTGTTTCAGGAGATGATCACACCTATGAAGTTAATTACTGCAGATGTATTCCGTGGTCAGGGACAAGACGGTGTGACTATGAGTGAGGAAGGTACAGGGATCCAGGATGTAGTGTTGAAGGAGACGCAGCCCTTGCTCTTGTCCAGCAGGATCGAGGTTCTTACTCCCTGTGGGAGCGGGGGCTGCAGGGAGGATGAGCAACCTGGCCACAGCACCGTGGTACAGGGGGCCATTCAAGTGGAGGGAGTAAAAAGAAATGTTGTAGTGGTAGGGGATAGTATCATTAGGGGGATAGATAGGGTTCTCTGCAGTCAAGAGCGGGAGTCCCGAAGGCTGTGTTGCCTGTCCGGTGCCAGGGTTAAGGACATCTCTTCTGGGCTGGAAAGAAACTTGGAGTGGGAGGGGGAGGATCTAGTTGTCGTGGTCCATGTTGGTACAAACGACGTAGATAGGACAAGGAAGACGGTTCTGTTAAAGGAGTATGAGCAGCTAGGGGTCAAATTAAAAAACAGAACCTCAAGGGTAATAATCTCTGGGTTATTACCTGAGACATGAGCGAATTTGGCTAGGATAAATAAAATTAAAGAGTTAAATGCGTGGCTCAAAGACTGGTGTGGGAGAAATGGGTTTTGCTTCTTGGGACACTGGCACCAGTACTGGGGCAGGAGGGAGCTGTTCCGTTGGGACGGACTCCACTTGGCCAGTGCTGGGACTAGAGTCCTGGCGAATCATATAACTAGGGCCGTAGAGAGGGCTTTAAACTAATTAGTGGGGGGGAGGTTTCTGGAGAGCAAATAATAGAAATGACAACAGAGAAGGTCATAGACTTAGGTAGCAGTGGGGGAATTAAAAAACAGAACGTGTCAGGAAGGGACAGAAGGTATGGAGTAAAAAATAAACTACTAAAAAGGGAAAAAACAGGAACTAAGTGTTACAAAACATATTTGAAAGTTCTTTATCTGAATGCACGTAGCATTCGTAACAAAATGAATGAGTTAACGGCACAAATAACGACATATGGGTATGATCTTGTGGCCATTACAGAAACATGGCTGCAGGGTGACCATGACTGGGAAATTAAACATACCAGGTTATTTAACAATCAGGAAGGACAGGCAGGAAGGGAGAGGAGGTGGGGTGACTAGGTTAATAAAGGAAGGAATCACTATAATACAGAGAAATGATATTGGGTCAAAGGAGCAGGATAGTGAAACAGTTTGGGTGGAGATAAGGAATAATAAGGGGAAAAAAACACTAGTGGGTGTAGTCTATAGGCCTCCGAACAGTTGCAACTCTGTTGGACGGAGTATTAATCAGGAAATAGTTGAGGCTTGTAATAAGGGAACAGCTATAATTATGGGGGATTTTAATTATCATATTAACTGGACAAATCAAATTGGGCAGAGCAGCCTTGAGGATGAGTTCATTGAGTGTATTAGGGATGGGTTTCTTGAGTAGTATGTAACTGAACCGACCGGGGGCAAGCAACCTTAGATTTGGTCCTGTGTAATGAGACAGGATTAATTAAAAATGTCCTAGTAAAGGATCCCCTTGGAATGAGTGACCATAACATGGTTGAATTCCATATTCAAGTAGAGGGTGAGAAGGTTGGATCTCAAACAAGCGTGCTGAGCTTGAATAAAGGAGACTATGAAGGTATGAGAGCGGAATTGAGTAGAGTGGACTGGGAAAATAGATTAAAGGGTAAGACGGTACATGATCAGTGGTGTACATTTAAGGAGTTATTTTACAACTTCCAAAAAAAATATATTCCACTGAGGGGAAAAAAGGGTGTAAAAGAAAAGATAGCCATCCGTGGCTAAGTAAAGTAATTAAGGATAGTATCCGACTAAAAACAAGGGCATATAAGGTAGCCAAATCTAGTGGGAGGATGGAAGATTGGGAAGTCTTTAAAAGACAGCAAAAAATAACTAAAAGATTGATTAAGAAAGGGAAGATAGATTATGAAAATAAATTAGCAAAAAATATAAAAACAGACAGCAAAAGTTTCTATAGTTATATAAAAAGAAAAAGGGTGGCTAAAGTAAATGTTGGTCCCTTAGAGGATGAGACCGGGAAATTAATGGTGGGAAACATGGAGATGGCAAAAACACTGAACAATTATTTTGTATCAGTCTTTACAGTAGAGGACACTAAGAATATCCCAACACTGGACAAACAGGGGGCTCTAGGGGGGGAGGAACTAAATACAATTAAAATCACTAAGGAAGTGGTACTTGGTAAAATAATGGGACTCAAGGCGGATAAATCACCTGGACCTGATGGCTTGCATCCTAGGGCCTTGAGGGAAGTGGCGGTAGGGATTGTGGATGCATTGGTAATTTTCCAAAACTCCCTGGACTCGGCAAAGGTCCCGACAGATTGGAAAACTGCTACTGTAACGCCCTTATTTAAAAAGGGTAGTAGGCAGAAGGCTGGAAACTATAGACCAGTTAGCCTAACATCTGTGGTTGTTAAAATGTTAGAGTCCATTATTAAGGAGACAGTAACGGGACATTTGGATAAACATAATTTAATAGGACAAACTCAGCATGGTTTCATGAAGGGGAAGTCATGTTTGACAAATTTGCTGGAGTTCTTTGAGGAAGTAACATACAGGGTGGATAAAGGGGAACCAGTGGATGTAGTGTATTTAGACTTCCAAAAGGCATTTGACAAGGTGCCACACAAGATTATTGCTCAAGATAAAAAATCACGGGATTAGGGGTAATATTCTGGCATGGATAGAGGATTGGCTCTCTAACAGAAAGCAGAGAGTTGGGATAAATGGTCCGTTCTCAGATTGGCAACCAGTAACTAGTGGTGTTCCACAGGGGTCAGTGCTGGGACCCTAACTCTTTACAATCTATATTAACGATTTGGAGGAGGGGACCGAGTGTAACATATCAAAGTTTGCAGATGATACAAAGATGGGAGGGAAAGTAGTGAGTGAGGAGGACATAAAAAACCTGCAAGGGGACATAGACAGGCTAAGTAAGTGGGCAGAGATGTGGCAGATGGAATACAATACTGGAAAGTGTGAGGTTATGCACTTTGGCAGGAAAAATCATAGAGCAAGTTATTATCTTAATGGCAAGAAACTGGAAAGTACTGTAGTACAAAGGGACCTGGGGGTCCTGGTGCACGAAACTCAAAAAGTTAGTATGCAGGTGCAGCAAGTGATCAAGAAGGCCAATGGAATGTTGGCTTTTATTGCTAGGGGGATGGAATATAAAAACAGGAAGGTATTGCTGCAGTTGTACAAGGTATTGGTGAGACCGCACCTGGAATACTGCATACAGTTTTGGTGTCCATACTTAAGAAAAGACATACTTGCTCTCTAGTCAGTACAAAGAAGGTTCACTCGGTTAATCCTGGGGATGAGGGGGTGGTCATATGAGGAGAGGTTGAGTAGATTGGGACTCTACTCATTGGAGTCCAGAAGAATGAGAGGCGATCTTATTGAAACATATAAGATTGTGAAGGGGCTTGATCGGGTGGATGCGGTGAGGATGTTCCCAATGAAGGGTGAAACTAGAACTAGGGGGCATAATCTTAAAAATAAGGGGCTGCTCTTTCAAAACTGAGATGAGGAGAAACTTCTTCGCTCAGAGGGTGGTAGGTTTGTGGAATTTGCTGCCCCAGAAAGCTGTGGAAGCTACATCATTAAATAAATTTAAAACAGAAATAGATAGTTTCCTAGAGGTAAAGGGAATTAAAGGTTACGGGGAGCGGGCAGGAAATTGGACATGAGTCTCGGTTTGGAATGGTCATGGCCCTGTGGGTAGTGGAGTGGGCCCAGGGGCCGTGTAGCCTGGTTCTGCTCCTTCTGTGTTAGATTTCAGGAGATGGTTTTATTCCTGTTCCTGGCTGGGGTGGAGATCGCCTTTACAGAAGGTAAGTACTGTAGAAAATATAGGGACAGTGATCTCCTGGAAGAATTTCGATTGCCTAGATGGGTCGGAGAGGAATTTCCCAGATTTTTTTCTCCCAAATTGGCCATTGGGTCTTTTATCTGGTTTTTCGCCTCTCCCGGGAGATCACATGGGTTCGGGTGGATGCAGAGTGATAGAAGATTTGAGGTTAGGATCAGATCAGCCATGATCTTATTGAATGGCGGAGCAGGCTCGAGGGGCCGATTGGCCTACTCCTGCTCCTATTTCTTATGTTCTTATGTACCCCACTAGTCACTGCCTGCCACTCGGAAAAAGACCCGTTTATTCCAACTCTTTGCTTCCTGTCTGCCAACCAGTTCTCTATCCAAGTCAGTACCTTACCCCCAATCTCATGTGCTTTAACTTTGCATGCCAATCTCTTATGCGGAACCTTATCGAAAGCCTTCTGAAAGTCCAAATACACCACATGCACTGGTTCTCCCTTATCTATTCTACCAGTTACATCCTAAAAAAATTCTAGTAGATTAGTCAAGCATGATTTACCTTTTGCAAATCCATGTTGACTTTGTCCGATCCTGTCGCTGTTTTCCAAGTGCTCTGCTATTACATCTTTTATAATGGACTCCAGCATTTTCCCCACTACCGATGTCAGGCTTACTGGTCTATAATTCCCCGTTTTCTCTACCACCTTTTTTAAATAGTGGGGTTACATTAGCTACATTAGTTACATTAGAACTATTCCAGAGTCTATAGAATTTTGGAAGATGACCAGCAATGCATCTACTATTTCTAGGGCCACTTCCTTAAGTACCCTAGGATGTAGATTATCAGGCCCTGTGGATTTATCAGCCTTCAATCCTGTCAATTTCCCTAACGCCATTTCCCTACAAATACTGATTTCATTCAATTCCTCCCTCTCATTAGACCCTATGTTCCCCGTCCTTACCGTTTCAGGAAGGTTATTTGTGTCCTCCTTTTGTGAAGACAGAACCAAGGTATGTATTTAATTGGTCAGCCATTTCTTTGTTCCCCATTATAAATTCCCCCAATTCTGACTGCAAGGGACCTACGCTTGACTTCACCAATTTTTTTCTCTTCACATATCTATAGAAGCTTTTGCAGTCAGTTTTTATGTTCCCTGCAAACTTACTCTCGTATTCTATTTCCCTCCTCTTAATTAATCCCTTTATCCTCCTTTTCTGAATCCTAAACTGCTCCCAATCCTCGGGTTTGCTGCTTTTTCTGGCCAATTTATATGTCCTCTCCTTGGATCTTATGCTATCCCTAATTTCCCTTGTTAGCCACGGTTGAGTCACCTTTTTTGTTTTATTTTTATGCCAAACTGGGATGAACAAATTCTGTAGTTCATCCATGCGATCTTTAAATGTTTGCCATTGCCTATCCACCGTCAACCCTTTAAGTAACGTTTCCCAATCCATCCTAGCCAACTTGCGCCTCATACCATCGTAGTTTCCTTTATTTAAATTCAGGACCCTAGTCTTTGAGTCAACTACTTCACTCTCCATCTTAATGAAGAATTCTATATTATGATCGCTCCTCCCCAAGGGGCCTCGCGCAACAACATTGCTAATTAATCCTTTCTCATTACGTAATACCCAGTCTAAGATGGCCTGATCTGCAGTTGGTTCCTCGACATATTGGTCCAGGAAACCATCCCGTATACACTCTAGGAATTCCTTCTCCACAGTATTGTTACTAATTTGGTTAGTCCAATCTATATGTAGATTAAAGTCACCCATGATAACTGTGCCTTTATTGCACGTGTCTCTAATTTCCCGTTTAATGCCATCCCCAACCTCCGCATTACTGCTTGGGGGTCTGTATATAACCTCCACTAACGTTTTCTGCCCCTTGGTATTTCTCCGCTCTACCCATACAGATTCCACATCATCAGAGCTAATATCCTTCCTTACTATTGTGTTAATCTCTTTAACCAGCAATGCTACCCCACCTCCTTTTCGCCTGTCATTCCTGGATGTTGAATTCCCAGCCTTGGTCACCTGGAGCCATGTCTCCGTAATTCCAATTACATCATATCCATTTACATCTATTTGTGCAGCTAATTCATCCACCTTATTATGAATGCTCCTCGCATTAAGACACAAAGCCTTCAGGCTTGTTTTTTTAACACTCTTAGTCCTTTTAGAATTATTATTTACTGTAGCCCTGTTTGATTTACACCCTTGATTTCTCTGCCTTCCACTTTTTTGCTTTTTTCCTTCCTGTCTTTTGTTTCTATCCTTGCTTCTCTTTCCTGTCTCCCTGCACAGGTTCCCAACCCCCTGCCATTTTAATTTAAATCCTCCCCAACAGCACTAGCAAACACTCCTCCTAGGACATTGGTCCCAGTCCCGCCCAGGTGCAAACCGTCCAGTTTGTACTGGTCCCACCTCCCCCAGAACCGGTTCCAATGTCCCAAGAATTTGAATCCCTCTCCCTTGCACCATTCCTCTAGCCACGTATTGATCTGAAATATCCTTCTGGTTCTACTCTGATTAGCACGTGGCACTGGTAGCAATCCTGAGATTACTACCTTTTTTAAGGTCCTATTTTTTAATTTACCTCCTAACTCCCTACATTCAGCTTTTAGGACCTATCCCGTTTTTTACCTATATTGTTGGTACCTATGTACACCACGACAACTGGTTGTTCACCCTCCCCCCTCCAGAATGCCCTGCAGCTGCCCCGAGACATCCTTGACCCTTGCACCAGGGAGGCAACATACCATCCTGGAGTCTCGTTTGCGGCCGCAGAAAAGCCTATCTATTCCCCTTACAATAGAATCCCCTATCACTATTAGCTCTCCCACTCTTTTTCCTCCTGTCCTGTGCAGCAGAACCACCCATGGTGCCAGGAAGTTGGCGGCTGCTGCTGCCTTCCCCCAATAAGCCATCTCACTCCACAATATCCAAAGTGGTATATCTGTTTGAGAGGGGAATGGCCACAGGGGACTCCTGCACTACCTGCCTGCACCTACTACTCTGCTTGGTGGTCACCCATTCCCTTCCTGCCTGTGCAGCTTTTACCTGTGGTGTGACCAACTCCCTAAATGTGCTATCCACGATGTCCTCAGCATTGCAAATGCTCCAGTATGTATCCATTCGCAGCTCCAGCGCCGCAATGCAGTCTGTCAGTAGCTGCAGCTGGATACAATTCCCGCACACATGGTCGTCCGGGACACGGGAAGTGTCCCTGATTCCCCACATAGCGCAGGAGGAGCATACCACAGGGCCGAGCTGTCCTGCCATGACTTACCCTTTTAATTAAATTAAATCAAATGAATACCACTAATTACACTACAATTAATTGATATACTCAAGAGCCCTTGGTTACTTGCACTCCCTGATACACCAGAGACCTTAGAAACTATAACCACAAAAATTAAGACCGTCTAAATTTTATAAACTATTAATCTTAACTGTCAAATTATAGAGTAGTATAAATACTCACCCAATCAGCTGCTTCCTCTTGCCCGCGTCATTTTTTGAATCATGAAGTGGCTCCGGAACGACTACGCCGGTCTGAGATTGGTAAGTCTCTCTATATAAAAAAAAAACCCGCGAAAGTGAGTTTAAGTACTCACTGTACCGCCGCTCTCTGCTCCTCCTGACACCGGCCTTTAGCTCTACAATGGCTCCTTGTGTCCAAAAGGTTTATTTTTACCTCTTCAGCACTTTTGCACCAAACAAATATCACCATTATTAAATAACTGTTCTCAGTCTAGGAAACATTGAGTGGTGTCGTTGATTCCAAAATGCTTGCAAAGTAGTTCTACGTTATGTGGTGATTATATTTGACCATTTTTTTCCCCCTCCAACTTATTGTGCGCTTCCAGTGTATAACTGCCCTGGTGAGGGTCAGCTAAACCAGCAGCAATTCCAGTACTGAGACAGCAAAGACCTGCAGATAGGTTAAAATGTCATGCTGTCTATGAATTACAATTATTATAATATGACTCTTGCTTAAAGAAAGGGAAGGAGAGTTATTACCAAACTGGAACTGGGTGTCATTTCAACACAAGGCATTACTGTTTGTGTGTTTGGTTCAGACTTCAAACTCGGTCCAGTAGCTATGGTTGATGAGACTCCTCTCTTCCCTTCTCCCATCTTGCCTTGCACTATGGGGGGGGTGGGTTACATGGATATTGGTAACCATACAATGCCTCACCTGCGTGGCTGTTATTTATAAGAGCTTCAACAGCGAGCCCCAGTGGGCCTTACCACTGTTAACAGCAGCTGAGGCTGATCTTCACACAGCATCTGCACATGTTAATTTTCCCTTAGCAGTCATCACTGGATGGTGGCAAGAGACTAACCTGGTTGAATTTCCTGTCCTTCGCTTGAGGACACTGAAGATAGCTGTGGTGCTTCCCTCCTTGATTTGAGATCAGATAACTAAATGGAGACCAAACATTGAAGCTGGGAGTCTCCTGGCCTGAATGACTCAGTACCATATCGGGAGGTGTGATTACCAAACAATAACAACTTGCATTTATATAGTGCTCTTAATGTAGTAAAACGTCCCAAGGTGCTTCACAGGATTGTTATCGGACAAAATTTGACACGGAGTCACAAGGCGATATTAGGACAAGTGAGAAAAAGCTTGGTCAAAGATGTAAGTTATAGGAGGAGAGAGTGGTAGAGAGGCTGAGTGGTTTAGGGAGGGAATTCCAGTGCAAGGGCCTCGGCAGAAATGGCGGAAAAATAAATATTGGAGGAGCGCGGAGAGTTGTAGGGTTGGAGGAGGTTATAGAGATAGGGAGGGGCGAGGCCATGGAGGGATTTGAAAACAAGGATGAGAATTTTAAAATTGAGGCGTTGCTCAACCGGAGGATGAGGTAGGTCACCGAACATAGGGGTGATTAGTGAACAGGACTTGGTGCGAATTAGGATATGGGCAGCAGAATTTTGGATTAAGCTCAAGTTTAGAGAGGATGCAAAGTAGGAGGCCGGCCAGAGGCGCATTGGAATAGAATCAAACATTGAAGCTGGGGTTTTCCTGGATTGTATGGCTCTGTGCTCTATCAGGAGATGCGACTACACACTGACCCATCGGGGAGGAACTCGCTTGGTAAATTAGTTAGCAAATGTTTCGGACTTTGTTTTACCGTGCTCAACATAAAAGTGTGAATGAAACTCTGCGCAAGCCCTTAATGTACTTGGTGGACAGCCTGTTTGTTGGCATTGTATGTTAGAATCCAGCCACTTCCTGACACTGGGAATGAGTTGAAACTAACTCTGGTTAATATGGGCGCATAGTTATTCTTACAAGTCACACCTCAAACCTATTGTAACCGATGGCTCTTTAAAAGTTTCATGGCAGACATTATTGTAAGGCTTTAACTAACTGGATAGCTTTCAAAGAGCTGGCACAGGCATGTTGGGCTGATTGGTCGCCATCTGTGCTGTATGATATAAAATGTGTTGCAGAAAAATTATTGAAAAAAAGTAGAGATAAAAAAGCAAAGGATAACGCTTGATGTTTTGGAGTTGGAGGCAAGCATTTTCAGAAGTGACTAACTATTGAGGCAAGCTGGTAAACGACAACAAATGTCGGGTTGCTAAAGTAACTTGTAATCCATTATTGCTAACAAGTCCTTACCTGTTTCCTGGGTAACTCCAGTTACAGGAAGCAATGTATTGTGTTAAAAAGCAGTGAAGCTATCTCCTAGGTAACTTCAATTACCGGCACCCAGATGCTACTAAAGCCACTAAAGTTCACTTAAGTTCTGCCGCGACCCAATTTTAATTCCTGGCTGCGCTGAAATTTGACTAATGACACTCTCCAACTGCTTCTTTCTATCTTCTTGTGCTCCCCTTCTGATAAGCATTGCATGACCTATTTTTGATTTTTTTTTGGAGCAAATAACTGCTGATTTCCAAAAGTACAAATTTCCTGTCTGCTCTTAACCCATCCGCCCCCATCCTCACAACTGCAGAGTTGTTGAATCACAGCATAGTATGGTATTGAGCCACACATAAAGGAACAAATGCAGGTTCACTGCCTTGCCTATGCTGAGTTAGCTGATCTCGGTTATGACATCAGGTGGGGTGTTACCATTGGCCCACCATGGTAAGGGTTTGGTGGAGGGGATGGTGGGGACAAGAAATCAGAAAGGGTTGCAGCTCCTAATCATCCGTCAGTGAGCCCTGTTGGAAAGTATGTGTGCTAATGTCGATCAGGACATGATCGTGCTTGGGTCTGATGCCCCCTGGTAATGTAACTTGCTGACTCTATCTAGGCTCACACCGTCTAGAGTGGATGAGGTTCTGGCTGGTTATTCCTGGGAAACCATACTCTAGCTTGCACCAATGCCTGGAGGAATGAAAATAATTTAATTGTTGCTTCTTAACATAATCTGAAGTGTTGATCTCGCTGCCTCAAACTGGAATAGGTCAAATGAGGGAACAATTGCGTCACAGCCCAGGAATGAGCCAAGTTAACATTTCTTATGCGGTTATACTTCTAAATTGGATTTCCTAGCTTAAGAATCTAATGTTGCCTGAAGGTTAATATGCTATATTAAATATGCTTTATTAAATAAACCTAGAGACACTGTGCTACCAGTGCACTAATGGTCATTCATAAGATGCTTATTTACTCTTGTGTGCACCAAGTAAAAGGAGCATAGTGCTGGCACTTTTTTCAGTTGAGTTGAGTATAGCCAGACTTGTTTAGCTGAATAACTCTTTATACCGGCACTCCTGGGTTCTTGTGCACTTCAACTAGGTTGAAATTCTAACCAGTGCCCCTTGAGGACTGGTATTTTGAGGTACTTCTGGTCATAGTTTAGTTTTGACTTAAGATGATTAGATTTGGAAATAGAACCTTCCTGAGCAAGCGAACTAGTTGTTATAACATCATTTTGTACCCTCCCACCAGTAGTGATGTTACTGGCATGAGGTTGTAATTATAGCGTGACATGTTTACATTGGCATTTTTCATTATAAATGTGGGCATTTTTCATTATAAATGTGGGCATATAAAATTATGATAGAGTTGACAAAGTGTGAGCAGATGTAAGAGTATCCTTGATTGAGCATTTGCTTATAACATGCAATGTAACATTCTCATAGCACGAGCTGTCTTTGTGTTTTTCCCTTCCTGATCTGATTCCGTGTAACTCAGTCTAATCGTCCTTGTTTAAGCTGATAAAATGAATTATAAACGAGTAATTCATTAAAGCAATGGTGATTATTGGCACAGTGGACTTGGTTGTGTGTAGGAATTAAAACTTTTTGGATTGCAGGATGACAGTGATGTAATACAATTTGCTCATAATTCAAAGTTGCTTAATTGAAATTATTTAACAATTCAATGTTTAGCCTTTAAATCATCAGGAGTATATCGCATTTTGAAGCACTCCAAAATTTTTACAAGGGTACAGGCTTTTTGGTAATTCTTGGGATCTGGGCATGGTTGGCAAAGCCGGCATTTATTGTCCATTCCTAGTTGCAACTGATACAACTGAGTGGCTTGCTAGGCCATTTCAGCGGACAGTTAAGAGTCAACCACATTGGCGTGGGACTGGAGTCACGTATGTAGGCCAGATCGGGTAAGGACGTCAGGTTTCCTTCCCTAAGGGACATTAGTGAACCAGTTGGATCTTTACGACAATCTGAAAGTTTCTGGTCCCTTTTACTAATGTCAGCTTTTTATTTCCAGATTTCTTCAAATGAATTGACATTCTCAAACTACCATGTTGGGGTTTGGACTCGCGTTCTGTAGATTATTAGTACCGGCCTCTGGTTTACTAGTCTAGTAACATAACCACTACACTACTGTACCCCCATGATCAAAGTTGATTAATTGAAATTATTTAATAATTCAATATTTAGCCATTAAATGCATTTAAATTATCAGGAGTATACTGTACTTTGAAGCACTCCATTTTTTTTCTACAAGAGTACAGGTAGACTATCCTTTATCCGAACTTCCGAAAACCTCTAAAAACCGAAAGTTTTTTCGTTCAGCGTAAGTCGTGCGCACGACCCCGACCCCCGCCCACCCCGACCCCCCGCTGACCCCCACCCCCGACAAATTTCCCAGTCTTATAAAATACCTTCTGAAATCCAAAATTTTCCAAAAACCGAAACACAGCTGGTCCCGAGGTTTTCGGATAAAGGATAGTCTACCTGTACAGGTACTATCATTTTGGCTCATCACGTGTCCATGAGCACACTTCCTGTTCCTGTTGTATAAGTGCTGTGGTTTGTTTCGAGGCTTGAAGAGAGCTTGGCCATGAAGCGTTGGTATTGTAAACAAATATTGCCACCATAGACTATACCTTCAGTGAAATAATGCAAGGATTGAATCTTTGGCTCTTTCCTAAACACATTTAACATTTTTAGATGGATTCAAATGGCATTTCTTTTTGTTGAACAGTAATTTCTGAATGCTGCCTCGTACACTTTTCTTGTTAAGTGTTTAGATACAAGTTACTTGCTGGCATTTCTTTTGTCCGCTCCTTTTAAGCAGTGCAATTCAAAGGCCCGTCCCCTGTGTTTTAAAATGGCTATTTTCCTCCACTACATGATTTCACAGCACGAGGTGTGATTTTAGTTGTGCTTTCATTATCGCACTTGCTGTCTTCTAGTTAAATGTAAGCAGAGAAGTCTGTTCAATTGCAGTTGTCATTGCCATTTCATCAGTCTAGAGGATTGGAGGGGGAGGGGAAAAATTGTTCCATTTAAGTAATAATGTCCAAGCTTCTGTGTACTAGCAGTGGATTAAAGGATTATAGGGCAGAGTCTGAAACACAGAATATGGGTAGTCTTTCATTTAATCATGTAGAAGCCATTGGTGCAGGCACATTTCGGACATCTAGTTTAGCTTTCTGCTTCTGACTTGTATTGGCGAGTTTGGACCAATGCCTGACCTTGATACTAAGTTGTGAGGAACTTTCAGATTTGGAAAAAAGTTTGAGGAGTCTTAGAACCTGGTATTTAAATTCTGAACACATACAAACAATGAACATACAAACAATGACGGACAGGTAAAGACCCTCCGGTCCAACGAGCCTGTCCCACACAATTGTGATATCTTGTGCATCACTATATATACAGGAAACTTTGTGTTATCCGAAGGCTAAATGTCCGGCAAGCTCGAGCCACCGGCAAAAATCAGGAGCCGTTTTGTTAGGTTCTTTTTCTTCTCGTGGCTTTTTTTTTTCAACAGTCAGGCTCTGCAAAGTCTCTGTAGCTTAGCAACAGCTTCAGAGAGACGCTTCCAAGGTACGGGCCGACCGTTTAGAAGCTGTTGCTAAGCAACAGTGTTTGTTGTCAGATACGGAGATGAAAAGCTCCGTATGCTTCAACATTAACGCTGGAGTGTCCGGCAGTTTTGAGGGAACGGCAACAGCTCGGTCCCGTCGGTGCCGGATAGCACAAAGCTTCCTGTACTCTCCACTCCATCTGAAACCATGTGATCTCCTGGGAGATGAATTGTTGAAAAGCAAGGCTAATGTACACTTAACAAGCAGGTTACTTCATTTTTTTTTAAAGAGCACCTGGAATCTAATTCAGCCCCTTCCTATTTTTTTGTACCACTTTACTCTTTTTAAGCTACTCATCTGTTGAGAGAGCGGGCGGACAATTTGCTTTCAAGTGTCCCACATTGTCACACTGAAGGCTCGGAGTGCATGAGAGTAACCGAGGAACAACCCTTTCTTTGCTACTTCTATGGAGACTTCCCATGTCTTACTCCTCCCTGGCACTACTTGGTGCAGTGTACGTCTGGTAATGTCAGAGCTAAAGTACAAAATTAATCAACCTCCAATAACAAGACTGGATTTTAGAAATTTTCCCACACAGGAGTGATAAATGTATGGGATCGACTTCTATCAAACACAATTAATTTTGAGCATGCAATTTCTCCTGTTAACGTGGGGTGAATGCAAAACGGAATTTTCCATTCATGGTCGTTGACAGAGGAATTTCACCCACTTTGTATTGAAACTTTAAAAAAAATATAAAACCTGTTAATTATCAATATTTGTTTAATGACCGTGTTCCAAAACAAAATCTTAGCAACGTAGATCAAATGTTCCATTCAACTCTGTTTTTCCTGGGGCTATAAAAATGCCATGGATGGAATGCATTCAGTGAGAACAGAAAATGTAGATTGTGATGCTAGATTGATGCTGTGGAAGATTTATTTTTAACTCGATTGTCTTCAGTGATCAGGAGGAAATGTTTTTTTGGGAATATGTTTTTCAGGGCCTTTAAGATGATGAGAGTTCAGAATGGAGCAAATTGTACAAGATCTGTAGTCAGGAGCTCACTGATGCTCTCTTGTGTGATTTTAAATTAACGATATTTAATTTAGAATTTTTCCCAATTACTGTCGCAAAGTCTTAGTCAGGGTTTTTACGAGCCTGATGGAATTTGTGGTATCTGTGAATTAACATATCATACCGGAGAACCTGGCTCCGTGCCGATGCTCCCTAGCATAGGTTTTCACACCAAGGCCCTTGGGTCATGGAGGCCAGAAAATGGAACTCTGGGGGGATCTGTGAAGTGACACAATTTCTGTCCATTCATTACATCACATTTGATGTACTAGCATGTTCTGTTGCTTTGGACCAATAAAAGCACTTCCTGCATCGATGGCACTGATTTCCTTTTGAGCAACTGACGTTGTCTTTGGAAGTTAGGGCGGGGATGGTGGTTTTTGGAGTACATCCACATTTGCAGGAGGTCCCCTGCACAAAACATTTGTAAACCACAGTTTCAGAGCAGTGGAGATGCACGGTACAGTGCGAGAGTGAAAAGGATTGCATGTGGCAAAATGCTTTCAAAATTCAAGTTATTCAGCATGACTTGTCAGGAGGCTAACTTCTTATGACTGTTTGTTTGTTTTTGCATCTTTCCTGTTGTGTGTTGCAGTTCTCATTCCTCAAATGTGTTCCCAAAATTGATCAGCCCATAAGTTACCACATGAAATGTGAATAGACAACCTATAAATGCAAGATCTGTCTTTCCTTTCTCGTGTTATGTTGCAGTGCCTTGATTCGGCTCCTAAGGGCTCATTTTTGTAAGATTGTTAATGGAAAATAACACCTTTTTTATATGTGTATAATATATATGTATGTATTTTGGGTTTGAAAACTTGCATTAACAATGTTGCAATTCACTAAAATTAAATGCCCGAAGTCATTGATTCGCAAAAGGACCAGCAGAAATGGGCATTTTGGGTGGGGGGGGGCAGAGAGAATCTAACTTTCTGCTTCTGGTCAGATTTTTAAAATTACTATAGAGTAAACATACACGTCAGAAGCTGCTGGTGACGAGCATGTTGTATGTTTGTCTGTTTTGATTTAATGGCTGTTTCTTTAAAACTCTGTATTGTGAACGGGGATATCAGCTAAATCTTGCACCAAAATCAGATACAATTTTGCACAGTTTGTTAAGTTTCCCTGGTAACAGGCTGGAGAGTAGGTTGAACACACGTTTTTCAAATATGCCAAGACTCCACGATTGGTTCTGTTTGTATTTGACTGACTGATCCCTTTTTTTTGAATTTGAGAGGTTGGGTAATCGGATTCTTGGAAGTCCTGGTAACTTTTCTAGGATATAAAAGTTATCTGTTTTGTTCAAGTTGGCAGCTGAGAGGGACAGTTCAAAAATTTCAGAAAAGCAACTAGGATACAGTTTGGGAAGAACAGATGGGTTGGTAATCCTGAAAGAAGAGAGAAATGCTGTATTAAAATTTAGCTACGAAAGCTTAATTTAGTTCTTAAAGCTGTTTGCAGAGCAACATTCTACTGTAAATATCGAACTATTTTATCACTTGACTTCATGGCTTAATAAATTGAAAATATGAAGTAAATTTAACATGAGATCTGTTGTAATACTGTAGCAATTTTGAAGAATGGCATGAGGTCTCCTGGACACATGAGATGGTCCAGTACCTGAGTGAATTACTGAAAGTGTACCCAGATCTCAAGGCAAGGAGAGATGCTCTTGAAGATATGGAGAGTTGGGACTCCCATTAGACAGCGATCTAAGATACGATAACCCATGTAATCTAGGGTAAGAAGGTGTAAAAGGACCCAAATATGTAATGTCATCCAATAGCTTAAAAAAAACTGCTCTGAATGTAGGTCTGTAAAATGTAGCTATACTGAAAGTCCAGTGGGATAATAGGCTTGCAAGAACTTTCAATTGCTGATATATCAACTGCTTAAGATTATAGCAGATTTCCCTTCATTTGTGGAGAAATTTCAACCTATTGTGGATATGTAATAGTATTCAGTTGCAAAATCTGATTTATTAAATAGTTTATACAGCAGTCAATGAAATGGAGATATTAATTACCTGAATCCCCAGTGTAGAGACACTCTGCTTCTCTTCCCCTCAATTCCTGCTTCATGCTGGTACACACTTAAAAAAATTCTTGGGATATGGGCATCGCTTCCAAGGCCAGTGTTTATCGCCCAACCCTAGTTGCCCTTGAGAAGGTGATGGGGAACCGCCTTCTTACACCACTGCAGTCCATGTGGTGACTGTGCTCCCACAGTGCTGTTGGGTAGGGAGTGCCAGGATTTTGGCCCAGCAACGATGAAGGAACGGCGATGTATGTCCAAGTCGGGATGGTGTGTGGCTTGAAGTGACGGTGTTCCCATGCACTTGCTGCCCTTGTCTTGTCCTTCAAGGTGGTGGAGGTCGGGAGTTGTGGAGGTGTTGTCATACCCCTGTTCGTGTACAGTACTGTTGACTGCCAGTGACTGAATTATGCGTTCGATAATGATGTGATGCACGAAGTCTCTCAAAAGTTGACCTTGAGGTTAGACTTGCTATAAATTGCATACTGTTCATCTGACATCTCCTGTCAATGTTTTTCAGCCAATCAGACAGGGCAGTGACGATTCAGCATCTTGCCAATTGAAAGGAAAGAGGATTTAAAGCTCAATCGTTCTAGAGATGATTAGAAGTCTTTGTCACTAGTGGTCACTGTATTTAGTACAGCTGCTTTGTCAAAGCATGCGATTTAGATGGCGCATTGAATTTTTGTCACTCCTGTGTAGTTGAATAGAAGGCAGAGCATTCTGTGAAGAATTGGGAGCTTTTTTTACATTACAGAAACGGGCTATTTGGCCCAGCTGGTATGTGCCAGTGTTTATGTTCCACATAAGCCTCCTAACACCCTACTTCATCTAACACTATTAGCATATCCTTTTCTTTCTTTCTCTCTTGTGTACTTATCTAGCATCCCCTTAACTGCATCTATGCTTTTCACCTCAACTATTCAGTGTGGTAGCAAGTTCCACATTCTAACCACCCTCTGGGTAAAGAAGTTCCTCCTGAATTTCTTATTATTAGTGACTATCTTATATTTATGACCCCTAGTTTTGGACTCTCCACAATGCAGGCAGTCCTCAAATGTGATCAGAATTGTGTTCAGAGCTTTTGGCTTATTTGTAAAACCTCTTGTACATCTAGAGCTGTCTGCGAGGATGGCAAAAGGGAAACTGCATCAGGGGATTTACTTAGATTGAAGGGTGGATGCAAGCATTTACCTCCATCTCATCAATTACTGAATAAAGTTGGAAAATACTCATTTTGGTGAATTTTGAGCCAGAGCAAATAACATTTCTGCTTTTCAATTTTCTTTGGGTCAGAAGTTCATTGGTTCAAGCCCCATTTCAGATACTTGAGCACATAATCTCGCTGATGCTCCAGTGCAGTACTGAGGAAGTGCTGCACTGTCTGAGGTGCCATTTGGTAGGCTCCTAAATGAAGAATGGGCATGGTATCGAAGAACAGTCAATCCCTGGGCACAAACCTTTATGTAAGGAATTGCTATCTCTAAGGGAAGGAGGGGGGAGCAGAAATTGGATCATTTAGATTTGCAATGGTGATTCCTTGTTTAATCCAGCAGTTTAACATCTCACTTCAAAGACTGTTCCTCTAGCAATGCTGCGCTCCCACAGTACTGCAACGAAGTGTCAGTCTAGATTGGGGTTTGATCCCACCACCACCTGACTCTGAGGCAAGAGTGCTACCACTGAGCTGCGGCTGAATTTGCTTTGTTGCAGTTTGGTTGTCAGATTGCCTTTCTCTTTTTTCCTTTTCTCCTTTTCATTTTGATAATGGTGAAACTGCAGCCACCTCACTGAATCCTATTTTGCCATTTGACTCTGTCACTGCCAGGATTCACTTTCATCTAAGTTCATTCAGTTGCATTTCAATGTGTCTTTTATAATGCTGCTTAGGTTAGTGTTCACCAGAATGATGAGGCTTAGATTTACATTTTGAGGACAGGTTGCATAAACATGCTTGTGTTCCCTTGAATTTAGAAGGTTGAGGGGGTGATCAAATCGAGACATTTAAAATGACAAAGGGATTCGATAGGGTAGAGACTCCTCATCATAGAAATTTACAGCACGGAAGGAGGCCATTCAGCCCATCATGTCCGCGCCGGTCGACAGAGAGCTATCCAGCGTAATCCCACCTGCCAGCTTTTGGTCCGTAGCCTTGTAGGCCACAGCACTTCAAGTGCACATCCAAGTTCTTCTTGAATGTGGTGAGAGTTTCTGCTGCTACCACCCTTTCAGGCAGTGAGTTCCAGACCCCCACCACCCTCTGGGTGAAAAAATTTCCCCTCAAATCCCCTCTAAACCTCCTACCATTTACTTTAAATCTATGCCCCCTGGTTGTTGACCCCTCTACCAAGGGAAACAGTTCCTTCCTGTCCACTCTATCTAGGCCCCTCATAATTTTATACACCTCAATTAGGTCTCCCCTCAGCCTCCTCTGT
Organism: Somniosus microcephalus; assembly: GCF_052327205.1. Taxonomy (NCBI): domain Eukaryota; kingdom Metazoa; phylum Chordata; class Chondrichthyes; order Squaliformes; family Somniosidae; genus Somniosus; species Somniosus microcephalus. The sequence continues at coordinate 284,981,939 of NC_140991.1, forward strand.
TCCAAAGAAAATAACCCCAGCCTATCCAATCTTTCCTCGTAGCTAAAATTTTCCAGTCATGGCAACATCCTCGTAAATCTCCTCTGTACCCTCTCCAGTGCAATCACATCTTTCCTGTAATGTGGTGACCAGAACTGCACGCAGTACTCTAGCTGCGGCCTAACTAGTGTTTTATACAGTTCAAACATAACCTCCCTGCTCTTATGTTCTGTGCCTCGCCTAATAAAAGCAAGTATCCTGTACGCCGCCTTAACCACCTTATCTACCTGTCCTGCTACCTTCAGGGATCTGTGGACATGCACTCCAAGGTCCCTCTGTTCCTCTACACGTCTCCATATCCTACTGTTTATTGTGTATTCCCTAGCCTTGTTAGCCCTCCCCTGCATTACCTTGCACTTCTCCGGATTGAATTCCATTTGCCACTTTTCTGCCCACCTGACCAGTCCATTGATGACTTCTTGCAGTCTACAGCTTTCTTCCTCACTGTCAACCACAGTCAATTTTTGTAGCATCTACAAACTTCTTAATCATGCCCCCTACATTGAAGTCTAAATCATTGGTATATACAGTACCACAAAAAACAAGGGACTTAGTACTGAGCCCTGTGGAACCCCACTGGAAACAGCCTTCCAGTCACAAACACCTGTCGACCATTACCCTTTGCTTCCTGCCACTGAGCCAGTTTTGGATCCAACTTGCCACTTTCCCGTGGATCCTATGGGCTTTTACTTTTCTAACCAGTCTGCCATGTGGGACCTTGTCAAAAGCCTTGCTAAAATCCATGTAGACTACATTCATCGACCCTCTGTTACCTCCTCAAAAAATTCAATCAAATTGTTCCTTGATTTATCCGTGCTTTTCTAAATTACAAACTCATGTTCACTGGATTATTAGTCTAGGAGTTTGGATTACTAGTTCAATAACGTAACCACTACACTACTGTACTCCCTAATGGAGAAATGTATACATGATAAATAGAACCAGCACGGACTAAGCTTTGTCTTTTTTTAATGTAATACAGTACCATTATTGCAGGACAATTCAAGAGGTTTGCTTTAACGCAGGCTGGCATTCAGCATTTCTTTGACGTGTGTAATGACTGTGCCTACACAAACAGACACACGATCTTTTTATAAACCCCCAAACAACAAAGGTGCCATTATTAAATACTTTAAATTCTATTGTCTCATTCATGGTTTATACGTTCCCTCCCTTCCCCCACCGATGTCATCGTAGCCATGCTTTGGGGGTTATATCTTGAACTTGGTCCATAATGCAATGAAAGAACTTGTGAAAAGACACGGAAGATACAAGGTGTTGATTCAGGATCCTGAGCTTTAGAAGGATGAGTTATTGGCAAGGACTCCACCAACTGTCAGAATTAAGATTATATTTAAAGCACGTAATTGGTTGGTGCCTGCAAATGAGAGTCGTACAGCAGTAATGCTGTCAACAGGAGTTTATCGACTTAGATTGTCTGACATTTGGATCACTGTAAATCCAACGTCTGCATACTGAAGATGGTGCTTGTGTCAGCAATTGGCTACCTTCAGACTAAAAGGGACTTAAACCCATGTCGCAATGAAAGAAGAAAGCAAAAACTTTCATTTATATAGCGCCTTTCATGAGCTCAGGACATCCCAAAGTGTAGGGTTAAAGGCCATGGGGTAATTGGGGGAGGTTGTGTATAGGATAAGACTTGTACTGTCAGGTTACATAGGAACACAGGAACAGGAGCAGGCCATTCAGCCCTTTGAGCCTGTTCCGCCATTCAATTAGACCATGGCTGATCTGTATCTTAACTCCATTTACCCGCCTTAGTTCTGTGACCCTTAATACCCTTGCCTAACAAAAATCTATCAATCTCAGTTTTGAAATTTTCAATTGAGCCCCAGCATCAACAGCTTTTTGGGGGAGAGAGTTCCAGATTTCCACTACCCTTTGTAGGAAGAAGTGCTTCCTGATTTCACGCCTGAATGGACTATCTCTAGTTTTAAGGTTATGCCCCCGTCCATCAGAGGAAATGGTTTCTATCGACCCTATCAAATCCTTTAATCATCTTAAACACCTCAGTCAGATCACCCCTTAATCTTCTATATTCAAGGGAATACATGCCTAGTCTATGCAACCTGTCCTCATAATTTAACCCGTTTCAGGCCCGGTATCATTCTTGTGAATCTGCGCTGCACCCCCTTCAAGGCCAATATATCCTCCGAGGTGCCCAGAACTGAATGGAGTACTCCAGATACGGTGGTTTTCTTCCTCGACCAGTGGCCAGAGAACCCTCCAGCTGGACCATCCAGTTCACATGGGGACGATGGCTGGCCCCATTTACATTGAGGAACTCTGAGGGTTCAGTAGTAGACAGCTCTGGAGGGAGTACACTGACTGAATAACGGACTGGAGGAGCCAGAGCAGGGAGGACGGAACAGACCTGGGTGGACAGGACTTTGAGCGGAGTGCGGCACAGTTCTGAAAATCCCAGCCTCACCCCCAGCAGATCCCATCGGTGCCCTTGGGCAGAAAGTATGCAGGGGAAGTGAGAGGGGATCTAATGTGCATGGGGACAGCGGGTGCCCATGGGACTATGGCCACATCCCCAGCACCCATCTGCTCCATGCAGCAGGCTTCCTAGGGAGGGGGTTGCCCATGGCCCTCCGACCCCCATGGACCCCATGCAGTGCTCACTCAGCCCCCTGTGTAATGGGGCCGGTCTTGATTTTTTGTAAATAAACATTGCTGTAGTCTTCAGGGCTCCAGACTGCTTCTCTGGTTTGGCATGGTGGTTTAAGGAGGGTCTTTAAGGAGGGTCTTAAAGGAGGAGAGCGAGACGGAGAGGTTTAGGGAGTGAATTCCAGAGTTTAGGGCCCGAATGGCTGAAGGCACGGCCACCAATGGTGGCCGCAAAGGTAATCAGTGATGCGCAAGAAGCCAGAATTGGAGGAGTGCAGAAATCTTGTAGGGCTGGGAGGAGGTTACAGAGATTGGGAAGGGCGAGTCTATGGAGGGATTTGAAAACAAGGATGAGTTACTGGACTGGAAGCCTCAGCTGCAGGTCAGCAAGCACAGGGGCGATGGGCGAATGGGACTTGGTGTGAGTTAGGGCATGGGCAGCAGAGTTTTAGATGAGCTGAAGTTTATGGGGAATGGAAGATGGGAGGCCGGCCTGGAGAGCATTGCAATTGTCAAGGTGACCAATCTTTTATGGATGAGCAATTGAACGTTTTCCAGATATTTAAGTGCCCCACAGACCCATCTGGTTTTGGACTGGAGTGGGGAGCATGGCGGGTGGGGAGTAGAATAGCTCTGAGATGCAATAACCAGGATTTTGACTGGGAGGGAGAAGGTAAAAACAAGTTTACATAGGCAGTGTCCATTGTAAATGTGGACACAAGAATTCCTATTGGAAAAATTGTGCACACACACACAAGCTTTTTAATGTACTGTATGGAAGTTTGGATGAACTGCCCACCAATATAAGATATGTTGATAGGGTGAGATAAAGAGCAGTGGGAGGAGGCTTGTGTGGCGCATAAACCCTGGCATAGATCTGTTGGGCCGAATACCTGTTTCTGTGCTGTTCATACTGTGTAATAAGTAGAGAAGCTTCACCATAAGGAGGGAGAAACTGAAGGCTGCCACGTGGTTCTGTAAATGAAGGGCTAAATATTTATAAAATCTTTCAGGAAGATGTGATATTAGATCTTGTGGTAGTAGATCTGAAGTCATTCTTGTCATGTAATACTGTGCTCACTGAACCAGTCACATTTCTCCAGAGACAGCATCAATTCCTGGATAAACTGCCTTTACTTTGTAGTTTGATATAGACCGATATCCCCGATGTTTTATTGCCGTGTAGTCTATTATGATGTTTATTTGACTGAGGTGAGATTGTGCCATTTGAGGACGATCCCACACTACTCGAGGGTTGTGCTTCAATGGGCTGAGTGGCCGACCTTGTCCTTGATTTTCTTGTAGTTTTCCACACTCCTCCCAAGTGTTTATTTTAAATCTGTCCTTGGTGTTGGACTCGATGCTGTGCGATAATTGTGTGGATTTTTTTTTTTCCATTTCTCATTTTGTTTATTGGCAAGGGTGTCGGCTTCAATTTTCTTTTCAAACTGAGGCCTCCCCAGGATGCGCACCACCTGCGACCAAGCGAATGGACAAAACCCCGTGGGGATGAGATGCTTTTCTAAGCTCAATGTTGTTTTTGATTTATCGTGCACTATAGGCCCCATGTGTATTCTGCCTTTTCCTAACTCATTTAAAAAAAAACTTAAAAATATTCATTTACTGGATGTTGGCATTGCTGGCCAGGCCAGCATTTATTGCCTATCCCTAATTGCCCTTTGTTGAGGTGGTGATGAGCAGCTTTCTTGAACCACTGCAGTCCATGTGGTGAAGGTGCTCCCACAGTGCTGTTTGGGAGTCCTAGGATTTTGACCCTGGCCCAATGAAGGAACGGCGATATAGTCCCAAGTCAGTATGGTGTGTGACTTGGAGGGGAACTTGGAGGTGGTGGTGTTCCCATGCGCCTGCTGCCCTTGTCCTTCGAGGTGGTAGAGGTCGCGGGTTTGGGAGGTGCTCATGTTCCATACTCACTGGCGAGAAAGAAAGACTTGGATTTAGAAAATGCTTTTATGACCTCAGGACATCCCAAAGCTCTTTAGAACCGATGAGTTACTTTTTGAAAGGAAGTTGTCGTTGTAGTGTCCGTGTGTTGATAAAGACACTGAAGACAGGAGTTGGTTCATAGGTGTTTACTAAGCAAAGTCTGGGGGGGTTCTAACGGATATACAGGCTTATATAGCCCGAGTGGCAATTACCGGCATTACAGCACACCTGGGGCTCTTAAAGGCACATACACTACAATTCCTCCCCTTTTAGCTAACCAGTACATCATATTTTAAGTAATTATTAATTACATGTTATAAGCAAAATAATATACACATTGCTGTAGTTATTATTAATTATAAGTCAGTCTCTCAGGAGGCTTGCTGACTCGGTCCGGATAACTCCTCGGGGGTGTAGTAGTTTCTGGTGGTGTCGTAGGTTCTTCTGGCAAGGCTGATTCGGCTTGAATGCCAGTGTCGGGTTCATCGGGTTCCAGTATCACCGGATCGGAGGTAGATATGGGTATCTCTACTTCATCGTTCGATGTATAGAGTTGTGGTGTAGGTTGTCCCTTTTCGGATGACTTTATGATTTGGTCAGCATGGCGCCTTATTATGCTTTCTCCGATGTCCACGGTATACATCAGTGGTCCTAGTCGTGTGCAGATAGTTCCAGGCTGCCATTTCTCGGTACGGTAGTCCCGGGCCAAAACTTGTTGACCTATCTGGAAGGTTCTAGTTGGCCTTTCATTCATGCCTTGAAACTGCCGGTTCTCCACGTCCCTTCTGATGTTGGGCTTGACCAAATCCAGCCGGCATCTTAGGTTTCTATTGAAGAACATCATGGCGGGAGTTTGGTTGGTAACCATATGTGTTGCATTCCTGTATGCGAATAAGAAGTTATCCACCTTGTGCTGAAGTTTTATGTCTTCATTACCCATGGCCTTTATGGCCTTCTTGAAGGTCTGGACAAACCTTTCAGCCAATCCATTGGTGGCGGGATGGTATGGGGCGGACGTGTAGTGTTTAACCCCATTGTTTTTTTAAGAACTTTCTGAATTCTTCGGACACAAATTGCGGTCCATTATCAGAACATATCTGTTCCGGCAGCCCATTCCTGGCAAATATGGTCCTTAATACTGTGATGGTTTTTTCCGTGGTGGTGGAGGACATCTTTATTACCTCCGGCCACTTGGAGTGTGCATCAACCGCGATTAAGAACATTGAGTCCATAAATGGACCAGCAAAGTCGATGTGCACCCTTTTCCAGGGAGATGAGGGCCACTCCCATGGATGTAGAGGGGCTTGTGGTGGGGCGTTTTGGACCTTCTGGCATCCTAGGCAGCTCTTGGTCATTTCTTCGATGTCTCCATCGATACCTGGCCACCATACAAACGCCCTAGCTAGGTTCTTCATTTTCACTCCACCCAGATGCCCCTCGTGAAGCTCCTTTAGCACTTTATCCTGGAGTTTGGGTGGAATTACCACTCTGGATCCACACATCAAGGTTCCTCGGCACGCTGACAGCTGTTCTCTTCTTTGCGAGAATGCTGGCAACAGTGGTTCGCCATGTGCTGGCCATCCCTTCGCTGTTAAATCGTAGACCCGTGAGAGTCGGGTCATTTCTCGTCTCCCTTTCAATGGCAGAATTTGTTACTGGTAGACATTCCACTATGGTAGAGTGGAACATCTCTACTGGGTCTACGGTAGGTGCCTCTTCTACCGTTGGCAACGGTAGGTGCGATAAACCGCCAGCATTCCCATGCTGTTTTGACCCTTTGTATTCTATGTTGTATTGGTGTGCCCCTAGAAAAAGGGACCACCTCTGTAGCCTTTGCGCTGTCATAATGGGAACACCTTTTTTAGGGTTGAATATGGAGATGAGGGGTTGATGGTCAGTCAATAAGGTAAATTTTTGTCCGTGTAGGTAATGGTTGAATTTCTTCACTCCCCATACCAGGCGGAGCGCTTCCCTGTCGATTTGGGCATAGTTACGCTCAGCTGAGTTTAATGAGCGTGACGCAAAAGCTATCGGCCGTTCTGAGCCATCAGGGAATTTATGGGATAATACTGTTCCTATGCCGTAAGGGGATGCATCGCACGCCAGTCTGATTGGCAGTGATGGGTTGTAATGAGCCAAAACTTCTTCGGATGTGATTAAGTCTTTGCATTTATGGAAGGCACGTTTACAGTCTTCGTTCCATTTCCAAATCACTCCTGTTTGTAGAAGTTCATTAAGAGGGTGTAGAAGAGTTGATAAGTTCGGTAAAAATTTATGATAGTAATTTATTAATCCCAGGAACGACCTTAATTGTGAAACATTTTCAGGTGCTGGGGCTTTTATGACCGCTTCAATTTTTTCAGGTGACTTATGCAACCCTTCATTATTAATTATGTGGCCACAATATGATATCTGATTTTGGAAAAATTCGCACTTGGGGCGATTTGCTCGTAGGCCCCGTTCTTTCAGCCTAGTGAGCACCTGCTCCAAATTGGCAAGGTGCTCGTTGTCATTTTCTCCTGTTACAAGGATGTCGTCTAAGTAGCATTGAGTCCCCGGAATCCCTTGCAGGACTTGCTCCATAGCTCTTTGCCAGATAGCTGGAGCTGATGCTACTCCAAAAACCAGTCGATTGTACTGGTACAGGCCTTTGTGTGTGTTTATCGTGAGATACTTTTTAGAGGCCTCCTCAACCTCCATCTGTAGATATGCCTGTGCCAAGTCAATTTTGGTGAAACGTTTCCCTCCGGATAGTGAGGCGAAAATATCTTCGATCCTCGGAAGAGGATACTGTACTGTGTGAAGGACTGGGTTTACAGTCACCTTGAAGTCTCCACAGATGTGAATTTTTCTCTGTTCTGCAGATTTATCATTATTCAATGCTTTCTTCATGACTGGAATGATGGGTGTTGCCCACTCGCTCCAATCTATTTTGGATAATACGCCTGCTTTTTCCAAATTCTCCAGCTCTGCCTCGACTGCTGGACGTATTGCGTATGGCACCGGTCTTGCCTTAAAAAATTTGGGAATTGCTGCATCTTCCACTTTTATTGAGGTGGTGATGCCTTTCAAAGTTCCTAGTTTCTCTTGAAACACTTCTTTGGCGTTGGCCAAGATGTCTTTTAATCGTTCAGGTATGATGTCGTCATTTTTTTTCTTACTGGTCACCGTCAGTGCCTGAATGGATTGCCAGTCTAAACGTATCTTTCTGATCCATTCACGTCCCAACAACGGTGGACCACCATCTTGTAGAATGTATAAATACAACTTTTGTATTTCTTTGCCGTTGTATACAACAGGCACCCTTATTTTTCCTTTGGGGTATACTTTCTGCCCCGTATATGTTTTTAAGATAATGGATGTGTCTTTTAGAGGTATATGTGAAAATAGCCTCTCGTAATCCCGTCGATTTATTACAGTTAGAGCTGATCATGTATCTAGCTCCATTTTAACTGGGGACCCTGCTATCGTGAGGGTAACCCAAATGGTTTGGTAATCATCTTTGGCAAGTACATTATGTAATTTGAGACAGCTTAGTCTCTTGTTTTCGAAGTCGCTATCGCTCTTCTGGTCTTTGGAGCTACTGTCCGTCATCATTTGTACCTTCCTGTACTTTATTGATTTTTTTTTTCTGTCTGTGGATTTATTTTGTCCAGATCGGCATACCCGTGCAATGTGTCCAATCTTTCCGCATTGCCTGCATGCTTTGTCCTTGAACCAGCAGTCCCTCTGGTTATGGGTGGATCTGCCGCAGCGATAACATCTTTCGAAACCCTGTGTCATTTCATGGGTGCCGAAGTCCTGTGTCTTTTGTTGTATCTCTGCAGCTCCTCTTGCTGCTGCTTCGTATGATACAGCCATACTGAAAGCTTTGTCCAATGTTAAATCTTTTTCAGAAAGCAGCCTTTTTTGTGTTCCTTCACTTAGGAGACCGCAAACGAATTTGTCTCGAAGATAATCTGATAGTCCTGCCCCGAATTGGCAGTACTTTGATAGCTTTCTTAATTCGGTTAGGTAATCAGCGTTACTTTCATTCTTGTGTTGATTTCTCTTGAAGAACTTGAATCGTTCCGCTATCAGCAGCGGTGTTGGGTTTAAGTGCTCCTGCAGGGTATCAACAATTTCTTTAAAATTCTTGTCCTTTGGTTTGGCTGGAGTGATTAAATTTCGTAACAGCCTGTATGCCTTTGCGCCCATTAAGTTCAGAAGTACTGAAGCTTTTTTTTCATCTTCTATTCCATTTGCAGTGCAATATAACTCTACTCTTTCCACGTATGTGGTCCGATCCTCTCTTTCGCTATCAAAAGCATCAATGTTGCCAGACTTAGGCATTTCAGAAAAGATATGGCGCTTCCCGCGCTTTTCTTTCCTTTCTGCAGCAAAGATATGGCGCTTTCCCGCCACTGCTGCCGATGACAACGCTGTTTACTGCGGTTTCTGTTTTTTTTTTTTAAATTTACTGTTGGAGACTCGTTCCCGCCGGAGTTTCTCTCCAGGTCTGAACGCTGACCTGCTTGCCGCGCCGGCCGTCACTCGAGTGCTCCCTCCCAGTCCGTTATTGCTTGCCTCCGATTTCGCTGCCTGTCTCAGCTGTAGAGCCAGCCGCTGGAGCCCCAGCCTGATGCCCAGGAAGGATTAGCGCAGTACCTGCCACCGGCTTGGCCAGCTGGTGAAACCACAGCTTCTCTCACTTCCTTGAGTCTTCTGGACGCCCGAGGAATCGATGTCCTTGAGGTGCTGCCGAATTGCAGGTAAGTCCATTTCCACTTCGTCGCCACTGTAGTGTCCGTGTGTTGATAAAGACACTGAAGACAGGAGTTGGTTCATAGGTGTTTACTAAGCAAAGTCTGGGGGTGGTTCTAACGGATATACACAATATACAGGCTTATATAGCCCGAGTGGCAATTACCGGCATTACAGCACACCTGGGGCTCTTAAAGGCACATACACTACAGTTGTTGTAATGTAGGAAATGTGGCAACCAATTTGCACACAATAAGCTCTCTCAAACAATAATGTGATGATGACCGGATAATCTGTTTTTAGTGATTACATAGTATCCACAGCACAGAAACAGGCCATTTGCCACTGTTTATGCTCCACACAAGCCTCCTCCCACCCTTCTTCATCTAATCCCATCAACATATCCCTCTATTCCCTTTTCCCTCATGTGTTTATCTAGCTTCCCCTTAAATGCATCTTTGCGAGTTGTCTCAACTACTCCTTGTGGTAGCAAGTTCCACATTTTAACCACTCTCTGGGTAAAGAAGTTTCACCTGAATTCCCTATTCGATTTTTAGTGATGATCTTGTATTTATCGCCCCTAATTCTAGTCTCCCCTGCAAATGGAAACATCTTCTCTACGTCTACCTTATCAAACGCTGAACAAATATTTTGTATCAGTCTTTACAGTAGAGGACACTAAAAATATCCCAACACTGGACAAACAGGGGGCTATAGGGGGGAGGAGCTAAACACGATTAAAATCACTAAGGAGGTGGTACTCAGTAAGATAATGGGACTAAAGGTGGATAAATCCCCTGGACCTGATGGCTTACATCCTAGGGTCTTGAGAGAAGTAGCGGTAGGGATTGTGGATGCATTGGTGGTAATTTTCCAAAACTCCCTGGATTCGGGAAAGGTCCCAGCAGATTGGAAAACTGCTAATGTAACGCCCTTATTTAAAAAGGGAGGCAGACAAAAGGCTGGAAACTATAGACCAGTTAGCCTAACACCTGTGGTTGGTAAAATGTTGGAGTCCATTATTAAGGAAGCAGTAACAGGACATTTGGATAAGCATAATTTAATCGGACAGAGTCAGCATGGTTTTACGAAGGAAGTCATGTTTGACAAATTTGCTCGAATTCTTTGAGGACGTAACAAACAGGGTGGATAAAGGGGAACCAGTGGATGTGGTGTATTTGGACTTCCAAAAGGCATTTGACAAGGTGCCACACAAGATTACTGCACAAGATAAAAAATCATGGGATTGGGGGCAATATACTGGCATGGGTGGAAGATTGGCTATCTAACAGAAAACAGAGTGTTGGGATAAATGGTTAATTCTCGGGTTGGCAATCAGTAACTAGTGGTGTTCCGCAGGGGTCACTGCTGGGACCCCAACTCTTTACAATCTATATTAACGATTTGGAGGTAGGGACCGAGTGCAACGTATCCAAGTTTGCCGACGATACAAAGATGGGAGGGAAAGCAGTGAGTGAGGAGGACATAAAAAACCTGCAAAAGGACATAGACAGGCTGTGAGTGGGCAAAAATTTTGCAGATGGAATATAATGTTGGAAAGTGTGAGGTTATGTACTTTGGCAGAAGAAATCAAAGCGCAAGTTATTATCTAAATGGAGAGAAACTGCAAAGTACTACAGTACAAAGGGATCTGGGGGTCCTGGTGCATGAAACACAGAAGGTTAGTATGCAGGTGATCAGGAAGGCCAATGGAATCTTGGCTTTTATTGCAAGGGGGATGGAGTATAAAAGCAGGGAAGTCTTGCTGCAGTTATACAGGGTACTGGTGAGGCCACACCTGGAATACTGCGTACAGTTTTGGTTTCTGTATTTAAGAAAAGATATACTTGCTCTCGCGGCAGTTCAGAGAAGGTTCACTTGGTTGATTCCAGAGATGAGGGGGTTGACGTATGAGGAAAGGTTGAGTAGGTTGGGCCTCTACTCAGTGGAATTCAGAAGAATGAGAGGCAATCTTATCGAAACATATAAGCTTGTGAGTAGGCTTGATCGGGTGGATGCGGTGAGGATGTTTCCACTGATGGGTGAGACTAGAACTAGGGGGCATAATCTAAGAATAAGGGGCTGCCCTTTCAAAACTGAGATGAGGAGAAACTTCTTCACTGAGGGTAGTAAATCTATGGAATTTGCTATCCCAGAGAGCTGTGGAAGCTGCGACATTAAATACATTTAAAAAGAAGATAAGACAGTTTCCTAGCTGATAAGGGAATAAGGGGTTACGGGGAGAGGGCAGGGAAGTGGACGTGAGTCTAAGTTCGGATCAGCCATGATCCTATTGAATGGCGGAGCAGGCCCGAGGGGCCGTATGGCGTACTCCTGCTCCTACTTCTTATGTAAACCCTTTCATAATCTCTATCGGGTCACCTCTCAGTCTTCTCTTTACACAAAAGAGCCCCGGCCTGTTCAGTCTTTCCTGATAGGTTATTCATAGTTTTGGTATCATTTTTGGTTGAGTGACAAATATTGACCAGGAGAAGTCTCCTCTTCTTCGAATAGTACCGTGCCATGAGATTTTTTTTTTAACCTCTACCCAAGAATGCAGACGGGGCCTCAGTTTTACGTCTCATCTGAAAGATGGCACCTGTGACAGTACAGCACTCCTTCAGTACTACACTGGAGTGTCGGCCTGGATTTTGTGCTCAAGTCTCGAAGGTGACTTGAAACCATGACTTTCAGACTCCAAGGTGATAATGCTACTGACTGAGCCACAGCTGACACCAGAGCAAGGTACCTGGCTCCAGATCCTTGCAACAACATGACCAAAGTCAGGAGCTTGGTGCAGGAGAATGGCAGGTGCCAAGCCATGTTCCACTGCTCCTTATTGTGGCATGCTACCATTTTAGTGCTGCTGGGTTTTTATTATGCGACGTCCATCTGTTTTGTGTGTGTCCTTTTAATTTGGACATTAACTAAAAGCGATGTTGCAAGGAACTTTAATAAATCTTTTAAGCCGCTGCATTCGAGCATTCTTTAGACCCCACTAATCATTTAATGAGTAAATGCACCATACTGGTCTAGGGAGATAACTGGTTTGACCTGCAAGTTGGCCTCGGGTTATCTGCTCTTGTACTAGGCGTCCTCTAATTCTTCCTCTTTTGCTAGCACATGGCTTGCCTTTCCCTTTTGTTATGCATTGTGTGTTCTCCTCCCACCTGTGGTGGCGCTGTCATAGGAGATAAATGGTTGGGTATTCTCTCGGTTAAGTTTAGCTCTCTTTGTTCGGAACTTTCCAGAACTTCCTTTCCTTACAATAAAGCACTTCATGTTTGAATCTCTGAGTTCTGAGTCCTAAATTGTGTCTAGGTAGAAAGGTACCGACACAACACCTTTCTACTGAACTGGAGAGACTGTGGTCCCGTCAAGAATTCTCAGAGCAGAAACTACCTGTAGTTGAAGACCGAAGATTGATGCTCTGTTTGTGGGTTTGAGTGCACTTGCATGGAGCTTGGCCTTTCACGACTTCACGGATGAGAGCTGGCAGTATAACTGATCTTGTCATGTCAAAAGTGTTCTAATTACTTTCAGCAAAATGCAGTTGGCAGTATTTTTTAAATGGCTATTTTCAGCTCATATTACATTATAATTATTTGCTTCCTGAAAATCTGCATAAAGGTACCATATAAATGCAAATAGTTGTTGTTAAAAATGTTCCTCATCTTTGACATTTTAAGAACAAATGAGCCTGTGTTTATATAGTTCCTTTCACATTCTCAGGCCATCCCAAAGTGCTTTAAAGCTAACCGCACTCCTTTGGTGCTGCATTGATGTACCATCCTAGATGATATGCTCAAGTCCTGGACAAGAGTTGCACCCACGACCCCCTGACTCGAGGAGGTGAGAGTGCAACCTTCTGCTTGATCGGCACCCAATCCGCTGGCTTAAAAATCGACTCCCTCCACCACTAGCACACCGTGGCTGCAGTGTCCTGTCTACAGGATTCACAGAAATTCACAGAAACCCCACAGTGCAGATAGAGGCCATTTCGGCCCCACCCGATCCCCGTAATCCCTACCCCAACACATATCCCAGTAACCCCACGTATTTAATCCCCCTAGCACTAAGGGTCAATTTTTATCATAGCCAATCAACCTAACCTGCACATCTTTGGACTGTGGGAGGAAACCGGAGCACCCGGAGGAAACCCACGCAAACACAGGGAGAATGTGTGTGGAGTTTGCACAGTCACCCGAGGCCGGATTCGAACCCGGGTCCCTGGCGCTGTGAGGCAACAGTGCTAACCACTATGCCACCGTGCTGCCACTATGCCATCGGGATGCACTGCAGCAACTTGCCACGGCTTCTTCGACAGCACCTCAAACCCGCGATCTCCAGCACCTGGAAGACACAAGGGAAGCAGGTGCATGGGAACGCCGCCACCTTCAAGTAGCTCCTCAACACGCACACCATCCTGACTTGGACATATATTGCCATTCCTTTGTTGCTGGAATTCCCACCTAACAACGTTGTTGGAGCACCTTCACCACATAGACTGCAGCAGTTCAAGAAGAAGGCCCACCACCATCTTTTCAAGTGCAGCTCGGGATGGGCTATAAATGACGACCTTGCCAGCAATGTCCGCATCCAGAGAATAAAAAAAATACCGACAGTTTTAGCTTCATGAATGCAGTGCATTCAATAACTGGGTCTCGGGTCTATGTCATGTGTCTCTTTTTATTACTCTCCATCAGAAATGGATGTTGAGTTATTTTATGTAGAAGTCTACCAATTGGGCAGAATTGCCTGTGATTTTAATGTCTTCTGAATTCACTGACACTTATTCAATGCAGTGCCTTTTTCTCAATAAGGGTGTGTTCACATTTCCAGTTGAGCATCTCTGCATACTGCTGCTAGATTTGATGTGTAAATTTTGGAATTGGGGCCTGACCTGAAAGGCAAGTGGATCGTCTCTCGTGTGCGTCCCCCACTCCCTTCGCTCCACCATTGGTAGCTGCAGCTTCAGCCATCTCGGGCCTAAGCTCTGGAATTCCCTCCTTAAACCTCACTGTCTCACTACCTCTCTCTCCCTCTTTAAGGCCCTCCTTGAAACCAACTCTTCGACCCAGCTGTCCTAATACTCCTCCTTTGGTACGGTGTCTTTGTTTTGTCTGATTACGCTCCTGTGAAGCGCCTTGGGATGTTTTACTACATTAAAGGTGCTATATAAATGCAGGTTGTTGGTGCGAAACTCCTTGGATGTTAGCTCCAGTGTGGTGTCCAACCAGGATTAAAAAGTGCCCGGGGGTCCCTGGGACCTTCTGGAGACTTGCGAAAACCTATTGTCTGCCCTTTAAGCATTCCAAGTTTAGCCTTGTTGAGGGAGGAGCTCTGCGCAAACATGTCACCATACGCAAATCACTGCAAACAGTAGGGCGCTCTCCTACCCGAAGGATTGACGGTGCTGTCCTGCAGATTAAACCAGATACTGCTTGACTGGAACTCCTCGGTACTGGTACTGGTCTGAGACCAGTATCTGCAGTATAAATAAAGCATGATAGCATTCCACTCTTGTTGCTTATCTGTCTCTGAAGTCTTGCATCTCTACTTGTATTTGTCATGAGTCTTTTACTAGCAAATTTAAAAGGAAACCGAATGACTCAGAGTCAGGTGCCATGTTGTTTATCAGAGTTTTGGCAGCATCATTCCCTTTGGCACAGAGATAAATATGTAAATTGCGTACAAATTTTAACGTTGAAGCATTTCCATTTATTACAAAAAGCAATCTTTTATCTCCATTATTGATGGGTACAGGGACTTTGGCCCAGAGTTTCTGCTAGTTTGCGCCGGTTTTACCAGAACAATTCATCTGAAATCGGCCAAACTAGCATAAGATTGTGGAATTTAAGTTATGTTGAGCGTAAATCGAGGTTCTGCGATCTTTAACGCTGGTTTAAAAAAATATTGTGCTTGAAGACGGCCCCACTCTCATAACTGGCCGTGCCCCCAATTGAAGCAATGAGCATGGCGAGTTTCCATCTGATTACGACTGTTCGAGGAGGCTCTTCAAATTAAGCTATTTTTTTTTTTAGACGCGCAGGCCTAAAATGTGACGCATTGGATTTTCACGCTCTGTGCAGTCTGTTTCTTTTGCTTCTATTACAAAGTTTGTAATTTACTTAATCAGTATATCATTGAAATGTATAAAATTATTAAGGCTGGACAGGGTAGATGCTGAGAGGCTGTTTCGCCTGGCTGGAGAGTCTGTAACTAGGTGTTATAGCGGGGATGGGCAATTATTTGGGCTGGGGGGCCACTTAAGTTGTGGTGAGCTGTTGCAGGCCGCGCACTAATGTTGCCATTAAGCTGCATAGCGGTCTGGAGGTCCCGCCGTGACATGGAGGTCCTGCACAGCCCATTCAGCGAATGGGAAAACTGCATGCACGGAAATTTGAAAGGAAGGGGCAGCGCACCCAAAAAAAATTAGCAGGAAAATTGCTGTACACACAAAATGAATTGTTAACAACAGCAACCATTAAAATTTGTTATGGCATTTATTGTTAAGAACCCTTCATGGATAGAGAACTGGCTGGCAGACATAGAAACATAGAAGATAGGAGCAGGAGTAGGTCATTCGGCCCCTCGAGCCTGCTCCGCCATTCAATGAGATCATGGCTGATCATCCAATTTCAGGACCCTGTCCCTGCCTTCTCCCCATATCCCTTGATCCCTTAGCCTTAAGAAATATATCCAACTCCTTCTTGAATATATTTAATGAATTGGCCTCCACCGCCTTCTGTGGTAGAGAATTCCACAGTTTCACCACTCTCTGGGTGAAGAAATTCCTCCTCATCTCTGTCCTAAATGGCTTACTCCTTATCCTTAGACTGTGACCCCTGGTTCTGGACTCCCCGGCCATCGGGAACATCCTTCCTGCACCCAGTCTGTCCAGTCCTGTTAGGATTTTATAAGTTTCAATGAGATCCCCTCTCATTCTTCTAAACTCCAGCGAGTATAAGCCCAATCGACCCAATCTCTCCTCATATGTCATTCCTGCCATCCCAGGTATCAGTCTGGTAAATCTTCGCTGAACTCCTTCCTCAGATAAGGTGACCAAAACTGCACACAATACTCAAGGTGTGGTCTCACCAAGGCCCTGTACAACTGCAGTAAGACATCCTTGTTCTTATACTCGAACCCTCTCGTTATGAAGGCCAACATACCATGCTTACCTTCAGCAACTGGTGCACAAGGAAACCCAGGTCTCGTTGCACTTCCCCTTCTCCCAATCTATTGTCGTTCAGATAATAATCTGCCTTCCTGTTTTTGCCACCAAAGTGGATAACCTCGCATTTATCCACATTACTGCATCTGCCATGCTTCTGCTCACTCACCCAACCTGTCCAAACCATACTGGAGTTTCTCGGCATCCTCCTCACAGCACACACGTCCACCTAGCTTTGTGTTGTCTGCAAACTTGGAGATATTACATCTAGTTCCCTCGTCGTGTGTGTGTCCGTGTCCCTAGGACCGATACCTGCGGTACCCCACTGGTCACTGCCAGCCACTCGGACAAAGTGTCGAGGAGACAAAGAGTTGGAATAAACGGGTCTTGTCCTCAGTCTAAGGATAAGGGGTATGCCATTTAGGACTGAGATGAGGAGGAATTTCTTCACCCACAGTAGTGAACCTGTGGAATTCTCTACCACAGAAGGCAGTTGAGGCCAACTTATATTAAATATATTCAAGGAGTTAGATATATTTCCTAAGGCTAAAGGGATATGGGGAGAAAGCAGGGACAGGGTACTGAATTTGGATGATCAGCCATGATCTCATTAAATGGCGGAACAGGCTCGAGGGGCCGAATGGCCTACTCCTGCTCCCAGTTTCTATGTTTCCTTAAAAATAGCAACACTTAAGTTTTGGGTAAACCTGTATCATGTTAATCTTAGCCATTGATATTATTATGCCAGTCTGGCGGAGACCACATAGGGACAGTAACACAATTCACTATGTTTAGCCAATGTTGTTATCGCTCCATGTTATGTACGGAACTTGGTTGGGTTATCGGGGCAGGGTCCCTTTAAGAGTCGTCGATTGTGTGATGACATCATAGCCCTGCGACGAGGCCGAGTCCCTCAGTCCATGCGGAGAGTTAATAAAGCTAACATGCGTTTTTCTTTGCTGCTACGAAAGTCTCGCAGTCTGTTGATTTCCAGCGACTCCTACACCAGTATAAATAATCAGTGTTTAATTAATAAATTTGAGATAATTAAAATGATAATTAGTAAACACATCAGTTTTGCGTTAATTAGTTAGGTGGTATCATCCATCAGTCACCCCATCACTCGGGCCTGGGCTTTTGGGGGGTGGGGGGGGGTGGGTGGGCAGGAGGGGAAGACAGGCCTGTGCCCACCCCGCTGCTGCACTCCGAGTCTAGGGGCCATGTTGCCATTGGCAAAAGATCCTCCCCTGATCCATGACTTCCGCCCTCCTCGGCCGCCGGTCTCCGTATCTCCGCCTCCCGTCTCTAAGGTTCATTGCTATGTTGATTCCCCTGCTTTTTTTTTTCCTTATTAACTGAATTTATTTTGTAAGCTTACAGCAATGGATACATTGAAGGAAAACAGTAATGGTGTTTTGGGATTGGCGCACCATTATTCTGCACGCAACATATTCTTTATTTAAGGGACTGCATTAAGCGTTCCAAAGATCAAGTAACGTTCAAGTAGCAGTTAACCTGGCGGTCAAAGCATTTGTCGTCCACCACATACGTGGAGGTGAACGTGATAGACAGACTATCCACCGTCTGGGCCTTTGTTCAGAATGAGCCTGTAGCCATTTGTTAAGCCCAACTTCGCTGTACATTTTTTTTTAAACCAACGATCATCAGGTGACCCAGAAGCGCTGCACCGGAATCTACTGCTTTGGACGATGGGCTTTTTGGGATGCGTTGAAGCTTGTGGTTCAGTATCATTAAAAGCGATACACTTATTGTCTTCGTCCAGGTGCTCGCACGGGATTTGTTTGCGAATGATTTTACCAAAAATGATGTCATTGCGCCTTGGCAGTCTCCGCAGCTACGGTTTGGGTTAGGTTGCGCTTTTCCCGCAAACCCGGCTCTAAACAACAGCGGCCACTCCCCTGCTGCCTCGGAGACTATGATGTCACATGGGGCGGGAGTCAGGTGGGGCGGACATTTGAAGCTCGAAGCTAGGCCTTGACGGACCAGACTTTAGCCCGCCACTGGGTTATAGTCTCAGGATAAGGGGTCAGCCTTATGACTGAGTTGAAGAGAATTTTTTTCAGAGTCAGAGGGTTGTGAATCTTTGGAATTCTCTAAACCCAGAGGGCTGTGGGTGCTCAGTCAGTGAGCTTTTTCAAGACTAAGATTGATAGATTTTTTTTTTGACACTAAGGGAATCGAGGGATAAGGGGATAGGGTAGGAAAGTGGAATTGAGGTAGAAGATCAGTCATGATCTTACTAAATGGCAGCGTAGGCTCGAGAGGCCATATGGCCTACTCTTCCTATTTCTTATGTTCGGTATAGTTTTTTTGAAGTCCCTTTCAGTATTTTAAAATCGGGTACTCACAGGTGGTGGACTAGTTAAAAATGCTTTTTTTTGTGATAAACCCATTTTCAGCTGTATTAATAAAACTGCACCAGGTTACCACTCTTAAATACGTCAATTAATATTTTTTAATGCAACGGGAAAAAATAAACCGTTGCGTTCTGCGACGTTGCCCGATTGTACTGGTTTATGGAAGATTTTACGTTTGTAATTTTGCTAATGAGTTTGGGTGGAAACTTGAAACATAACTTCATTTCGTGAAAACCAGCACAATTTGCACCAAGATTGCTGATTACACCCGAAGTGGAAACTGTGACCAACTTTATACCCCATTGTTTCCAATTTTTAAAAAATCTCTCTCTCTGCCATAATCTCGCTGTTGTTGCCCTTTCTCTCAACCCAATTCCCTGGATGTTATTGCAAATACCAGTAAGCCACTATATCCAGCAAACCTGATGACCTTTGATTTTCTGGCTGTTTAAGGTGTTGCAAAGGACATAGAAAACTGCATTATTTTTACACAAATTGAATTGGCAGAACCAAAACATGATTTCTGCATTTGTGGAGAAGGTGCAAAAAAGATTTACAAGGATAATACCAGAACTGAGAGGTTATAACTATCTGGAAAGCCTGAACAGGCTGGGGCTCTTTTTTCTTTAGAAATGAGAAGGCTGACCTGTTGGAGGTCTTAAAAATTATGACGGGTTTGATAGGGTAGATGTAGAGATGATGTTTCCACTTATGGGGGAGTCCAAAACTAGAGGTCATAAATACAAGATAGTCACTAAAAAATCCAATAAGGAATAAAGAAAACTTCTTTACCCAGTGGTGAGAATGTGAAGCTTGCTACCGCATGGAGTAGTTGGGGCGAATCGCGTAGATGCATTTAAGGGCAAGGTAGATATGTACACAAGGTGAGAAAGGAACAGAAGGCTGTGCTGCTAGGGTTAGATGAAGATGTAAATTCTATGATGTATCAAAGGTGATTAATGCGTGAAAAGCACTTTTTCCACACAAAGGGTGGTGGAAATCTGGAATTCTCTCTCTCCCTAAAAGACTGGATACTGGGTCAATTGGAGCTTTCAAGACTGAAATAGATTTTTGTTAGGCATGTGCATCAAGAGATATGGAGCAAAAGCAGGTAAATAGAGTTGGAGTACAGATAAGCCATGAACTAATAGAACGGGTTGAGGGGCTGAATGGCCTCCTGTTCCTGACGGATGGGTCTTGCAAAATGATAGTACTCTAGTACGAATGACCTGATGTCCACTTAGCCAACGGCAGGTGCAACCCCTTTTCTTGTTGTGGGTATTTGCCCTAGAACAACCCTCCTTCAGTGGCCTGTTAAATGCAGTAAACCGGTTTAGTATCTGTATGCTTGCACTGTGATACAGAATGGCAAGCATCATGACCCAACCAGTCAGTCCCTGGACTGACCCAGCATAAAAGTTGCTGGTCCGCCCATTGAAGATGGGTTCAGAGGGCAACTGTGCCTGATGACATAACTGCTCATTCCCTGAGCCCAGTTCCGACAGACCTCCAAGGAGAACCACAAAGCACGGTATAAATACAGGACAGCAGCACACTGATGTCATTTTCCAGAGACGACAACACAAAAAGTCATTGTTCACTAAAGGCTCTTTTATAATGACCAGCCTACTTAGGAAGTCCAGTGTCTACAGTTTTTTTTTACTCTGAACATGATGACATAGCTATGACAGACACTACCATTATTAGAAAGCAATATTGTTCATGATGATTAAAAATAATTTGTGTGCTGAATTGGCCCTTTTTGAACAGCTTTTCCACCCTCAAAGTACTGATCAAATTTAGAAATAGAGGTATAAATTAGTCTTGGGCTGTAGTGCAAAATGGGTAACAGCAAATCGGCAGCCAGTTTTGCACTCTACTCGATTGTCTTTTCCTGAAAACGAGCGGCCAATTTGCCATTTTGCATTACAGCCCAAGACTAATGAGCAAACAGATTAAAATGAAGTAAAAGCAGAAAATGCTGGAAACACTCAGGTCAGGCAGTCTCTGTGGAGAGAGAAAGAGTTAACATTTCAGGTTGATGACCTTTCATTAGGACATCGACCTGAAACATTGTTGTCATACCTTCTGAGCATTTCCAGCATTTTCTGTTTTTATTTCTGATTTCCAGAAAAATGAAGGTTTGTTTGTGGCTGTTTTGAAAAGACGAAATTGGGATTCATGGCGAAGTCTACAACACCGAAACGGGCCATTTGGCCCAACTGGTCTATGCTAGTGTTTATGCTCCACACGAGCCTCCTCCCACTCTAATACTTCATCTAACCCTGTCAACATATCCTTCTATTCCTGTCTCCCTCTTGTACTTACCTAGCTTCCCCTTAAATGCATCACACTTACAGAAAGTATGAGTGGTACCACTGATGATCAATAGCCAACAAGCACTTGCATTTATATCGCACCTTTTTAATGTGGTAAAATGTCCCTAGGCGTTTCACAGGAGCATTATCAAACAACATTTGACACAGTCACATAAGGGAATATTAGGACAGAAAGCTTGGTCAAAGAGGTAGGCTTTAAGGAGCATCTTAAAGGAGGAAAGCGAGGCGGAGAGGTTTAAGGGAAGGAATTCCAGAGCTAAGGGCCTAGGCAGCTGAAAGTGCGGCTGTCAATGGTGGAGCGATTAAAATCGGGGATGCGCCAGAGGCCAGAATTGGAGGAGCGCAGAGATCTCAGAAGGTTGTAGGGCTGGAGAAGGTTAAGAGATAGGGAGGGGCGGGGCCCTGGAGAGATTTGAAAACCAGGATGAGAACTTTAAAATTGAGGCATTGCCAGACCGGGAGCCAATGTAGGTCAGCGAGAAATGGGCCTTGCCTCCAGCTGACCCGGCGGTCCGTTGAATTAGAAATCCACCCGAAACACAGTCAACAGAACCCTTAAATCTTGGCTGAGCTCCTGGAATGCCTTTGTTTGTGAGCTGTGGGTTTGATTTTCTTTATGAACAGAGAAATAAATGTTTTTGCAAGGAAAGTGTCCAATAGAGTTTTGCAAGATCGTCCCAAAGCGCTTTACAGCTAATGACGCACTTTTAAAGTATAGTCAGTATTGTAATGATTATAGGAGAGGGAGAGTTTGTATTGTGGTGTCTCAATAATTCCATTCTCAAATTTCAGTTATTTTAAGTAGGTGATACTTCGAAATACTGCTAGACCCGGAGAGGATACTTAACACCTACTTCTTTATATACATGGCGTGGTCAAAGCGAATAGCATTGATGCAGTTAAGGACAACCTAGATAAGTACATGAGGGAGAAAGGAATAGAAGGATATACTGACCAGGTTAACATTTGTGGGGAAGAAAAAGAAATGGCAAAAAGAGGGAGGGAGAGGAGAAAGGTTGGGGAAAAAACTAACCACCTCCAAGTTCCGTTCCAAGTTATACACCATCCAAACTTATTGTCGTTCCTTCGTTGGTACTGGGTCAGTATCCTGCAATTCCCTACCTCTTCCCATTGTGGGAGCACTATCTGCAATGGACTGCAGTGGTTCAAGGGGAAGGCTCACCACCACGTACTCATGGCAACTAGGGATGGGCAATAAATTCTGTCCTTGCCAGCGTCACCCACATCCTGAAAACAAATTTTCAAAAAAAGTTGGGGTGCGGGGTGGGCAGGAGGAGAGAAGATGATAGCAGAAACATTTACAGGTGGGATGAAAGAAAGTGGGCCATCCAGAATGGCAGATTGAAGAAGCGTTCATTCTTGAGAGAGCTGACTGCTCTCATCATGGCAACTACACTGGGAGAAAGTGAAATCGGGAACCCCAGCAGAGGCCCTCGGGCTCAGTTGCCCGCCCTCGAACATTTCCCTTTAGAAAGGTGTAATGAAATAGTCCAACGTTCTCTGCCTTGGCCAGCCTACAAAGTCATCTGACTCCGAGTGCAGAGGGGACAAAGGCCTGCAAACAGGAACCTTACCTACTAGTTTCAGATGGTTGAGCTTTGACTGCCAGTTTGTTAAAAGAGCCCTCTGGGCTCTACTTTTTTAGCTAAAACACTAATGCTGAAATAAGCTTTAATATTATAATAGTTATTCAGAGTATTATTGCAACCTCAACTCTGAGCACAAAATAATCCAATAATGAACTCGGAGCAACCTCTTTACCCAGAGAGTGGTGAGAATGTGGAACTCACTACCACAATGAGTAGTTGAGGCAAATAGCATAGATGCATTTAAGGAGAAGCTGGATAAGTACATGGAGAAAGGAATAGAAGGATATGCTGATTGGGTTAGATGAAGTAGGGTTGGAGGAGGTTCATGTGGAGCATAAACACCAGCACAGGCCAGTTGGGCCGAATGGCCTGTTACTGTGCTGTAAGAATGTATGTACATAATTCTATTTAGACTTGGAAAAATAGTTTTTTTTTTTTGCATGTTCTGCCTTTCCCTTCCCCATTTTCCTCCTTCAGTTTTTATTTTTAATTCATTCTTTCCTTACTAAATTCTTTATTCTTTAAAACAACTGTCTTAATATTTGTTCATGGGATGTGGGCAAGGCTGGTGAGGAGGCGATGGCTGACCACCTCATTGAACCACTGCAGTCCTTGTGGTAAAGGTACTTCCACGATGGTGTTGGGATTCCAAAATATTGATGCAACTGTGAAAATAGAATGGCAATTATGCATCCAATTCATGCTGGTATGTGAGTTGGACAAGAACTTGGAAGTGATGGTATTCCCACATTGCCCTTGGCTACAAATCATCTCCAAGAGCTACTGACTCCAAGTGTTCGCCGTGGCTCAGTAGGTAGCACACTTGCCTCGGAGTGAGAAGATTGTGGGTTCAAGTCCCACTCCAGAGACTTGAGTACCTACTCCAGTGTGATAACTGAAGGAGTGCTGCACTGTCGAGGGTGCCGTCTTTCAGATGAGATATTAAGCCCTCGGGTGGTTTGCACCCTCAGGTGGAAGTAAAAGATCCACGACACTATTCGAAGATGAACGGGAGTTCTCCCTGGTGTTTGGGACAATATTTATCCCTCAATCAATACCTAAAACAGATTATTTAACTATATAATTGCAAATGCCTTCTTTCTTTACTTTCCCAGTCAATCAAAGTCCAGACTAATTTGATTCAGCAGCACCCAATTCCATTTTATTTATAATTTGTGACTTTTTTGGAGATAAGATTTTGGAAAATAATAGTGATTTAATTCTGCAGTTTTGTACTGTGGACTTGTGGCTATTAGAAGCTGGATCAAGACTACCCAAAGTCCTTTCACTTTAGACTTTCTTATTCTATCAGTCCGTCCTGGATTCAAACCAAGGGCCTTAAGGTGAAAGTACAATGTGCCAACCCATTGCATTAAACTGAATTCCTTTCACTGCAGACTCTGTTGTCATTTTTATTTATAGCTTGTCCCATTTTCACAGTACTATAGTTTCTTTGAAAATTATTTTAGTCAGCCCATTATAATTTAACTCTTTTTTAAAATTCATGCCATGCTTTTTATGCGGCCACTGTTTGGTACCATTTTGGAAACGCAATGTTGTCTTCTACTTTGCCCGGTGAGCTCATTTTCCTACTGGGGAAAGAAAGGGAAGAAGGTTACTGCTGTGTTGTAGGATGAGAGAAGGGAATCCAATTATGGGTGCTCAGCAGTTGAATGGAGTCACCTGCAAGGCCATTTAGTTAGGGTTGGTAGGGGTAAGAAACTTTGTTTTTGAGCTAAATTTAACGGTGAAAATCTGTAGTGCTCTAATTTAAAAGAGTGAGACTCGGGTTGTTCAGAAAAAGAACTTTCATTTATATAGTGCCTTTCACATCTTTGGGCATCCCAAAACAGTTCACACCCAATTAATTACTTTTGAAGTGTAGTCACTTATGTTGGCAAATGTGGCAGCCATTTTGTACACCACAAGGTCCCACACACAGCAGTGAGATCAATGAAAGAAATAAAGAACTTGTATTTATATAGCAGCTTTCATGACCTCCGGATGTCCCAAAGCGCTTCACAGCCAACAAAGTACTATTAAAGTGTAGGGAAATGCAGGAGCCAAATTGCACACCAAGATCCAACAAATGGCAATGAGATAAATGGCCAATTAAACTGTGGTGTTGGTTGAGGGATAAAATTTGGCCAGGACAGCTCCTCTGCTCCTCTTCAAATAGTGCCATAGGGAAGATGGGACCTCTGTTCAATGTCTCATCCAGAAGATGGGACCTTCAGTGCAGCACTGAGGCCAAGATTATGTGCTCAAGTGCTAGAATGGGACTTAAGCCCACAGCCATCTGACTCTTGAGAGGGTACAACCTTTGAGCTAAATTGGAACACTGTTGTGTTTTAATACTTCCAAGCTCTGTGCCAAAACTGGATAGATTGGAACTCTACCAGACACAGACCCGTATTTTTGAATGAGCTGTCGGGAATTTATTTGACATGTAAACTTGACACCATTTTTTTTTTAATTGAGCCTTTTTTCCCCCCACCTACTTTTTATGTTTTAGAATGTGGAGCTGCTAATTAAGGGTTTCAGTGAACTTTCATCAATGCAAAATAAAAGCTGGCAGAACTCGAGCTACAATTACAGCCCAGTCACCGCTTTATTCTGCTCTTTCCCAATGGGAAATGGCAAAAGGTGGTAACCATAGTGACAACAAATTGGAGGACAATTCCTCTCCAGCGATATTTGGACATTGAGAAAAGCGAGTGCATCATGCAGGGAATGTGTGAACCGTAGGATCTGTTTGCATGCTAACATTGGATAATGTACGATAAATGTGTTTTTTATACATGTATTTGACAAAGAGAAATGGAAAGTAAGGATCATCGGTGTCAACAGCAGATCTGCTCTCCCTCTCTCCAGCTCGATATAATCCGGCAAAATGAGCTGTCATCTTCCTCTGGGGAGGTATTGGCTGAAGCCTAACCAAATGCTCCATTTCACAGTGAGGCCCTGTCGTGTTTAATGGGCTATAGTAATGAGTTGAGTATGATACGTTTGAGTACTTGCTTCTCGGTAGTCACCGTGAATTGCTCATAAACGCACTTCAGAAGATAATGGGAAACGTGGAATTGTATTAAAAGAGCTGTACACCTTCTAAGGCAGCTTGTTTATGGGAGGGTTGCTAGTCATACAATTTAACTGTGCGCAGCCTGCCAAATAAAAATTGTAATTTTAAAGAAAATATATAAAATAATTTCAAGTCAATTAGCTCTGCAATAATTAGCAATAATTAGTAATAATACACTAACAATGATCTATTCATCAGGATCCATGCACCATTATCAACATAGTTAAACTCTTTTTATTGCCTCAAACACTGATGGATTTATTTTATTTAAACTAGGAGATGGCATTCCCAAAGAAAGCAGTCCTTTTATCAACAACACCGACATCGACAAAGGAATCCTGTATGAAGGGAAAAACCTGGCGCTTTTTGAGGTAAATTGTCTCGTTTTGTTGCATACTACTTAATGTACAACAACAACTTGTATTTATGTAGCACCTTTTAATGGTAAAACTTCTCAAGGCGCTTCACAGGAGCATAATCGGACAAACACGTGACAGCGAGTCACATGAGATATTGAGACAGGTGGCAAAGATGTAGGTTTTAAGGATTGACTTAAAGAAGGAGAGCGCGGTAGAGAGGCGGAGAGGTTTAGGGAGGGGAATTCCAGAGCTTAGGGCCCAAGCAGCTGAAGAGACAGCCACCAATGGCGGAGCAATGAAAATCGATGATACACAAGTGTCCAAAATTGGAGGAGCACAGAGGGTTGAGGAGGTAACAGAGATTGGGAGGGGCAAGGCCATAGAGAGAGGGATTCGAAAACAAGGATGAGAATTATAAAAGTTGAGGCATTGCTTGACCAAGAGGCAATGTAAGTCAGCCAGCCAGTGTTGGGTGAACGGGTGCAAGTTAGGATACGGGCAGCAGAGTTTTGTACTGTAAAAAGAGAGGAATAAATGCAAATGTTAGAAAATAACAAAAAAATACTGGAACACATAGGTCAATCTAAATCTAAGAGAACGATGGGTTCATGTTTTGTTGGAACAATGGAGTTTGTGATAGAATTTGAAACTGCTGCACAAACGTTGCAGATCGGTTGCCTGTTATGGAAACGCCTGATTTTTCATTTCCATAGTGGGCAGCCAATCCACAGTGCCACTTTTATACCCAGGTGATGAGTTGAAAATCTAGCCCTTGGATTCAGACCTGATTTAAAAAAAAAAAAAATTTCTCTGGATGAGTGCGTCGTTTGCAAGGCCAGCATTTATTACCCTGAGAAGAAGGTGGTGGTGGTGGTCCTACCCATCAATCATTGCACCCTCAGTCCTGCAGAAGGACGACATTCGCTGCTACAGGTTCCAGATGGAATCCTGCCAAAAATGCAAATGAACATTCATTCCTAAAGATTCAGCTGCCAAAGCATGGCCGGATTGTGAGCTCCCTTGATGACTCATTTGTTAAGTGCAGTGTCCAGTGTTGAGCTCGGCCATACAAGAAGGTCCTACATACAATGCCTGATTGGTGCTGAATTATATGATCTTGGCCAGTCCAGGTGGTAATTGGCCTCCAGTAACCCAAGGGGAGCAACCAAATAAGTAGGATTTCTGCATGTGATTGTTATCCACTCCTCCTACTGGGAAGTGCCAGTGTGGATGTTGGAAGGACAGTTAATGGCAGCTGTTGACTTAACTCCCCTCCCGCCCCCAGTAGGATAGCCCGGCAACGGTCACTTGTGAAGAGCAGCCCCTGGAGCATGCTCTTGAGTCAGTGATGAGAGACGTTGAACGCTGGTTAAAGAAAGCATAATTACTAGGTGACTGTTTGTTTTCTCCTGAGATTGAAAATAATCATTGAAATGATCGAAAAAGAAATTGTGAATTAACCTAGTTGACCTCCCATTGTGTTGCACATGGGAAAGTTGAGTGTAGTCTTCAGGTGAAAGGGGGCTAGAGGGAGGGGGATAATACGACCAGGGCCTGCTGACATGATTCAGTCCTCATTTTAAAGTCATGCATTCTGCCCTCATTTTTTATGAATTCACATGTCCACATTTACAATGGAAACTGTCTGTAAACTTGTAATGCTGTAATTACACCCTCCAGCCAGTAGATAACGTCCACTCTCCGGTCAGTGCCACAAGGTGTAACGAATTGAGAGTGAATATTATGACCTCATTAACTTAGCAATAGGAAATGACACATGCTGTTATTTAGCAGCCATTTATACATCTCTTCCAAGCAACCCAGAAGTATTCTTTGACCTCGGGTGTGGTAAATACATTTCATGCAATCTATATTTGTCATTTTTTCCTCACCTTGCTACCAGCTCACTCCAGCCAAGAGTGTGCAGAGTTCCCCCAAAGCAATATCTACTGCCATTCCAATCAGAGTGACAGAAGGTGGGATTTGACTAGGGAGTACTGGACCATATTGGTTCTGTTCATCCTCTTTCCTGAACTGTTGCCATCCCCTTGTTGTATTGTGTAGCGCTGCATGTGTGTCCTTTAGGGAGAAAATGTCATGTGTTTGTTGAGGAAAATATATAAGGTGATTGTTCTGATCTTGCTCAACAGGAGGAACTGGACAGGAACCCAATGGTCTCCTCCCTGCTTAACAGACTGGCGAACTACACCAACCTCACCCAGGGCGTCCGAGAACATGAGGAGGCAGAAAACAACGAGGGGCCGAAAAAGAAGGAAATTAAGGTAAATGTGCTGAGCCCACATGCGGGATATCACGCTGCTGATGCATTGGTTTGCACGATAGCCGAGAACTACTGCTGCCTCGCAGACCACCCAGTAATGACTCAGTCTGAGTAGATGGAAGAACAGACTCTGTTAACGTGAAAATCATCCAGTTTGCCATTGTGCTTTTTCAGATACAAAGAAAATATATTTTAAAACCATGAAGCAATGGATGGGTAGATGAATTTGTTAACTAATTAGGAGTGACTAATAAGGCTGCAATTTCCGATAGAGGGTTCGGAATGCACCATGGTCACAAAAGCAAAGCTTGAAGGGCTAATGGATGTCCTCTGAAGCTTTGGGATCAAGCGCACTTCTATCTAGGTCGTGAACATTTTATTAAATAGAAATTGAGAGGTAGAATTGCATGTTTTGAGCACTGATACTTGACATCCCAGAATAAGGAGGTTATTGGTTTGTGCTGTGCTGAGGGGAGGCTGTGTTGTGTGTCTCTTTCTCCCCCTCACACACACACACACATATATTCAGGAGTCGTGTCTGGTCAGTAACTAGCATCTCCGAGTAGCCCAGGTACAGATGATGTACCAGCCCTCTCGGGAACAGAAACCCAGGCAGGCTTGAAGTAGGTGGCGAGCTGGTTCATGAACATTTTACATGCAAAAATAAAGTTCTAAATAAAACAAAATCAACCCTAGTAGGTTAAAGCAGAGCTGAAATTACATGACAGGAAACTGCAAGAAAGTGCAGTGATTCTCATCAGTACAGAATAATATAAGATGGTGTAATAAGGGGATTATTTTGTTGAGAAATGGATTGAGTACCTAAGATGATCCAGGTTAAGAAACCATCGAGTAGGATATTAAAATAACAACAGAAAATGCTGGAAATACTCAGTAGGCCAGGCAGCATCCGTGGAGAGAGAAACAGAGTTAAAGTTTCAGGTCTGGGACCCTTCATCAGAACTGGAAAAAGCTGGAGATGTAACATATTAAGCAGATGCAGACACAGGGGGGTGGGGTGGGGTGGGGTTAGGAGTATTTTGCAATTAGAGTAGGATATTAACCCTGACCAAGCAAACCACCTGATGGCCATGGGTCATGTGACATGTCTTGCGCTGAGTTATAAACAGCAACAATGTTAGGGAAAGTTTAACAGATGTTCTGCTATGTTTGTGTGTGGAACCAGAAAATCTTGTCTCAAGGTCTGAGTGGTTTGATGCATGGCATATGTTTCCCAATAGACTTAATCAACTGATTCCCTGCAAGGTGTGGCTTCCGATTCTCAAATTCCCTTCCATTCCAGCAAAGGCCACTGAAGATTTAAGGATGGACACTGCCCACCAAGAATAAATAAGCTCAAGGAGAAAAATACAGATAAACCAGTCGTTCAGTACAGAAGTCCGAATTATCTCTCCAAATCTGCTCATCTTCCCTTCACTACTATCTAACTAAGATTAATTTTGGGTTTTTCATGGTCATCGTACTTCTTTAACAAGAAATCTTTCTTGAATGCCATGAACAATTTTCCAGTCTACTGTTGGTGGAGAAATGCTCTGCTATTGCTCGACGGGTTAGCCACATGCAGTACTTGGCTTAATGCCATTCAATCACCTGGCATGTGCCCACAGTTGCCCATCTCATCAGTGAGGGGTTGGATGGAATTATAAGTGATGAATCGACACTCGCAATTCCCAGGAATTACTGAAAAATTTTGTAGCCCTCCTTTTTGCAGCTAGTAGTGTTGTCGAACTTACCTGGGATCTAGTGCACTCTACCTTCCAACTGCAGTATTACAGCTTCCCAGGTAGTACAGAGAGACATTGGTGCAAATTGTTAGTGGCACCTGGGGTGCTGTTGCTGGAAATTTGATGAGTGGAACCACCATTTCCTACATTATTACAAAAGCAAAATACTGCAGATGCTGGAAATCTGATATTAAACAGAAAATGCTGGAAATATTCAGCGGGTCTGGCAGCATCTGTGGAGTGAGAAACCGCATTAACGTTTCAGGTCGATGACCTTTTGTCAGAACTGGGAAAAGTTAGAGGTGTAACCGATTTTAAGCACGTGCAGGGGCAGGGAAAGGGGTGGGAGGAGAACAAAAGGGAAGGTTTGTGATGGGATGGAAGACGGGAGAGATTAAAAGTCAAGAGATGATGGTGCAAGGCAAAAGGAGATAGTAATATGTTTCAATTAGATTACCTCTCATTCTTCTAAACTCTAGGGAATATAGACCTAGTCTACTCAATCTCTCCTCATAGGGCAATCCCCTCATCCCAGGAACCAGTCTAGTGAACCTTTGTTGCACTCCCTCTAAGGCAAGTATACCTTTCCTTAGGTAAGGAGACCAGAATTGTACACAGTACTCCAGGTGTGGCCTCACCAATGCCCTGTGTAATTGTAGTAAGACTTCTTTACTCTTGTACTCTAATCCTTTTGTAACAAAAGCTAACATATCATTTGCTTTCTTAATTGCTTGCTGCACCTGCATGTTAACTTTCTGTGAATCATGTACAAGGACACCCAGGTCCCTCTGAATGCAAACATTTCCGTCTCTCGCCATTCAAAAAATATTCTTTTTTGTTTTTTTCTACCAAAGTGGATAACTTCACACTTCCCCACATTGTATTCCATTTGTCATGTTCTTGCCCACTCAGTCAACATGTCTATATCTCTGCAGCCTCTTTGCATCCTCCTCACAGCTTACGTTCCCACCTAACTTTGTATCACCAGCAAACCTAGATAAATTGCACTCAGTCCCTTTTTATCTAAGCCATTAATATAGATTGTGAATAGCTGAGGCCCAAGCACTGATCCTTGTGGTACCCCGCTAGTTACAGCCTGCCAACCCGAAAATGACCCATTTATTCCTACTCTCTTTTCTGTCCGTTAACCAATCATCAATCCATGCGAATATATTACCCCCAATCCCATGAGTCCTAATTTTGTTTAATAACCTCTTGTGTGGCATCTTATCGAATGCTTTTTGAAAATTGGAATATATTACATCCACTGGTTTCCCCTTATCCATCCTACTAGTTACATCTTCAAAAACCTGTAATAAATTTGTCAAACACGATTTCCCTTTCATAAAACCATGTTGACTCTGCCTAATCATATTACGATTTTCTAAGTGCCCTGATACCACGTCCCCAATAATAGGTTCTAGCATTTTGCCTACTACTGATGTCTGAATAACTGGCCTGTAGTTTCCCGTTTTTTCTCTTCCTTCTTTCTTAAATAGCGGGGTTATGTTTGCTACCTTCCAATCCTTGGGGACTGTTCTAGAATCTAGGGAATTCTGGAAGATTAATACCGATGTATTCACTATCTCTGCAGCTACCTCTTTTAAAACCCTAGGATGCAGGTCGTTGGGCCCAGGGGATTTGTTGCCAATTAGTCCCATTTATTTCTCCAGTGCTATGTCTTTACTTATACTGATTTCTTTAAGTTTCTCATTCTCTCTAGACCCTTGGTTCCCCATTATTTCCAGAATGTTTTTTGTTTCTTCTACCGTGAAGACATATACAAAGTATTTGTTTAATGTCTCTGCCATTTCCTTATTGCCCATTATAATTTCTCCTGTCTCTGTCTCTAATGGGCCCACGTTTACTTTCACTAATCTCTTCCTATTTACATACGTATAGAAAATTTGCAGGGCTACAGGGAAAGGGTGGGGGAGTGGGACTAGCTGACGTGCTCTTGCAGAGAGCCGGCACAGGCTGAATGGCCGCCTTTCGTGCTGTAACCATTCTATGATCCTCCTCATTGTTTACTACATTTCCGAGTTTCATGTCATCTGCAAACTTTGAAATTATGCCCGATATACCCAAGTTTAGGTCACTAATACATATCAAAAAGAGCAATGGTCCTAATACCATCCCCGGGGAACACCACTATATACCTCCCTGACACTGCATATTTGAAGTCAATGGAAAGTAAAATGGGCGGCCAATTCGATCGTGCCAGTTTCCTGCTGGGTGGGTTAGGTTAAAATCACCCATGTGAAGTCTTAAGTAATTATGTCCATTGATTTATTTAGCATATGGAAGCTGAGCTATGCTGAAGTAGTGAGGAAGACCTATTGAATGTAGGTAATGCAACATTTATCTGTTGTACCAGAGTATTGGAACACACATTCACATTTGTGATGGTGAGGAGAGGCAATTTACCTACCAACAGCAAGGGAAGGAAAACTGGAGGATTAGTCACCCCTTTGGGCATCTCCTGGTATCTGGTGTCAGTGCAGTATTATTGGAGGTGGCGATGTCCCATTCTCCCTGCTCACCCTCCTCTCCCCTCCCACCCCCTGGCTCATTCAGGAGTAACGTTTGGCATAGAGCGAGCAAAGAAATGGAAAAGCAAAGAAAAATACACTTTTTAAACAAAAAAAAATCTTTAGAAATGATCAATGCATGTTCAACATATCTCTCATCTGTAGGGCCACTTTCTTGGAGATTTTAAGACCTTATTTACAGATGGTGAGAGGTGGGGCAATGGAATTCTCAATCATAGCACATTTCATGTTCCCTGAAATTTCATTCTTTGGGGAAACATGATTCTGGTTGACTGCACTTTTAGCTGTCCTCCGCATTCCATCTGAAAACTGTCCCTTTTTGACCTTCTCTTGGTTACAACCATGATTTCACATCTACATTCACTTTCCTTCTTTCTCCTCCTGAACCCATCTTGACCCGAAAAACATCACCTAGTTTGATTGAAAACATCGTTCCCAGTGGAGCTTGGGCACTTATGATGAGCTGTTGACACTTTGCAGCATGTCACAAGAAATCAATTGAAATATACGTTTCAATCTGATTTACCAGTGAGAGGATAATTGCATCCGATTCACCCTCATTCAAAATTACAGCTCTTGATCCTCAACAGATTTAAAACCTGTTGGCTATTGAAGCAGTTAAATCTGATGGCAAGAGGTCAACACTGAACTTATGTTGGCTGTGGAGCAACTGCGTGGAGGCCTTTAAACCTAAATTCTGTGTTGAGGTCAAACTGGAGCTGCTTCTTCCTCTTATAGTGCCTCGGGTGGATGTCGGCAGTTTATAATGGCCGCTTGTTAGAAGTACAAGTGAGCAGTATAAGCACAGCTATCCCCCCTCAAAGACCGTTGCTCCATTTACTGTAGAAAGTGGTGTATGAAAACACTGTTCTCTTCTGAGTATTGTTCTCTCTTCATAAAAATCAACTAATAAATTGGGCTGCTGTGACTGTCTAGCTGTGCACCATACACTGTAACTGACTGAACATTCTTGGCCTGACTGATATCTTTCTCTCTCGGCTTTCCTAACAGCCTGATGAGCTGCACTAAATCAACATTAAAATATGTCTCCAGCCTAAGTGTCTTGTTCTGTAACATTATTTTTATAGGCGCAACATACCCTCTTGGCTCAATGGAAAAAAGTATCGATGTTGGATCATCCATAACAAAACACTTCTATTCATTACTACCAAGAAATTTGTTCCGATCCATAAATAGACCAAGCTATGCAGTGATAAGCTATCAAAAATAGATTGTTCTACATTTGCAGTGTACTCCATTTGTTATGTACTATCTCTATAACGCAACTATTCCCTCTGCTGTGCAGTAAGAAATAAAGACTTGCATTTATAAAGTGCCTTTCAGGACGTCCCAAGTGCTTCACAGGTGTAACATTTTGCATACTGAATTATCATTGGCCCGCAGGCATCTGTAAGGAATACCTATTATATTCACGTGATCACATGCTGAGTTGTCATTGGCCTGCAGGCATCTGTAAGGACTGCTATTGTTTAGAAGACCCAGGGGGTCCTGACTCCATCTTGTCCACACGGTGCTGTACTGCTGTGAGTCAGATCAGACCTGATGCTTCATTAAAAGAGTTTAAACTGTAATACTCTGTTGTCCTGCAATTTATTATTTTTGTACAAAGTGTGCAAAACAAGACAACAGGCAATGAAGTGCAGTCACTGTTGTAAGGAAAACCGGCAACCAATATGTACACAGCAAGGTCCTACAAACAGCAATGAGAGATATAACCAGATAATCTTAGTGGTGTTGATTGAGGGAAACTGGGGAGAACTTCCCTGTTCTTCGAATAGTGCAGTGGGATCTTTTGCATCCATCGGAGAGGCTGGACGGGACCTCGGTTTAAACATCTCATCCGAAAGATGGCACCTTCGACAGCCTAGATTATGTGTTCAAGTCTCTGGGACTTGAGAACCCAAAACCTTCCAACGCAGAGGCATGCGTGCTACCACTGTTACAACGATGAAGGATGTCCATTGTTGTCGATGATGACACCCTATGATTCATCTCCATTTAACTAATGTTGTGGAAATAAAAATGGCACCACTTATGAATTAGATTATAGTGAGGAAGATTTGTTCAGATCCATAAATAGACCCAGCTGTGCAGTGATGAAGAGCTATCAAAAATAGATTGTTCTAAATTTCCAGTGTACTCCATTTGTCACGTTCTATCTCAGGAAAATCTCTGCCTCCTTCATCTAGTCTCTGTGGCAGGACAGAGTTGAGGTGGCTGGAGATAGTCAGCTGTAGTGGATGGCCTACAATTGCAGCATGTCACAAGAAATCAAGTGAAATGTGCATTTCAATCTGATTTACCCGTGAGAGGATAATTGCACCCTAGCTCAAAATTACAGCTCTTGATCCTCAACAGATTAAAAACCCGTTGGCTACTGAAGCAGTTAAATCTGATGGCAAGAGGTTATTTCTCTCATTGCTGTTTGTGGGGACCTTGCTCTGTACATACTAGCTGCTGGTGCATCCATACTAATGACCTCCACTATCCACACAGCGTTATGTGCCCAAGGGCGACAATAATTCTCAAAGGTCCGAGATGCGTGTCAACGAGCTTCAGTACATGTCCGGTTTGAACAGTGTTGTTATCGAGTTAGTACAGTAGACCAGTCACCACAATAGAACTACACTATGTTAAGAGCTGACTGACAGTTTGATAAACCTGAGGGTACAGCATGTTGAAGTTCAGTAACGATTAGTCAGCTCATGTGATGCAAAGACTGCAGTTCCTAAAAAAAAAAGTGTCACATTCTTTGCTACTTCAGGCTGTGAGCTTGATGTGCAATTGACTGCATAACTTCACAGAAATAATTGCCAACTTGTCATAGGTTCCCTGTAGCTGAACTTTTTTTTAAGAATGTTTTTGGAAAGTCTTGTGTCAGTGTTTAATACTGGTATTGTTATGCCATAGTTATATCTGTTGCAGCATAAATTCAGTATAATAGGAATGCAAGAAAAGTCAAGGGCGATCAAAGCTTGTCCCTCGAGTATTCTAACTTTCCCGTCCTAGTTTTGAACATCCCTAACCAGCAACTTATTACCTTGTTCAAAATGTACCAACCTTCTTGAGGAAAAAGTTCCTTCTGGTATAGAGTCATGGCACAGAAGGAGGCCATTCGGCCCATCGTGTCTATGCTGGCCGAAAGAGCTATGCAGCTTAATCCTACTCTCCAGCTCTTGGTCCGTAGCTTTATAGGTTACAGCACTTAAAGTGCTTAAGGAGGGAATTGCAGAGAGTAGGACTGAGGAGGTTTAAGGCTGCACCACTAGTGGTGGAGGGAAGAGACCACAGAAGGACTCATTAAGAGGAATAATAACCCCGATTTTAATCTAACATCACCGATGAGAACTGGATACATTTGTGTTGGGTGTCTGATTTACACCCCGCCGATTTTACACTCCTTTGACTTCAGTGGAGCTAAAAATCGGGTGGGGTGTAAATTGGGCAACCAACCCAAATGTACCCCGTTCTCGCCAAGCATGTTGGGTTAAAATTGGGGCTAGAGTGTTTGGGAGGGGGATAAGGGGCTGGAGGAGGTGGTAGTGGAAGGGTGGGGCAGTAGTTGGAGAGAGCATATGGGTAGAGAGTGGGTGTTTTTGAGAGGGGCTGAAGGTGGTTTTGAAGGGGACAGGGATGCTGTATAAGCAAAATCACCCATTGACTGTGCTAGCATGGGGGCCAGGAATGGGGGAGTTGAATGGTCAGGAGGGAGTTCGGTCGATAGGTCTGACAAATGCAAAGTATTACACGTGGGACAAAATATGTACAGTGTAAGCACAAAATTAATAGAATTAGTACAGGGAATCTCCAAGGCACCAGAGAGTACTAATGAACTCCATACTGTCCATTAATACAATAGCAAAATACTGTGCATGCTGGAAATCTGAAATAACAGAAAATGCTGGAAGCACTCAGGCCAGGCAGCATCCATGGAGAGAGAAACAGAGTTAACGTTTCAGGCCTGGGACCCTTCATCAGAACTGGAAAAGGTTAGAGATGTAACATATTAAGCAGGTGCAGAGACGGGGAGGGGAGGAAGGAATTGAAGGAACATTCTGTGCTAGGTGGGAGGCAGGAGAGATTAAATATTGCAAATGGGGATGGCAGAATCATAGAACAGCCTGAAAAATGGGTGCAGGAGTTATAGTCTGAAATTGTTGAACTCTACTTCACCTGCCATCTATTCCATCAGCTTGGGTGCACTTGAAATTCTCATTTGGTCCTCAGAATCCCACCACAGCCCCAGCCCCAACACCAGCATCACCAGGCACACCAACAGCACCAACCTTCTCCACAATCAACTGATGCTGCACAGGGCATCAGCACCCGACCACATTGCTGCCTGGGAAGCCAGAGATGGCCTCACCATGGCCAGATTTACTTCGACTTGACGCTGTACACCCTGGCTGCCACATGATGTGCCAGGTTGGCACCACCCCACACCGGCAGCATAAAGCATCCTTCCAATGCCCAAGCCATTTCTTTCACACTCCTCAGCATTGCGGTGGTGGGGGTACCGTCATGTCTCACCATTCACTGCAACTTACTAAGCCACTTCCAAAGGTGCGCACACATTTGTTCAAGAATGCAAAGTGTTGAAAACAAAGGTTTCAATATTTGACAGCACATTACCAGAAACTTTACATGAACATTGCATAAAAGTGTGTTAGTTGGTATGATTGCACTAGGGTGAGGATGAGTGTGAGGGTGGCTAGTGAGATGGGGATGTGATAATGTAGATAGAGAGGGATGGGTGGAGGTGCAAGGTAAGTTGCAGGAGTATAGTAGGGAAGGCAGAATGATGGGGATGTGATGAGAGGCACAGCAGGATGAGGTTGAGTGTGGCTTTGTACTAACATTGTGATCTACTGAGACCATTGAAATGTTTGCAGCACTACACCCAGGTTCTTCTAACCACATCCCTGCTTGTGCCCTCCTGCAATGTGCAACTAGGCTGTGTTGATTTCCTGGGGAGGTCCTATTCTGTCCATGGGAAGAGAAGAGGACCTCCCTGCATGCTGTGACTCCCTCCATAAGCAGCCCTGCACCCCTCTGCAGTCATTGTCAGTGTTTGCAGCACCTCAATGCTGTAGAACACTGACAGCACAAGTGTCAAAATAAATTTGGACATGGTCCCTTTTAAGGTAACCGGCTGATAACACGTCATCACATGACTTCACCAGACCCGCTTCCTCTAATTGGCAGGGAAACATGCCGGGCAGGCTTAACGAGCCCTAACAAGGTAAATTCATTCTACAGCGCGGGTTGGAGCCAGCAGTGGGGTCGGGACCCACCACCGACATCACCCGCCGAGGTTTGTAAAATCGGGGCCAAGATCTTTGCACCAACCCCTGTAGAACTGGACTTGAGATCTTTTTCTCCCTTTATTTCCTCCCCTTTTCCCCCCCTTCCCTCTCTTTTACCCCATCCTACGCCATGCCGAATTTAATAAATTACCTTTCGTTCGCATTGTCTCCTATCTTTTAACCAACTTTACTCCATCCTAAATTCACATTTCATGCAACCTCCAGAAAGTCCATAGTTGACTGTAGGGGAAATGATCTAAGAATTGCTTTAAATGTGTTCTTAAAATGGAGGCAGTAGAGAATGAATATTGGGAAAAGGGCAAAAGCTGTGAAGGCTTGCACAAACTGAGAATTCCTTGGAAGGGTTAGAAAATAAACCATCATGACTACAGGTCTATAGATAGCTCGTTAAGAGCAACATAAAGATATCCTGCCTTATCTGGACCTGTGTTTTTGACATTAAAATCTTCAGTCCTTATAAGGACATAACATAAGAAATAGGAGCAGGAGTAGGCCATTTGACCCTTCGAGCCCGCTCCGCCATTCAATGAGATCATGGCTGATCTTCTGCCTCAACTCCATTCACCGGCCCTATCGCCATATCCCTTGATGCCCTTACTAGTCAGAAATCTATCGACTTCTGTTTTGAATATACCCAATGATTGAGCCTCCGCAGCCCTCTGGGGTAGAGAATTCCAAAGATTCACCACCCTCTGTGAAGAAATTTCTTCTCATCTTAGTACTGAGTGGCCTACCCTTTATCTTGAGGCTGTGGTCCCTGGTTCTAGACTCCCCAGCCAAAGGAAACATTCTCCCGGCACCATCCTATCAAGCCCTGTAATAATTTTGTATGCTTCAATGAGATCCCCTTTCATTCTTCTGAATTCAAGAGAATACAGGCCTAGTTTACTCGATCTCTTATACGACAGTCCCGCCATCCCAGGAATCAATCTCGTGAACCTTCGTTGCACTCCCTCTATGGCAAGTATATCCTTCCTTCGGTAAGGAGACCAAAATTGTACACCGTACTCCAGGTGTGGTCTCACCAAGGCCCTATATAATTAGAGTAAGACTTCTTTACTCATGTACTCAAATCCTCTTGTAATGAAGGCCAGCATACCATTTGCCTTCCTAATGGCTTGCTGCACCTGCACATTCACTTTCAGTGACTCATATACAAGGACACCCAGGTCCCTTTTGAGCATCTGCATTCACCAATCTTTCACCATTTAGGAAATACTCTGCCTTTCTGTTTTTTCTACCAAAGTGGATAACTTCACATTTATCCACATTATATTCCATCTGCCATGTTCTCACCCACTCACTGAGCCTGTCGAGATCCCCTTGAAGCCTCTTCACAACTGACACTGCCACCTAGCTTTGTGTCATCAGCAAATTTGGAAATGTTACATTTAGTTCCCTCATCCAAATCATTTATATAGATTGTGAATAGCTGGGGCCCAAGCACCGATCCTTGTAGTACCCCACTAGTTACAGCCTGCCATCCTGAAAAAGACTCGTTTATCCCTACTTTGTTTTCTGTCTGTTAACCAATTCTCAATCCATGCTAGTATATTACCCCAATTCCATGTGCCCTAATTTTGTTCACCAACCTCTTGTGTGGGACCTTATCGAAGGCCTTCTGAAAATCCAGATACACCACATCTACCAGTTCCCCTTTGTCTACTCCACTAGTTACATCCTCAAAGAGCTCCAATAGGTTTGTCACAGGATTTCCCTTTCATAAATCCATGTTGACTCTGCCCAATCTTGCTATTCGTTTCTAAGTGCCCAGTTACTGCATCCTTTATAATAGATTTCCCCAACTACTGATGTGAGGCTAACAGGTCTGTAGTTCTCCGTTTTCTCTCTTCCCTCCTTTCTTAAATAGCGGGGTTACATTTGCTATCCTCCAACCTGCAGGAACCATTCCAGAATCTATAGAATTTTGGAAGATGACAACCAATGCGTCCACTATTCCAATGGCCACCTCTTTCAAAACCCTCGGATGTAGGTCATCTGGTCCTTGGGGATTTATCAACTTTTAGTCCCATTAATGTTGGTAGTACTGTTTTTTTACTAATAAATATCTAAGTTCCTCATTCTCGCCATACCCTTGGTTTTCTTGTATTTCTGGGAGGTTTTTTGTGTCTTCCTCCGCGAAGACAGAAACAAAGTATTTAATTTCTCTGCCATTTCCTCATTCCCCATTATAAATTCTCCCGTCTCTGACTGTAAAGGACCTACATTTGCCTTTGCCAGTCTTTTCCTTTTCACATACCTATAGAAGCTTTTACAATCTGTTTCTATATTTTTCGCTAGTTTGTGCTCCTATTCCATTTTCCCTTTCTTTATCAATTTCTTGGTCCCCCTTTGCTGATTTCTAAAAAGATCCTAATCCTCTTCTGGCAACTTTATAAGCTTCCTCCTTTGACTTAATACTAGCTTTAATTCATTTTGTTAGCCATTGTTGGATCACTTTTCCTTTTGGGTTATTATGCCCTAGAGGAATATATGTTTGTTGCAAATTATTTCCTTGAATGTTAGCCATTGTATGTCCACCTTCATACCTTTTTAGCGTAGTCTCCCAATCTACCATGGCCAATGTGTTCCTCATACCCTTGTAGTTTCCTCTGTTTAGATTGAAGACCTTAGTTTCAGATTGGACTACATCACTCTCAAACTTAATATAAAATTCAATTATATTATGGTCACTTGTCCCTAAAGGCACCTTTTACCACAAGATTATTGATTAGCCCTTTCTCATTACACAGTACTAGATCCAGAATAGCCTGTTCCCTGGTTGGTTCCTCCAGCAAACCATCTTGCATGCATTTCAAGAATTCGTCCTCCACACCATTAGTGGCAATTTGATTTGCCCAGTCAATATGTAGATTAAAGTCCGCCATGATTACCGTATTGCCCTTGTTACGTGCACTTCTAATTTCGTGAGTGATACTGTGCCTTACATTACCATTACTGTTTGGTGGCCTATACACAACTCCCACCAATGTTTTCCGCCCTTTGCTGTTTCTTAGCTGCACCCAAACTGATTCCAGTTCTACATCACGACCTGCCAAGCCAAGATCTTTTATCTCTACCGTACCAATTTCATCCCTTATTAACAGCGCTACGCCACCTCGTTTTCCTTTTTGTCTGTCCTTCCTAAATGTTGAGTACCCTGGAACATTCAGTTCCCAGCTTTGGTTACCCTGCAACCATGTCTCTAATAGCAATTACATCATACCCATTTACTTCTATTAGTGCCATTAATTCATCCACCTTGTTGCGAATGCTACGTGCATTTAGATAAAGTGCCTTCAACTTTGCCTGTTTAATATTTTTCTGCACTTTGACCCTCTTTACTGTTGGCCTTTGTTTCTGCTCCCTACTAGTTTTGATGACTACTTTTCTAACTTGCACTTCCAACTTTGTTTCTCTCTGTTCTGGGTCCACACTTAGGTTCCCAGCCCCCTGACAAACTAGTTTAAATCCTTCCCAACAGCACTAGCAAACTTCCCTGCGAGAATGTTGGTCCCGTTTCTGTCGAGGTGTAACCCGTCCAGCTTGTACAGGTCCCAACTTCCCCAGAATCAGTCCCAATGCCTCAGGAATTTAAATCACTCCCTCTTACACCATCTCTCCAGCCATGCATTCATCTGGTCTATTCTCCTATTCCTGCTCTCGCTAGCACATGGCAGTGGGAGTAATCCTGAGATTACTACCTTTTGAGGTCCTGCTTTTTAATTTATTTCCTAGCTCCCTATATTCTGCTTGTAGGGCCTCGTCCCTCTTTCTACCTATGTCGTTGGTACCGATATTGGACCATGACCTCTGGCTGTTCGCCCTCCCCCTTCAGAATGTCCTGCAGCTGCTCAGTGACATCCTTGACCCTGGCGCCAGGGAGGCAACATACCATCCTGGAGTCACGTCTGCGGCCACAGAAACTTCTATCTGTTCCCCTTTATGATAGAATCCCCTATCACTATTGCTCTCCCACTCTTTTTTTCCTCCTCTCGTGCAGCTGAGCCACTCGTAGTGTCACGGACTTGGCTCTTGCTGCATTCCCCTGAGAAACCATCTCCCCCAGCAGTATCCAAAGTGGAAAATCTGCTGGAGAGGGAGAAGGACCCAGGGGACTCCTGCACTACCTTCCTAGTTCTTTTACTCTGTCTGGCGGTCACCCATTCCCTGTCTGCCTGTGCACTCGTTACCTGTGGTGTGACGCCCTTCTTAAACGTGCTAGCCACGAAGATCTCAGCCTCGTGGATGCTGCACAGTGACTCTAGCCACAGCTCCAGCTCCGAAACGCGGATTTCGAGTAGCTGCAGCTGGAGACACTTCCTGCACACGTTCGCCCTGGACACCGAAAGTGTCCCTGACTTCCCACATAGCACAGGAGGAGCACTCCACACTGCTGAGATGTCCTGTCACGTCCTAACCTTAATTTACTCCCTTTACTTCCTTTAAATAAAAGAATATTAAATACACTAGGGACCTTACTTCACTTTAAACGCTACTTACTCTAAACTAGAGACCTTACTTTTACTTTAACGACTGGACTGTAGAAATACTCACCAGGTCCTACCTACCAATCAGCTCCTTCCTTTGTGCCGATGTCACTTTTAATCTCTGACATCACTTTCGAATGTTGCCTGTTTTGGTCCGCTCTCGCTGCTGCTCCCAATAGCTCGGTCTGGGCCTCGAGCCTTGGGCTTTATTTCCTCGCTCCTCCTTCGCCTGTTCCCTCACAGGTCGGTCCGCTCTCGCTGCTGCTCCTGGTTCTTTTATTCATCTTTTTAGTTGATGGTGTATGAGTTCCTTATCTAATGTATGTGGAAGGTGTCTCTGTAAAATCAGAGAGTGCATCTCTGACAGTGAGAGAAAAAGGCTACAGAAATTAAAATTGTACAGCTTTACTAGTATGCCACTTAGATGTACAAGTTTCCCTGACAGTAAGGGAGGAGAGATTTAAGACAGCTAGTCCAAATAACAGCTATCGGCAAGGACGGTGAATTTGCCCTGGAGCAGAGGATCCAGGAGGACTGTATAGCAGATCTGTTGTGTATGTACCTTTAAGAGAATAACTGGTCTCAGACTGCAGTCCCGGCAGTGACCACCCCTGTATAAAAGGCGCTAGAGAGCCTCTGCTTATTTAGTTTCACTATCGACTTCCACCAGTAAAGACTTATTTTGTTCACTCCTGCTGGTCCGTGTCTCAATCATTCACGGACTTAACACTGGCGACGAGTAAGAAACAAACTTACCTGCAACTCGGCAGCACCTCCGACGACGTTGTTGAAGGTCGGAGCCAGAAAGAAAAAAAAAATTGAAACTCGAGAAACGGGCGTCGGCCGTCAATCATCGGTTTAAAAATTTGCAGGAGAGACTGTCCAGAGCCAGGCTGGGTTCCTCGGTCTGTGGTTTCCCAGCTAATTGGGCAGGTGGCAGGTAGTGCTCTGATCCTTCCTGGGCTGCGGCGGACTGAAGCTCGATCGGGTGGCTTTTCAACGGGGCCAGGCAGCGAGTCGGGAAGCAAAGAGAGAGAGAGAGAGAGGGTGGAGCACACGGCGCGGCCGGTGTTT
This sequence comes from Somniosus microcephalus, assembly GCF_052327205.1. Taxonomy (NCBI): domain Eukaryota; kingdom Metazoa; phylum Chordata; class Chondrichthyes; order Squaliformes; family Somniosidae; genus Somniosus; species Somniosus microcephalus. The sequence goes on from NC_140991.1 coordinate 285,025,734, forward strand.
CGAAGCCGGGCAGCGTTCGGACCTAAGAAGAGGGAGGGAAGTGTCCCAGAGGGTCTGCTCCATGAAGGGAAAATAATAAAAGAAAAAGAATATGCGCAAGAAACCGTGGAAAGCAGCGCTAACAAGAGCGGGGAAGAAGGCAAAGCGCGGGAGACGCCATTTTGTTAAATCGGGGAAGAAGGCAAAGCGCGGGAGGCGCCATTTTAGATTTGCAAGATGCCGAAGACTGGCTGTATCACTGCTTTTGATAATACAATAGAGGACTGGACCACGTATGTGGAAAGAGTCGAGGTATATTTCGAGGCAAACGATATAGCGGAGGGGAAAAAGGCATCGATATTGCTAAACTTAATGGGCGCTAGAACGTACGGCCTATTGCGGGACCTGATTACTCCAGCCAAACCGAAGGCGAAGAGTTTTAACGAAATTGTTGCTGTCCTACAGGAACACCTAAACCCTGCACCGCTGTTGATAGCAGAAAGATTTAAATTCCACAGGAGAACTCAGCACAAAGATGAGAGCAATGCTGAGTATCTTACGGAACTACGCAAGCTATCAAAGCACTGCCAGTTCGGAGCAGGACTGGCAGATACCCTACGGGACAAATTTGCCTGTGGACTCCTGAGTGAAGGAACACAGAAGAAGTTACTCTCAGAAAAAGAGCTGACGCTAGATAAGGCTTTCAGCGTGGCAGTATCGTATGAAGCAGCAGCCAGGGGAGCTGCAGAAATTCAACAAAAACCACAGGAATACGGCACCCACGAAATGACACGGGGATTTGCAAAATGTTATCGCTGCGGCAGAACTAACCATGACCAGAAGGACTGCTGGTCCAAGGACAAAACACGCAGGCAATGCGGGAAGATTGGACACATTGCACGAGTTGTAGGTCTGGGAAGAAGACCAGCGACAACAAAAAGGCTACTAAGGAACCGTACAAGAAAGTACAAAAGATGACGGACAGTAGTTCCGAAGACCAGATGAGCGATAGTGAATCCGGAAACAGGAGACTAAGCTGTCTCAAACTTCACAATGTAATCGCAAAAGAGGATCACCGAACCATTTGGGTCACTCTCACGATCGCAGGGTCCCAAGTTAAAATGGAATTGGATACAGGATCAGCGCTAACCGTCATGAATCGACGAGACTACGAGCGGCTATTTTCACATATACCCTGGAGAGAGACATCCATCGTCTTGACGACGTATACGGGGCAAAAAGTATACCCCAGAGGAAAAATAAGGGTGCCTGTCAAATACAATGGCAAGAAAATACAGAAATTGTATCTCTACATACTGCCAAATGGTGGACAACCGTTATTGGGACGGGAATGGATCAGGAAGATAAACTTAGATTGGCATTCCATTCATGCACTGACGGTGGACGGTAAAAAAGATGAAGATGTCACTCCTGGACGATTGTCAACAATCTTAGCTAACGCCAAAGAGGTATTTCAACAAGAACTGGGCACGCTTAAAGGCGTAACCGCCTCGATAAAAATAGAAGAGAATGCAGTTCCCAAGTTTTTCAAAGCGAGACCGGTACCATATGCAATTCGCCCAGCCGTCGAGGCAGAGCTGGAGAAGGCGGGCGTGTTGTCTAAGGTCGACTGGAGCGAGTGGGCGACACCCATCGTTCCTGTCATGAAGAAAACGTTAAGCAATAAGTCCGGAGAGCCAAGGAAGATTCGCATCTGTGGGGATTTCAAGGTGACGGTGAACCCAGTCCTTCACACAGTACAATATCCTCTTCCAAGGATAGAAGACATCTTCGCCTCACTGTCTGGAGGGAAGCGTTTTACAAAAATTGACCTAGCACAAGCATATTTGCAGATGGAGGTTGAAGAGTCCTCTAGGAAGTATCTCACGATAAACACTCACAAAGGTCTTTACCAGTATAATCGATTGGTATTCGGAGTAGCATCGGCTCCGGCGATATGGCAAAGCGTGATGGAACAAGTCCTGCAAGGGATTCTGGGGACTCAGTGTTACTTGGACGACATCCTTGTGACAGGTGAAGATGACAGTGAACACCTTAACAACCTAGAACAGGTGCTCACTAGACTACGGGAACATGGGCTGTGAGCCAACCGCCCCAAGTGCGAATTCTTTAAGAAACAGATATCGTATTGTGGCCACGTGATTGATGAAGAGGGGTTACATAAGTCCCCTGACAAAATTGAAGCGGTTGTTAAGGCCCCAGCGCCTGAAAATGTGTCGCAACTGAGGTCATTCCTCGGGTTGGTGAATTACTATCATAAGTTTTTGCCGAATTTGTCGACCATTCTGCACCCACTGAACGCCCTGCTACGAACAGGGGTAGCATGGAAATGGAACGATGATTGTAAGCGTGCTTTTCAGAAGAGTAAGGACTTAATCACTTCAAGGGAAGTATTGGCTCACTACAACCCAGCACTGCCAATCAGGCTGGCGTGTGATGCGTCTCCCTACGGCATTGGGGCGGTACTGTCACATAAATTCCTTGATGGTTTGGAGAGGCCGATAGCTTTTGCGTCACGCTCGTTAACTTCTGCCGAGTGTAACTACGCCCAGATTGACAGAGAGGCCCTCAGCCTAGTGTGGGGGGTGAAGAAGTTCAATCACTATCTGCACGGTCAAAAATTTACTCTACTAACCGATCATCAACCTCTTGTCTCCATTTTCAACCCTCAGAAGGGCGTACCGATAATGACAGCACAACGGCTGCAAAGATGGTCCCTTTTCCTAGGGGCACACCAATATGACATCGAGTACAAAGGAACTAAACAGCATGGAAATGCTGATGGATTGTCACGTCTACCGTTGCCGACGGTGGAAGAAGACGACCTTGCAGTGGATCCAATGGAGTTATTCCACTCGACCATGTGACGAATGCAAATATAGAAAAGGAAACACGGAATGACCCGACACTATCACGGGTCTATGATTTAACGGTGAAGGGATGGCCAGCACATGGCGAACCACTGCTGCCAGCATTCTCGCCGAGAAGAGAACAGCTGTCAGTGTGCAGAGGGACATTGATGTGTGGATCCAGAGTAGTAATTCCACCTAAGTTGATGGCTAGAGTGCTCAATGAGCTTCATGAGGGTCATCTGGGTGGGGTAAAAATGAAGAACTTAGCCAGAGCAATTGTGTGGTGGCCGGGAATCGATAGAGAAATCGAAGAGATGACCAGGAGCTGTACAGGATGCCAGAAGGTCCAAAACGCCCCACCACAAGCCCCTCTACACCCATGGGAGTGGCCCTCATCTCCATGGCAAAGGGTACACATTGATTTTGCTGGTCCCTTCATGGACTCGATGTTTTTAATTGCGGTGGATGCACAAAGTGACCAGAGGTAATAAAAATGTCCTCAACCACCACGGAAAAAACTATCACAGTTTTACGAACCATATTCGCCAGGAATGGGCTGCCTGAACAGATTTGCTCTGACAATGGACCACAGTTTGTGTCTGAAGAGTTCCGGAGGTTCTTAAAGAACAATGGTGTTAAGCATTACACATCTGCCCCATATCATCCAGCCACTAATGGATTGGCCGAGAGGTTTGTCCAAACATTCAAGAAGGCTATCAAGGCAATGTGTAATGAAGATATACCCCTACAACACAAGGTGGACAACTTCTTGTTTGCCTACCGGAATGCGACACATGCGGTTACCAACCAAACTCCAGCCATGATGTTCTTCAATCGAAGACTACGATGCCGCTTGGATTTGGTTAAGCCAAACGTCCGAAGAGATGTGGAGAACAGGCAGTTTCAGAATATGAATGAAAGGCCGACCAGGAGTTTTAAGATAGGTCAACCAGTTTTGGCCCGGGACTACCGCACTGAGAAATGGCAGCCAGGAACGATTTGTACACGACAAGGACCTCTCATGTATACCGTGGACGTTGGGGAGAGCATTGTACGACGCCATGCTGACCAGATTCTAGAGTCACTGGAAAACGTCAACTCCACACCACGTTCTGATACACCTGGTAATGAAATCGACGTTCCAATTGCAGCTGCCGCAGAATCGGTAATATTGGAAGCAGATGAACCAAACAACGACATTGATTCCGACTCAACATTGCCAGAAGAACCTGACACCCCAAAGAGGCGTTATCCAGACAGAATCAGGAAGCCTCCTCAAAGACTGAACTTATAATTGCTTAAACTTAACCAATGTATCTAGCAACAGTAATTGTGATTGTAATTAGTTAACATTTAGTTGTTAAATGAATGTTATGTACTGTTTATCTAAAAGGGGCGGAATTGTTGTGTATGTACCGTTTAAGAGAATAACTGGTCTCAGACTGCAGTACCGGCAGTGACCACCCCTGTATAAAAGGTGCTAGAGAGCCTCTGCTTGTTTAGTTTCACTATCGACTTCCACCAGTAAAGACTTATTTTGTTCACTCCTGCTGGTCCGTGTCTCAATCATTCACGGACTTAACAAGATCTACAGACTGAGGTTCATTACTCTGAAGCCTCAGAAGGTTAACATTGTCCTCCCAGAGGAAGGGACAGCAACCAGTTCATCTGTGCCAGCTCATAAGGATGAGGTTGTGTAAGTTCTGAAAACCTTGCTAATTACAAGCATATAGACTTTATCTATTCAATAGACTGGCTATCTAATGCTTTTCACTTGTCAGCTATCTATGGCGTCTAACCTAAATTAATCTTGCCAATTTATATCAATCCCAGCCACTGATCTCAACTGTAAATTTACAAGCAAATAGCTGATGCTGAACTACTATGTCATAACTGAACTTTGTAACCCCTCGTTTATTTCATCAATTAACCCTATCGACTAATTATGTGCATACTCAATGTTTAAGTGTCGCTAACTAAAATCCAATTCTAAGGTTAATAAATAATCGTAAGTTCATGACTTTGTTGCTTGACTTTTTTGATGATTTGCATTGTCAGCCTTGGCTCAGTTGGTAGCACTCTCGCCTCTGTCAGTAATCTCGACAAACAGTAGTATAAAGCAACCAGACTGCATTAGGCCTTCAGTCAGATCAAATATAGAGTGAATTCTGCAGCTTTGAGCTGCGAATTGTACATTTGAAAGTCATGCTATTTAGTTACAACTGCAGCTTTGTTCAGTGTATAAAATCAAGTCCTGCCTCTGCGCAGCAGTTGCTGCTCATTGTTGCTTTCTCTTTCTCGAGTGAAGACCTAATTCAATTAATGCTGTCTTGCAGGCTCCTCGAATGGGCACTTTTATCGGGGTCTACCTGCCGTGTCTACAGAACATTCTGGGAGTTATCTTGTTCCTGCGCTTGACATGGATTGTGGGAGGTGCAGGAATCTTTGGGTCCTTCTGGATTGTCTTCATGTGCTGTGCTTGTGTAAGTTGGAAGCTGATGGGACTCATCCACTGAAACTTACCTCGGAAATTGTAAGCTTATGGGAATTAGAGTTAAAAGGAATAGTTCGGGAGAGCAAGTCCTGTACTTCGAATATGAAGTTCTCTGTCCAGAAAGTGCTAAAAATAAAAAGTTGCAGAGAATGTTTGTCGCTGAGGATTTTCCAGCCAAACGCCACACAGTAGAAGACCTGCTATATAAAAAGAAGTTCCCAACAAATGTACGTGGGACCATCTGTCCCATTGCATTTGAACTGAACAAGGATTTGAATACTTGCTACTGAATGCTGATCTTGGTGTTCAGATGAGAGTCAAAAATTTACTACTGATCAGGGCTCAAATTCAATTTAATCGGTGCTAAGGAAATAAAAAATGGGTTTTGGTATTTGAAATCTAGTGTTAACTTTATTAGTCTGAGGCTATGATGGTATGAATTGTTTAGTATTGCAATGGGTTTAGTATCGCTATGGTATGAATTGTAAGGGGTTTAGTACTGTTATGGTATGAATCATAAGGGTACAGTATCGCTATGGTATGATTTTGGGGGGTGGATTAGAGTGTCGCTGAAGTGTGAATTTTGTGATTCTTGTCCTGGATCCAACCAATTGGTTTTCCAATACTTGGTTATTATTGGGTTCTCTGCAAATATAAATAAAACTGTTACATGTTAGACTGAATAACAGGCAGATTGTTACTTCAAGGCAGTCCCATACCATAAATGCAGATAACACCAGCTGCTTTGCTGGCATGTGCTGCTGCCTTGTTCACAGTCCAATCTCCACGTAACACTCTATGTTGAAAAACCCCTGTAGCTGTTTGAGTAAATAGTGTCATTAATCAATTGAAGAGCAATAATTCAACAGTTCTGTTGACTTCAATGCCATTTTAATATGCACAGAAACTGAAATTAGCCCTCCCCCCCCCCCCCCCCCCCCCTCTCGTTTCCTGTAGGTAATGATCCAACAAAGCAATCAGTGTTCACATTGAATTAGGTCCAGTCTTTAAAAAAATAACTTCACTGAATAGAAAGAGATCATTAGATTCAGTAGTGTCACCTTTTTGGCTTGCAGTATTGAAAGATTCAGGATTGGCAAATCAAGGCAAGGGCAGCAGGTGCATGAGAACACCATCACTGTCAAGTTCCCTTCCAAGTCACACCATCCTGACTTGGACACATATCAGCTGGTTCAATGTCCTGGGAATCCCTACATGACAGCACTGGGGGAGTACCTTCACCACACGGACTGCAGCGGTTCAAGAAGAAAGGTCACCATCACCATCTCGAGGGCAACTAGAACATGGACTATAAATGTTGGCCTTGCCAGCAATGCCCACATGCTGAGAATGAATATTAAAAAATAGTGCAAAATATATTAATCAATATTGCTGTGTAAACAAACCATTACTGGCAATCTCCTTTACTTGAGGATTGCTATGTGTCTTTCTGTACTGAGGCCAAACTAATTTTCACTGGGCTTTTCTCCACAGACCTTGCTGACTGCAATATCGATGAGTGCCATAGCAACCAATGGTGTGGTGCCAGGTAATTGAACCCTCCTTATAAATTGCTACCTTGCGGGAAAGGCTTTTTATATAATGTAAATTAGTAGATCTCTTGTTTTGTTTTTGGAAATAAGTTGTCCTTAACTGGTGTTAGCTTTTGGGCCCCACGTATAAATGGACATCAAGATTGTCCAGGCCCCTAGGTGGCCAGACCCAGCCCTGCAACTTAGTTGAAGTCTCAGTGACGGTTTGGTTTTCTAAGCAGTTACAATTTCTTCGACTTATTCAAACTTTCAGTTGTGACTTTTAAATGTTGAGCTATTGAAAAGCAATGGTACTGGGTGGGGAGAACCCTAAGGAGATGGAGATTATTAACTCTCTATTCATGAACACCATGATCTTTTGTGCGAGAAAAACGTATACTGTTGTACTATTCGCAACCTTGGTGTCATGATTGACCCTGAAATGAGCTTCCGACCACACATCCACGCCATCACTAAGACCGCCTATTTTCACCTCTGGAATATTGCCCAACTCCACCCCTGTCTGAGCTCATCTGCTGCTGAAAACCTCATCCATGCTGTTGTTACCTCTCGACTTGACTATTCCAACGCACTCCTGGTTAGCCTCCCACATTCTACCCTCCGTAAACTTGAGGTCATCCAAAACTCTGCCCATGTCCTAACTCGCACCAAGTCCAGTTCACCCATCACCCCTGTGCTCGCTGACCTACATTGGCTCCCGGTTAAGCAACGCCTCGATGATTTAAAAAAAAAAAAATTCTCATCCTTGTTTTCAAATCCTTCTATGGCCTCGCCCCTCCCTCTCTCTCTAATCTCCTTCAACCCCACAACCCTCTGAGACATCTGCACTCCTCTAATTCTGGTCTTTTGATCATCCTAGATTTTTAATTGCTTCACCATTGGTGCCGTGCCTTCAGTTGCCAAGGCCCTAAGCTCTGGAACTCCCTTCCTGAGCCTCTCCGCCTCTCTTTCTCGATCCTCCTTTTAAGGCACTCCTTAAAACCTACCTCTTTGACCAAGCTTAGTCATCTGTCCCAATATCTCCTTAAGTGGCTCGGTGTCAAATTTTGTTTGATAACGCTCCTGTGAAGCGCCTTGGGATGTTTTACTACATTAAAGGTGCTATATGAATGCAAGTTGTTGTTGTTACTATCCAGGGGAGTTCTCCCTGTTGTCCTGGCCAACATTTATCCCTCAATCAACATTACTAAAAGCAGATTATCTGGTCACTATTTAATTGTTGTTTGTGGGGCCTTACTGTCCACACATTGGCTGCCGCGTTTCTTACATTACAACAGTGACAACACTTCAGAAATGCTTCATTGGCTGTGAAGTGCTTTTGGACATGCCGAGGTTCTTGCTTCAATACTGTACTGAGTGCCTATTAAATACAGGCACATTTAACTTCATCTGTCATTGCAAGTTCCATCTACAACAGTTCTTTCCTGCACTTCAACCTCTTGTAAATCCTCTGGCTTAATTTCTAACTGTTTCCACCACTTCATTGCTGCAGGCTTCTGGTACTTTCATAATAATTATTGCAAAACTGATCCCCTCCCACCCCTTCAATTCTACTAAACCTCTGAAGTGTTCATTACATAAGTGAGGGGCGAGTTAGCTAAGGTAGATTGGGAAATTAGATTAAAAGGTATGACGGTAGATAAGCAGTGGCAAACATTTAAAGAAATATTCCAAAATTCTCAACGAATATACATTCCATTGAGAAATAAAAACTCCATGGGGAAAGTGATCCATCCGTGGCGAACTAAAGAATTTAAGGATAGTATTAGATTAAAAGAAGAGGCTTATAATGTTGCATAGAATAATAGTAAGCCTGAAGATTGGGAGAGCTTTAGAAAGCAGCAAAGAATGACCAAATATATAAAAAGGAAGAGTAGCAAAAGTAAGTGTTGGTCCCTTAGAGGCTGAGACAGGAGAAATTATAATGGGGAATAGGAAATGGCAAAGACTTTGAACAAATATGTTGTATCTGCCTTGACAGTAGAAGACACAAAAAGCACACTGGAAATAGTGGGGAAGCAAGGGATTAATAAGAGTGAGGAACTTAAAGTAATTAATATCAGTAGAGAAAAAGTACTTGAGAAACTAATAGGACTAAAAGCCGACAAATCCCCTGGATCTGATGGCCTATGTCCCAGGGTTCTAAAAGGATGTGGATGCATTGGTTGTGATCTTCCAAAATTCCCTAGATTCTAGAATGGTCCCAGCGGATTGGAAGGTAGCAAATTCAAGAAAGGAGGGAGAGAGAAAATGAGCAACTGCAGGCCAGTTAACCTGTCGGGAAAATGCTAGAATCCATTATTCAGGAAGTGGTAACAGGGCATTTAGAAAATCATAACATGATTAGGCAAGGTCAACATGGCTTTAGGAAAGGGAAATCATGTTCAACAAATTTATTAGTTTTTTGAGGATGTAATTAGCAGGGTAGATAATGGGAACCAGTGGATGTAGTATAAGGCATTCGATAAAGCGCCACATAAATGGTTGCTACGCAAGATAAGGGCTCATGGGGTTGGGGGTAATATATTAGTATGAATAGAGGATTGGTTAACAGACAGAAAACCGGTTGGCAGGCTGTAACTAGTGGGGTGCCGCAAGGATCAGTGCTTGGGCCTCAGCTATTTACAATCTATATTAATGACCTAGATGAAGGGACCGAGTGCAATGTATCCAAGTTTGCTGACGATACAAAGCTAGGTGGAAAAGTAAGCTGTGAGGGGAGGACACACAGGGCTGGATTTTGTCAAGGGGGAGCTTTTGGAGGCGGGACTCTCACTTGTCAGGTTTTAGTCCCGCCTCCATCGACTTGTGGCCAACCCACGCTATTTTCCCTTGATTGACCTTGTTAAGCCCGCCCAGTGGGTTTGGCAGGCCCATTAAGGGAAAGCCAGTTACAGGTGACGTCAGCGAGTGACGTTTCATCTGTCGAGCTTTTGACAGATGAAATGTCATCGTTTGACAGCTCTGTGAAGCTGTCAAACACTGACACTCTGTCTTCTAAGTTGAGTCTTTACTCAAGACTCAACTAGAAGGCCTTCCTGACCAGAAAGCAGAAGGCTGCAGCTTTTGACAGTTCAGTGGCCATTCTGCTTTCTGTGCCGGTGAACTGAGGGACTCCAGAGACCTGAAGGGAGGAAGCCTGCAGGAAGAAGTAAAGGTAAGTAAAACTTACTAAAACACTTTACACACACCTCACACACACACCTCACACACTTACCTCTACACGCATGCACCCATCACTCACCTGCACACCGGACATCTCGGCCCCTCCGACCCCCGCAGACCAACAGCCCGTCTCGCTGACCCTGGCGAGGTTCAGAGCTACTGGGAAGCCCACACTTCAGAGCTCAAAGTGGGAATTAGCCAAAAAAATTAGCACTAATTGACACTAATCCCCTTCCCGCCTCGAGGAGATGGGACCTGGCGCGGGTCGGGTACCCGCCTCCTGGGAAGATGGCATGGAGGTGGGATGGGTACCCGCCCCCCAGATTCTGCCATGTTCCCGGCAGTCCCGCCTCCCCAGGGCTCGCAAAATCGCCCCCAAAGAGCCTGCAAAGGGATATAGACAGGTGAAGTGAGTGGGCAATAAGGTGGCAGATGGAGCATAATGTGGGGAAATGTGAGGTTATTCACTTTGGTAGGAAGAATAGAAAAACAGACTTTTTCAAATGGTGAGGAAACTATTAAATGTTGTTCAGAGAGATTTAGGTGTCCTCGTGCAGGAAACACAGAAAGCTAGCATGCAGGTACAGCAAGCAATTAGGAGGGCAAATGACACGTTGGCCTGTATTGCAAGGGTGTTGGAGTATAAGAGTAAGGAAGTCTTACTACAATTGTACAGGGCTTTGGTGAGACCACACCTGGAGTACTGTGCATAGTTTTGATCTCCTTATCTGAGGAAGGACATACTTGTCTTAAAGGCAGTGCAACAAAGGTTCACTAGATTGATCCCTGGGATAAGAGGGTTGACCTATGAGGGGAGATTGTGTAGAATGGGCCTATACTCTCTGGGGTTTAGCTGAATGAGAGGTGATCTCATTGAAACATAAGGTTCTGAGGGGGATTGACAGGGTAGATGCTGAGAGGTTGTTTCCCCTGGCTGGAGAGTCTAGAACTAGGGGGCATAGTCGCAGGATAAGGGGTAGGCCATTTAAGATTGCGATGAGGAGGAATTTCTTCACTGATGTTTGTCAATCTTTGAAATTCTCTACCTCAAAGGGCTGTGGATGCTGACTCATTCAAAGGCAGAGATGGATTTTTTTTGCACTCTAGGGGAATCAAGGGTTATGGGGATCAGGCGGGAAAGTGGATTTGAGGTCGAAGATCAGTTATGATCTTGTTGGATGGCAGAGCAGACTCGAAGGGCCATATGGCCTACTCCTGCTCCTAATTCTTATGTTCTTACGGAGCTAATATTTTCTGAAGTAAAGAGGTAATGACATTGACAGTTTTCTATTGCAAGCTCATAGAATCATACAGCACAGGAGGAGAACATCCGGGCCATTGTGCTAGTGCCGGCTCTTTGGAAGAGCTATCCAATTAGTCCCACTCCCCTGATCTTTCCCCACGGCCCAGCAAATTTCTCCTTTCCATGTATATATCCAATTCCCTTTTTGTTTTTCTGTTTGCCCAGAAATTGCTGTGGTATCTGGGAGACCTGCCCCATTTTTTGGCCAAGAGATTTGTCATAAGACCTGTTCTGAGGAGCTTGATTTAGATGTTACGCATCACTAAGGGAGTGCTGCACTTGTTGCAGGTGCCGGTCATCTTTTGGATGAGATGTTAAACTGAGGCCCCATCTGTCCCCTCAGGTGAACGTAAAAGATCCCATGGCAATATTTCGAAGTAGAGATAGGGAGTTCTCCCCAGTGTCCTGGCCAATACTTAGCCCTCAACCAACGCCACAAAAAACAGATTATCACATTGCTGTTTGTGGGACCTTGTTTTGTGCAAATTTGCTGCCGCATTTCCTACATTACAACAATGACTCCACTTCAAAAGCAATTCATTTGGTTATAAAGCGCTATATAAATGGAAGTTAATTAGTTCATTCTTTGGTATCCTTATTGCCACCAGAACTCGGATCAGCTAATGGCACAGGTGGGTGAACTGAACCTGGGCGTAACCACCAAATTAGCTTTCAGGGAACCTCAACTCAGGCGCTTAATTCGGATTTAAAATAAAGGCTAGGCAGTAATTTTGGTGATATCAGTGGATGAACAAGTAACTCCTTCCTCTGTTATTTTAATAGAGAAAGAAAGACTTGCATTTGTATTGCACCTTTCATGACCTCGGGACGTCCCAAAGTATTTAACAGCAAATGAAGTACTTTTTGAAGTGTAGTCACTGTTGTAATGTGGGAAACGTGGCACCCAATTCACGCACAACAAGCTCCCACAAACAGCAGTTTAAAAAAAAAAAAAAAATTACCAGTTAATCTGTTTGTGATGTAGGTTTGAGGGATAAATATTGGCCAGGACACCAGGGAGAACTTCCCTTCTCTTAATATAAATAGTGCCATGCGATCTTTTGGCTCCACCTGAGGGGGCAGATGGCCTCAGTTTAACGTCTCATCTGAAAGACAGCACCTCCAACGGTGCAGCACTCCCTCAGTACTGCACTGGGATTGTCCGCATGTATTTTGTGCTCAAGTCCCTGGAGTAGGACTTAAACTATTGAACTTCTGACGGAGGAGAGGTTCCTACCATGGACCCATGGCTGTTAGGGTGAGGGATGCTATGCAGATATGGCTGGGAATTTTCTCAGAGCTGCTCCCGTAACAGCCTGATGTGCAGCGGGACCTCTGCTTACAAGCCTAAATGGCGGGTCTCTGCTGCCTTCGCGGCAAAGCTATGCAGTAGAGCAGAAGCAGTTCTGAGGAAATTCTCGTCCAAAGCCCATTCGTAATAGTCCATGGTAAGTTCTAGCCTATGCCTGTCTATTCTGGTTTTTGCTGATGCTAAAATGTTCTGTTTTTCTGACTCATTTTATCTCTGATTGAACCTGTTCTCCTTTTCACCTTTCACCAGTTCTCACACGTTTATGTTCCTTTTTTCACAGCTGGAGGTTCCTACTACATGATCTCGAGGTCCCTGGGTCCAGAGTTTGGAGGGGCTGTGGGCCTCTGTTTTTATCTGGGAACCACGTTTGCTGGGGCCATGTACATCCTGGGAACTATTGAAATTCTAATAGTGAGTTGCTGCACTTTCAGAACCAGAGCAGAGTCAAGCTCAGAAGATTTCAGTGAAATCTTAATTCTTTCAAAGCCTTACATATATAAAAAGATATATTATAGCACCATCATTACATAGGAAGAGGAATGGGCTATTCAGCCCCTCGCACTTGTTCCACCATTCGAATAGTTCATAGCTGATCTGTACCTTAACTATGCTCAAGTGTCTGGAGTAGGTCTTGAACCCTCAGCCTTTTGACTCAGAGGCGAGAGTGCCACAGCTGACATCTAGTGTACTTGATTCTTCCAGCTCCTGAAGGCACCGACTCGTGTTGGGACACAGTTCCATGGGCACTGCCAGTCCTCTGGTACCTGACCCACGCAGCTCTTCTGTGTGAGCTGAGACGGGGGTCCCTGGAAAAGCAATGAGGGGCAGGCTCCCGAACCAATTTTCCCCTTCTAGAGCTTGTTAGTTAGCTAGAACCTCCTGTCCTTAGTGTTGGTTTACTATCGAAGGTTTTCTACAGGTTCAAATCATTTAAATGCTGATTCCTAGACCTTAAAGCTCAAATATTTCCAAGCATTATCTTTGAACTCCAGTGTATTCTGTCCCAATTAACAGAGGCGTGAAATTACCATTTTTAATGAAAGATCTGTTCCTCTGTAATTAATGACCTACTAATGAAATTGCATTCTCAGTAATTACACATCTCAAAGTCACGCATTCATTTGTTTTCATTAGGAGGTTGTTCATTATCGAGAAACGCCAAAATTCTTCCATTTTTCACCTCACTCGTTTTCTAAAAAAAGCTTGCCTGCTTGTTATTCCACTGTTCCCCTGGCTGGCCTCCTACCTTGCCCTTGCACCCTCCGTTAACTTGAGCACATTCGAAACTCTGCTGCGCATATCCTAACTCTAATCAATTCCCGTTCACCCATCACCCCTGTGCTCGCTATCCTACGTGGGCAACACCTAAATTTTAAAATTTGCATCGTTGTTTTCAAATCCCTCCCTGGCCTCACCCTCCCTATCTCTGTAACCTCCTCCAGCCCTACAACCCTCTGAGATCTATGCACTCCTCTAAGTCTGGCCTCTTGCGCATCCCTGAATTTCATCGTTCCACTGTTGGTGGTCTTCCATTCAGCTGCCTAGGGCCTAAGCTCTGGAATTTCCTCCCTAAAGCTCACCACCTCTCTACCTCTCTCTCTCCTCCTTTTAAGACGCTTGTTAAAACCCATCTGTTTGACCCACCTGTTCGAATATCTCCTTACGCGGCTCGGTGTTGAATTTTGTTTGATAACGTTCCTGTGAAGTGCCTTGGGATGTTTCACTGTTAAAGGCGCTATATAAAAGCGAGTTGTTGCATATTGTATGACACAGAATGTTTTTCTTAATCTAACTCAGTATTCACAACAAAACATAATTTCACCAAACCCCACAAGGCACTAAATAATACATTATAGCCCAAGAAATGAGAGACGGGAGAATCGAGTGCGCTGATTTACTGTGCTCCTGATTTTTCAGACATTCTCACATCTGCGCTCCCAGCGAGTGGGAGACTCGAGACCAGGAGTGGGGCAGTTTTGGAGATTTAGTATAGAATCACACAACATAGAAGCAGGCCATTCAGCCCATCATTCCTGTACCAGCTCTTTGAAAGAGCTATCTAATTAGTCCCACTCCCCCTGTTCTTTCCCTACAGCCCTGCAAATTTTTCCTTTTCAAGTATTCTCATTCCCAGTATATTGGATGAATAATTCCAATTGTTTCATCTTGTTGCTTAATATTGTCCTGCTGGAGTGGTTGTGCACATTATTATATCTGGCAAAGGCAGGATTAGGCTGGGCTATGATACCTTCCACAGCTGAATAGCCTGGTGACACTTGCTTTCAAGACTAGTATTTGAAGAAAAAGGTGGTTAGTGCCTGTGGAACTGTACCTCAGCATGAGTAGGAGAGACAGATATAGAAATTGTAGGGAAGCTGTAAAATAAAAACCAGTTGATGCTATTCTGTGCCGGTTATCAAAATGTTGTAAGTTATAGAATGGTGAATCAGTGGAGTTCTCTGGGTTTAACTGCACAACTTTTCCTCCAGACCTACATTGTACCAAGTGCAGCTATATTCAAAGCAGAGGATCCCAACCAAGAAACCCAGGCCATGCTGAATAACATGAGAGTTTACGGCACATGTGCCATCACTCTGATGGCCACGGTGGTATTTGTCGGAGTCAAGTACGTCAACAAACTGGCTCTGGTTTTCCTGGCCTGTGTCGTCCTTTCCATCCTCTCCATCTACGCAGGGGTCATCAAAACCGCCTTCAATCCACCGGACTTTCCGTAAGTACAACCACCCATCAGCCACCTTGAAGAAGCTGCTTTGAGGATTCTTCAAGAGTCTTGTCATTTTTGGAATGAAAATAAATTGTAACATTTTTGGTGTTCGAGGTAATACAGATTGGGAATAAAAGGTCATATCTATTTACTCTTGCATCGGAACAGGAGTAAGGCATTCAGCCCCTCGAGCTTGTTCAGCCACTTAGATCAAGGCTGATCTGTATCTTAACTCCATATACCAACCTTGGTTTCATATCCCTTCATACTCCATTTACCCGCCTTGGTCTGTATCCCTTGATCTCCTTGCCTAACAAAAATCTAGCAATCTCGGTTTTGAAATTTCCAATTGACCGAGTCTCTCAAGCTTTTTGGGGGAGAGAGTTCCAGATTTCCACCACCCTTTGTGTGAAGAAGTGCTTCGTGACATCACCCCTGAACGGCCTAGCTCTAATTTTAAGGTTCTGCCCCCGTGTTCTCAACGTGCACTCCAGAGGAAATAGTTCTCTATCTCCCCTATTAACTCCTTCAATCCTCTTAAACCCCTCAATTAGATCACCCCTTAATCTTCTATACTCAAAGGAATACAATCTTCTATACTCAAAGGAATACAAGCCTAGTCTATGCAATCTGTCCTCATAATTTACCCCTTTTAGCCCCTTCAATTTTCTCTCCCCCCCCCCCCCCCTCACCCACTCCTCGGAGGTGCGTTTTCACAGGTACTGACAGCTCTTACCCAATACCTTGCCCAATTTGAGGACTCCCAGTGCCCATAGAACCATTCCTCAGCATCTTCGCGAGAGGGGGCCACAAAATGGGGAGGGTTGGGGTAATGGACACTATCGATATCAACTTAGTCATGTCTGCCCCTTAAAATGTCCTCAGTCGTGATGGGCCTACCCACTATCCTCCATCTGTTTGTGCTCAAGTCCTTGATATAAGGCAGCGAGGGTGAGTAAAGTGAGAGTAAAGAAAACCCTTGTTTTTCTAACTGTGAACTTTGTTGTACCTCATCAAGTGGGATGGCTACTTCAAAGACTGGGGCACTAAGTCCTGGGTCTGTATCCAAGGTTACTTGATTTTTAATCTTTTTATACTTTAATCCTTTGGCTTCAGTTTTTCTTTTTAACACATCATTAGCTGATTTCTTGAAGTGACCATATGTTCCTAACACTGAAGCATTGATTTTTTGATCGCCAATATTTTAATGCCAGCATTAATCTATTGAAGATAAACTTGGGTTCCTGAATTTTAGTAACACTGACCGGAAAATCCAGGCTTAAGGCCTAGATTTTCCTCTTGTGGCTAGGTTGCTGCAACTGTGGCTAGAGGGTTGCACCATTGACCCCAGCGAATTTCCCTGGGGCAGTTTTATTTTTTCCCATCTTTGCCTCCTCAGTTATGATAAATGCCTGGAATATTCTGCTAGTAAGATGGCAGAACCCTAGACATTTGGCGTGTTTAAAATCCTTTGGGATATAGGCTGGGTGAGTTGGGGTGCAAAAGGGATAGGCTTCAATGGGTTGAATAACCTTTTTATCTTGACGTATTGGGGTAATTTTGTCTTTGGCTGATCAGCGATTCAGCTGTCCGTTATACATCTCTCCTGTTCCATTGACTTCAATGGAAATGAAAATCGAGTAAGATGTATAACAAGTGGCTGAATCACTATCGCCCCAAGTCACAATTACCCCCAATTGCGTTCTTCCACCATTAATAGGATTGTTACATTGTGGATGTAGAAATAGAAAAACGTTTCCACAGTTCTGATCTCCCACAGTTGTGACCAGGTGACTCCTTGTTCACCCATGTTCTTGTCTTTGTTATATTTTCTCACTGCCATTTCATATGTTACTATTTTCCCTCCTCCACAGCCTCTGTATGCTTGGAAACCGGACCTTAGCCGTGAAAGCCTTTGACGTGTGCGCCAAGGTTATAACCGAAGGCAACCAGACAGTGACAACTCGGCTCTGGCAGCTCTTCTGCGATGGCCCCTCTCTCAACGCCACTTGCAACGAATACTTTACACTCAACAACGTCACAACACTTCAAGGGATCCCCGGGATTGCCAGCAATGTAATAACTAGTGAGTATTTATCAGAAAGAGTAGATATTCTAACAGTCGCATGAGGAAGAGGATTTAATAGACAAGTTAACCTGTGTCAGGAGTCGAAATCCACTTGAAAGTTTGCTTTCCCCATCTCTTAAAGAAACAATGAGACTTCCTCCCTACATACCGATAATGCCAGTTTCCATCATTTTTTTTTTTTTTTTAAGTGCGAAGATTAAACTCAGTCTCTTTAGTACAATTGCCAAAATAAAAGCAAAGTACTGCGGACGCTGGAAGTAAGAAAGAAAAACAGAAAATGTTGGAAAACAGTCTGCAGATCAGGCAGCATCTGTGGAGGGAACATCAGAGTTAACATTTCAGGTTGATGACCTTTCATCGGAACTCATTATTTTAACACTGACAATAAAATAAATTTATAATAAGTGGCCATCCGCTGTGTTTGAATAGTCCCAGTTGGACTATTAACCCTTGTAAATAGCTGTTCCCTATTTTTCTGGCGATGCCATGTATTATTTTGAATAGATTCAGGATGAATCAATCATCATAGAATGATACAACACGGAAGGAAGCCATTCGGCCCATCGTGCCTGTGCTAGCTCTTTGAGAGAGCTATCCAATCAGTCCCACTCCCCTGCTCTTTCCCCATAGCCAATGCTGGTGATTTTTAATGTATCTCTGATGAATTTTTAAAAAATCCTGTAACTAACATTTAAAACTTGTCTCGGTTCATTAATGACTAAATCTTTGACCATAGTGTATTTTTCTCTGATCCATTTAGTACTAAAAGAATATAGAACCAAGTTTTAAACTGCGCTGACATAAATCAAATATTCCCTTTGCTCTCTGTTTATTGGTCTTATACATAAATACAGAGAATGTAAAGTGTTTCTGAAATTTCTTGAACGAGCTGAAGTGCCAGGAACTATGGTGAAGACCTTCAAGGTTGACAAGAGTGAAAGAGCAGGCAATGTAGATCATGCAGGTCATGATTAGATGACACCAAGTTTGGATTTTAAAATCCTGGAGATTTCAGAAGGAAGGAAAGGCTGAGGGAAGTAAGATATTCTCCAGTTTGAGATCCAGGGGAGGAAGAAAGGAATTGGAGCTATTCAGTGAGTCTCAACTTCAACACAGTGAGGGGCTTCACTCTCTTAGAGGCGGACTGATGGTTGCAAATTTGCAAAGAGAAGGAATAGAGGACTGACGAGAAGCATTTGAAGAGATTGCAATGAACTCTTACGTTTGGAGACACAAATCTTGAGGACCATGGCAGCTAATCCACAAATGCATTTACATTGGAACAGTAATTAAATGGGAGTTTTTGGTCCCTAAACTTTAAATCCCACTCCGTGATCTGCCAGGACCTGCGTGTAATAGTGGGGAAAGACACTTGCATTCAGTGGGGAATGAAATGTGCTGATCTAAGTTTGCCTTTGAGCCAAGCATCTCAGAATTGCGCTTGCCTGGAATAAAGCCGCAGTAACTATGAAGCTTTTGTTTATACCACTGTTTCCCAGTTTTGGAGGATTCTACTTGTGCTTCTGAAAACAGTAACCTACGTAAAGAGATTCACTGCTCGGAATAGGCAGACTGAACTCCTGGGGGAAAACCTACACTGTGCCGGTAATGTTGGAGTGCAGCCTTTTTCCTTTGCATTGATTCTGGTTTTTATTGTTGTGTAAATCCAGAGCTAGGGCCGGGGCTAGCTTCAGAATAAAGTGGATTAGGACTCCTTGGAGGGGAGAGTCCCTTTGCTCCTGTCAGACTGGGGCCTTAATTCCGGGTTGACTCTACACAACTTTAGCATTGATTCCAGCCCAGCACTACCACTGTGCTGTAAATGCACCCTGGTGAAAGCATATAGTACAGCTGAAGTAAGAATGAGGAACAAATGCTATTTACAGTTCTATAGGTATATACAGTGCAGGGCAAATACATAGATGATACTATTCAAAGTACAATGCAGTGAGTCAAAAAGGACACTTGAAGACAAAATGCTGGACGCACTCAGCAGGTCAGGCAGCATCTGTGGAGAGAGAAACAAAGTTAATGTTTCAGTTCTAATGAATGGTCATCAACTTGAAATGTTAACTTTGATTCTCTCACCACAGATGCTGCCTGACTGCTGAGTGTTTTCCAGCATTTTCTGTTATTATTTAAGATTTCCAGCATCTGCACTATTTTACTTTTGAAGAGTTTGTTTTCAGCCTACATGGTAGTTGATGAAATTTTGGACACGAGTAGTAATGATTTTTGTTTTGCTGTTTCCTCTCTTTGTTGGACCTCTCCATACCATTGACAACTGAGTGGATAGGCAGGAAACTGGCCTGCTTCCCCTGCTTTCACCAATGCAAGTTTAAAGTCAGATACCATGAGGCCTGCCTGAAGATGAATTTATTTTCTCCTTCCGAGCACACTTCCAAAAGCAGCAGGGAAAGATCTAGAACTCTTTCTGATAAAGAAGGGTCAATGTCCTAGTTTCTGGTGCTGAGGAGTTGGCTGTGTTATATAGTCTTGGCGATCTCCTGGCTTGCATTAGGCTTGGAGAATGAGCGCCACCCCTGGAGAAATCCAGAATAACCAGGACTCTTGTAATTCTGGAGCAACAACATCAAATTGCGTTTATATAGCGCCTTTAATGTAGTAAAACGTCCCAAGTCGCTTCACAGGTGTGTTAACAAACAAAATTTGACAACGAGCCACATAAGGAGATATTAGGACATCAAAAAAGTAGGTTATAAGGCGTGTCTTAAAGGAGGTGGAGAGGTCATGGGAACTCCAGAACTTTGGGTTTACACAGCTGAAGGCACGGCCGTCAATGATGGAGCAATGAAAATCGAGGATGCGCAAGAGGCCAGAATTGGAGGAGCATAGAGATCTCTGAGGGTAATAGGACTAGAGGAGGTTACACAGGAAGTATGAAATACAGCATCACGGTTACAGCGCTGCCCATTGATTTCAGTAGATCAAGTGTACCAAAAGTAATAAGCTCAAGGGGGGTCATTTAAACCTAACCCACTCGGCGGGAAACTGACTGGATCGGATCGTCCTCCTGTTTTACACCTTGCCCGATTTTTATTTTCCATTGGAGTCATTTGAAAGTAGTATCAGGCGGGGTGTAAAATGGGCAATCCTGTTCTGCAAGTTAGGTTAAAATTGCCCCTCAGAATTTTAATATATCATGTAGGTTAGAGAGCGAGAAAGCATTTATAAAAAATAAAAAAAACTATAGCAACTGCCTTGGAAGAATGAGAAGTCTCTATGTACAAATATTTTTCACTTATTTGAATCGATTGTTTCTTAAGCAAAACACGCTTTGATTCTTTTTTCTTATTTTCCTGCCAGAAAACATCTGGAGTTGTTACGGATCCCAGGGGGAAATGTTGGAAAAACAAGGACTGCCATCTGTACCTGCGTCAGAAGATGCAACAAATACAGGACTCCCCTACGTGTTGAGTGACACAGCGACCTACTTCACTATGCTGCTTGGCATCTATTTCCCCTCTGTGACAGGTGAGGTTTGTGGCTGTGAAGGGGCAGTGGTGTACAGTTACTGTGCAGTCCCATGCGTAATGTGCTGTCTCATGAGGTGATCTCATTGAAACATATAAGATTCTGAGGGGAGATGGACAGGGTAGATGCTGAGAGGTTGTTTCTTCTGGCTGAAGAGTCTAGGACTAGAGGGCAGAGCCTCAGGATAAGGGGTCGGCCATTTAACACTGAGATGAGGAGGAATTTCTTCACTCGGAGGGTTGTGAATCTTTGGAGTTCTCTGCCCCAAAGGGCTGTAGATGCTGAGCCATTGCATATTTTCAAGGCTGAGATAGATTTTTGAACTCTAGGGGAATCGAGAGTTATGGAGATTTTTTTTTAAATTCGCTTATGGGATCTGGGCGTTGCTGGCAAGGCCAGTATTTATTGCCCATCCCTAGTTGCCCTTGAGAAGGTGGTGGTGAGCCGCCTTCTTGAACAGCTGCAGTCCGTGTGGTGAAGGTACTCCCACAGCGCTGTTGGATAAGGAGTTCCAGGAATTTGACCCAGCGACGATGAAGGATCGGCGATATACTTCTAAGTCAGGATGGTGTGTGACTTGGAGGGGAACTTGGAGGTGGTGGTGTTCCCATGCACCTGCTGCCCTTGTCCTTCTAGGTGGAAGAGGTCGCGGGTTTGGGAGGTGCTGCCGAAGAAACCTTGGCGAGTTGCTGCAGTGCATCTTGTAGATGGTACACACTGCAGCCACGGTACGCCGGTGGTGGAGGGAGTGGATGTTTAAGGTGGTGGATGGGGTGCCAATCAAACGGGCTGCTTTGTCCTGGATGGTGTCGAGCTTCTTGAGTGTTGTTGGAGCTGCATTCATCCAGGCAAGTGGAAAGTATTCTATCACACTCCTTACTTGTGCATTGTAGATGGTGGAAAGGCTTTGCGTAGTCAGGAGGTGAGACACTCGCCACAGAATACCTAGCCTCTGACCTGCTCTTGTTGCCACAGTATTTATGTGGCTGGTCCAGTTAAGTTTCTGGTCAATGGTGACCCCCAGGATGTTGATGGTGGGGGATTCGGCGATAGTAATGCCGTTGAATGTCAAGGGGAGGTGGTTGGACCCTCACTTGTTGGAGATAGTCATTGCCTGGCACATCTGTGGCGCGAATGTTACCTGCCACTTATCAGCCCAAGCCTGAACGTCGTCCAGGTCTTGTTGCATGCGGGCATGGACTGCTTCATTATCTGAGGAGTTGTGAATGGCGCTGAACACTCTGCAGTCATCAGCGAACATCCCCATTTCTGACATGTTGGAGGGAAGGTCATTGATGAAGCAGCTGAAGATGGTTGGGCCTAGGACACTGCCCTGAGGAACTCCTGCAGCGATGTCCTGGGGCTGTGATGATTGACCTTCAATCACCACAATCCTTTATGCTAGGTATGACTCCAGCCAGTGGAACATTTTCCCCCTTATTCCCATTGACTTCAGTTTTACTAGGGCTCCTTGATGCCACACTCGGTCAAATGCTGCCTTGATGTCAAGGGCATTCACTCTTAGCCCTCTTGTCCATGTTTGGACCAAGGCTGTATTGAGGTCGGAAGCCGAGTGGTCTTGGCGGAACCCAAACTGAGCATCAGTGAGCAGGTTATTGGTGAGTAAGTGCCGCTTGATAGCACTGTCGATGACACCTTCCCTCACTTTGCTGATGATTGAGAGTAGACTGATGGGGCGGTAATTGGCCGGGTTGGATTTGTCCTGCTTTTTGTGAACAGGACATACCTGAGCAGTTTTCCACATTTTTGGATAGATGCCAGTGTTGTAGCTGTACTGGAACAGCTTGGCTAGAGGTGCGGCTACTTCTGGAGCACAAGTCTTCAGCACGATAGCCGGGATGTTGTCGGGGCCCATAGCCTTTGCTGTATCCAGTGCGCTCAGTCGTTTCTTGATATCACGTGGAGTGAATCAAATTGGCTGAAGACTGGCTTCTGTGATGGTGAGGCTGATATGGATCATCCACTCGGCACTTCTGGCTGAAGATGGTTGGAAACGCTTCAGCTTTGTCTTTTGCACTCACGTGCTGGGTTCTGTCGTCATGGAGGATGGAGATATTCATGGAGCCTCCTCCTCCCGTTAGTTGTTTAATAGTCCACCACCATTCACGACTGGATGTGGCAGGACTGCAGAGCTTTGATCTGATCCGTTGATTGTGGGATCACTTAGCCCTGTCTATAGCATGCTGCTTCCTCTAGGTAGGGCGAGAAAGTGGAGTTGGGGTCAAAGGTCAGCCACGATCTTATTGAATGACGGAGCAGGCTCGAGGGGCCGTATGGCCTACTCCTGCTCCTAATTCTTATGTTCATACTATATTACTTATTTCTTTAAAGAATTCAATATGGTTGGTCGAGTATGCTTTTGGGTAAAAATAAGCAGCGTGGGCCAGGAAGGGTCAGAGAGAGTAACAAAGGTAATAGGGCATCAGTGACTAAGGGGACATGAGGGAAAATATAAAAAAAGTCAAAGCTAAAGGCACTATATCTGAGTGCGTGAAGTATTCACAAAATAGATGAATTAATAGCGGATTAGAAATGAATAAGTTTGATCTAATAGTCGTTACGGAAACGTGGTTGCAAAGTGACCAAGGTTGGGAACTAAATATTCCAGGATACTTAACTTTTAGAAGGGATAGGCAAAATGGAAAAGGAGGAGGGGTAGCCCTGATAATAAAGGATGGGATAAAGACAGTCGAGAGAAAGGATCTTAGCTCCGAAAATCAAGAAGTAGAATCAGTTTGGGTGGAGTTAAGAAACGGCAAGGGGCAGAAATCATTGGTGGGATTTGTTTATAGGCCCCCAAAAAGTAGTTGTAATATAGGGCAAGGTACAAATCAGGAACTTAGATGCACATGTAACATGGGTAATACAGTAATCATGAGGGACTTTAATCTACATATAGACTGGGAAAACCAAATTTGCAGTAATAGTGTGGCGAGCTAATTCATGGAATATATACACAAGATAGTTTTCTAGATCAGTATGTTGAGGAACCAACTAGGGAACAGGCTATTTTAGATCTAGTATTGTGCAATGAGAAAGGGTTAATTAATAACCTTGTAGTAAAGGGGCCCTTAGGGAAGAGTGGCCATAATATGATAGAATTTTATATTAAGTTTGAAAGTGATTTAGTTAAATCCGAAACTAGGGTCTTAAATCTAAACAAAGCAAACTACGTAGGTATGAGGGGCGAGTTGGCTAATGTAGATTGGGAAACTGAAAGATATGATGGTGGACAAGCAATGGCTGGCATTTAAAGAATGAATACATAATTTACAACAAATATACATTCCTTTAAGGCACAAAAACCCCACAGGAAAAGTGGTCCAACCGTGGCTAACAAGAGAAGTTAAAGATAGTGTTAGATCAAAGGAAGCGGTTTATAATGTTGCCAAAAAGAGCAGTAAGCCTGAGGATTGGGAGGATTTTAGAATTCAGCAAAGGAGGACCAAGAAATTGATAAAGAAAGGGAAAATAGAATGAGAGAGTAAACTAGCGAGAGACATAAAAACAGACTGAAAAGCTTCTGTAGGTATGTAAAAAGGAAAAGATTAGCGAAAGTACATGTGGGTCCCTTACAGGCTGAGACAGGAGAAATTATAATGGGGAATAAGGAAATGGCAGAGAAATTAAACAAGTACTTTGTGTCTGTCTTCACGGAAGAAGATGCAAAAAACCTCCTGGAAATAGTGGAGAATGAGGAACTGAAAGAAATTAGTATTAGTAAAAAAAAATGGAGAAATTAATGGGACTGAAAGCCAATAAATCCCCTGGACCCGATGGCCTACATCCTAGGGTTTTGAAAGAGGTGGCTATAGAGATAGTGGATGCATTGGTTGTCATCTTCCAAAATTCCATTGATTCTAGAATGGTTCCCACGGATTGGAAGGTAGCAAATGTAACCCCACTATTTAAGAAAGGAGGGAGAGAAAAAAACAGGAAACTACAGACCAGTTAGCCTGACATCAATAGTACAGAAAATGCTAGAATCTATTATTAGGAACGTGGTAACAGGGCACTTAGAAAATAATAATAGTATTGGCCAGAGTCAACGGATTTATGAAAGGGAAATCATGTTTGATGAATCTGTTAGTGTTTCTTGAGGTTGTAACTAGCAGAATAGATGAGGGGAAACCAGTGGATGTGGTGTATTTGGATTTTCAGAATGCATTCGATAAGGTGCCACACAAGAGGTTATTAAACAAAATTAGGGCTCATGGGATTGGGGGTAATATACTAGCACAGATTGGTTAACGGACAGAAAACAGAGAGTAGGAATAAACAGGTCATTTTCGGGTTGGCAGGCTGTAACTAGTGGAGTACCACAAAGATCAGTGCTTGGGCCTCAGCTATTCGCAATCTATAGCAATGATTTGGATGAGGGGACCAAATGTAATATATCCACGTTTGCTGATACAAAGCTAGGTGGGAATGTAAGTTGTGAGGAGGATGCAAAGAGGCTTCAAGGGGATATAGACAGGATAAGTGAGTGGGCAAGAGCATGGCAAATGGAATATAATATGGAGAAATGTGAAGTTCTCCACTTTGGTAGGAAAAATAGAAAAGCAGACTTTTTTAAATGGTGAGAGATTGGGAAATGTTGGTGTTCAGAGGGACCTGGGTGTCCTTGTACACAAATCACTGAAAGTTAACATGCAGGTACAACAAGCAATTAAGAAAGCAAATGCTATGTTGGCCTTTATTACAAGAGGATTTGAGTATAAGAGTAAAGATGTCTTACTACAATTATATAGGGCCCTGGTGAGACCACACCTGGAGTATTGTGTACAATTTTGGTCTCCTTACCTAAGGAAGGATATACTTGCCATAGAGAGAGTGCAACGAAGGTTCACCAGGCTGATTCCTGGGATGGGGGAATGTCCTATGAGGAGAGATTGAGTAGACTAGGCCTATATTCTCTGGAGTTTAAAAGAATGAGGGGTGGTCTCATTGAAACATACAAAATTCTTATAGGGCTTGACAGGGTAGATGCAGGGAGGATGTTTCCCCTGGCTGGGGAGTCGAGAACATAAGAAATAGGAGCAGAAATAGGCCATTCGGCCCCTCGAGCCTGCCCCGCCATTCAATGAGATCATTGCTGATCTGATCTTGGCCTCGACGCCACTTTCCCGCCCGCTCCCCATAACCAAAAAAAAGCGGTGCATTTTATGCCTTTAGACTCGTGCGTACAAACTAAAACTAATAGTTTCATCTACAGCTTGAATAATACAAAATCTCGAACGGGACTGTATAAATGAATATGAGCAAAATGTTTGGTGAGATTAAAGGCAGCTCATATTTAATCATTGTTACAAACCAGCAAGAGTGGGCTTATACATAACTTCAGTGAATAGCGTACTTGATTCTGACTAAGGTTCCTTTTCCCTCAACAGGTATCATGGCTGGTTCAAATAGGTCTGGAGACTTGAAGGATGCCCAGAAATCCATCCCTACTGGAACACTGTTGGCAATTATTACAACCTCTTTCATTTGTATCCTTACCCTGGGAAATAATCACAATGATCTGAAGGTGAAATATTTAAACGCACTAGAAATGTCAAAGTGTTCTGGGGGTACAGTACCCTCGTTGCTACGGCACTGGACTGGCAATACCGAGATTGTGAGGTTGTGAAACTGAATTCAGTAGATCTGGTAATTTGTGGATTGGAGCTTAAAATGACCATGAAACCTTGTTGTAAGGATCCAACTATTTGACTAATGCCCTTCAGGGAAGGGAACCTGCCATCCCTACCCAGTCTCTACATGTGACTCTAGCCCCACTCTGGATGGGCAGTAAATATTGCCAGTGTAGTCCACATCCCAGGAATACATTCCTTTTTAAATTGTTTCATATCGATAAACTGTTGAATAATCAGAAGCAAGCTGGTTGGTGTTAAAATGTGGTCAGTCTGCTTCTGAGCAAATCACCCCACTGACTTTCCCTCGCACTCCTGGTCCAGAAGTAGTTTCCACAAGTTGAGCTAGAATGCGGAGAACAGCCCATGTCTGCAAATCTGGGTGTGTTCTCTTCAATTTGTTTTCAATAACTGATTTTTCATTATACTTATTGCAACATTTAAATATAATTTTAGTTCCTTGCTCATTTCGGAAGGGGCAGTGTGCTCCATCCCTTTGTCCTTTAGTCAAACTTCTGGAAGGTTCACTTTAGAGGAAAGTGGCCCCTCTACCCTCCCTCCACACCCCCACCAAAAAATTCTGATGGCTATTTTGCTTTGATGATCTGCACTCCCTTATTGGTGAGTCATCACTGGAGAGACTATGACTCTAACTTTTTCCAATAGCAAGTCGAGAATACTATTGCGAAAATAATGTTGGGCCCCACAGAGGATGTTGATTGTGACTGTTTTGCCAGAAAGTGTAGTACAGGTATAACTAACCTAGGTAACATTATTTGAAAAAAAAAATAATTTCCTTAATAATCAACAAAAGACATGTCGTGCATTATCTTGTTTGGTGCTTGCATTGAAGGTGTACTCTTAAGGGACAAGTAAGTGATTAGCGTAAATTTATGGCATTCCCTGGTATTGTATTGAAAAGCTACATGTCTGTTTTTACTTTACTGTCATGCAGATCAGTGTATAACAGAACATTTAAAGTGATCCAAGCTAGCAATAGTGTCTGTCAGTGCACATTAACAATTTATGCACTCTTGGTATGCTAGTGACCAATTAACGTGAGCATTTTAATCAGATATTCTAATGCTCTTCCAACAACAACAACAACTTGTATTTATATTTGTAGTTGATAATGAAGAAGAAAGCTGTAGACTGCAGGAAGATATCAATAGACTGGTCTGGTGGGCAGAACAGTGACAAATGGAATTCAATTCAGAGAAGTATGAGGTAGTGCATTTGGGGATGGCTAACAAGGCAAGGGAGTACACAATAAATGGTAGGACTCCTCCATGTTGAACACCACTTGGAAGAAGCACGGAGCGTAGCAACGGCACAGAATGTACTCTGGGTGGGGAACTTCAATGTCTATCACCAGGAGTGGCTCGGTAGCACCAATACTGGCCGAGTTGTAAAGGACATATCTGCCAGTTTGGGCCTGCGACCGGTGGTGAGAGAACCAACATGAGGGGAAAAACCTCCTTTACCTCGTCCTCGCCAATCTACCTGTCACAGATGCATCTGTCCATGACCGCATTGGTAGCAGTGACCACCGCACGGTCATTGTGGAGACAAAGTACCGTCTTCACACTGAGGACACCCTCCATTGTGTTGTGTGGCACTACCACCGTGCTAAATGGGATAGATTCAGAACAGATCTAGCACCTCAAAACTGGGCATCCATGAGGCACTGTGGGTCATCAGGAGCAGCAGAATTGTATTCCACCACAATCTGTAACCTGTTGGCCCGGCATATCCCTCACTCTTCCATTACCATCAAGCCAGGGGACCAACCCTGGTTCAATAGGGGTGCAGAAGAGCATGCCAGGAGCAGCACCAGGCGTACGTAAAAATGCGGTGCCAACCTGGGGAAGGTGCAACACAGGACTACGTGCATGCTATAGACAGAGCTAAGCAATCCCACAATCAACGGATCAGATCAAAGCTCTGCAGTCCTGCCATATCCAGTCGTGAATGGTGGTGGACCATTAAACAACTAACGGGAGGAGGAGGCTCCATGAATATCCCCATCCTCAATGATGGCAGAGCCCAGCACATGAGTGCAAAAGACAAGGCTGAAGCATTTGCAACCATCTTCAGCCAGAAGTGCTGAGTGGATGGTCCATATCGGCCTCCTCCTGAGGGCCCCACCATCACAGAAGCCAGTCTTCAGCAATTCGATTCACTCCACGTGGTATCAAAAAATGGTTGAGCGCACTAGATACAGCAAAGGCTGTGGGCCCTGATAATATCCCGGCTGTCGTGCTGAAGACTTGTGCACCAGAACTAGCCGCAACTCTAGCCAAGCTGTTCCAGTACAGCTACAACACTGGCATCTATCCAAAAATGTGGAAAACTGCCCAGGTATGTCCTGTCCACAAAAAGCAGGACAAATCCAATCCAGCCAATTACCGCCCCATCACTCTACTCTCAATCGCCAGCAAAGTGATGGAAGGTGTGGTCGACAGTGCTATCAAGCAGCACTTACTCACCAATAACCTGCTCGCTGATGCCCAGTTTTGGGTTCCGCCAGGACCACTCGGCTCCAGACCTCAATACAGCCTTAGTCCAAACATGGACAAAAGAGCTGAATTCCAGAGGTGAGGTGAGAGTGACTGCCCTTGACGTCAAGGCAGCATTTGACTGAGGGTGGCATCAAGGAGCCCTCGTAAAACTGAAATCAATGGGAATCGAGGGGGAAAACTCTCGACTGGTTGGAGTCATACCTAGCTCAAAGGAAGATGGTTGTGGTGATTGAAAGTCAATCATCACAGCCCCAGGACATCGCTGCAGGAGTTCGTCAGGGCAGTGTCCTAGGCCCAACAATCTTCAGCTGCTTCATCAATGACCTTCCCTCCAACATGTCAGAAGTGGGGATGTTCGCTGATGACTGCACATTGTTCAGTGCCATTCGCAACTCCTCAGATAATGAAGCAGTCCTTGCCTGCATGTAACAAGACCTGGACGACGTTCAGGCTTGGGCTGATAAGTGGCAGGTAACATTCGCGCCGCAGAAGTGCCAGGCAATGACTATTTCCAACAAGCGAGAGTCCAACCACCTCCCCTTGACATTCAACGGCATTACCATCGCCGAACCCCCCACCATCAACATCCTGGGGGTCACCATTGACCAGAAACTTAACTGGACCAGCCACATAAATACTGTGGCAACAAGAGCAGGTCAGAGGCTAGGTATTCTGTGGCGAGTGTCTCACCTCCTGACTACGCAAAGCCTTTCCACCATCTACAATGCACAAGTAAGGAGTGTGATGGAATACTCTCCACTTGCCTGGATGAGTGCAACTCCAGCAACACTCAAGAAGCTCGACACCATCCGAGACAAAGCAGCCCGCTTGATTGGCACCCCATCCACCACCTTGAACATTCACTCCCTCCACCACCAGCGCACCATGGCTGCAGTGTATACCATCTACAAGATGCACTGCAGCAACTTGCCAAGGCTTCTTCGGCAGCACCTCCCAAACCCGCGAGCTCTACCACCTAGAAGGACAAGGGCAGCAGGCACATGGGAACACCACCACCTCCAAGTTCCCCTCCAAGTCACACATCATCCTGACTTAGAAGTATATCGCCATTCCTTCATTGTCGCTGGGTCAAAATCCTGGAACTCCCTCGCTAACCGCACTGTGGAAGTACCTTCACCACACGGACTGCAATGGTTCATGAAGGCGGCTCACCACCCCCTTCTCAAGGGCAACTAGGGATGGGCAATAAATGCTGGCCTTGCCAGCGACGCCCAGATCCCACGAATGAATAAAAAAAAGTCTAAGGCCTAGAAATTCAGTATAGCCACGTTTGGGGCGCTACAGCCGGGCGGCCGCTAAAGTTTGCGCCCGGCGCAACTTCGCGCCACCTTCGCCGATATTCAGTGGCATCGCCCCAAGAGGTTGCTGCTGCGCTAAAACAGGCGTTGCACGACTATCATTAGGCGCTAAGCCAGCGGCCCGGGGCGATACCCCCGAGGGCGGGCGCAGCGCAGGTGCGGCGAGTTGCTGATTGACGGCAGACACTCTGGCGCCGGTGAGCTCTTAAAGGGGGAGAGTGGATTTGTTTGACTGCCACTCTCTCACGACGTCTCTGAGCCCTTTGAATGCAATGGAGAAGGCCAACGTTTGCACCCATTGCAGCCCCCATTATATGTTTCCAATCAATGATATGGCTCTGAAGTTAAAGACAAGTGCAAAGCTGTGGCCTGAAGCCACAAGTACCTGTGCGAGTGTTGAGCCAAACCAGAAAGCTCTCTACATTTGTCTCTCTGCAAAGATCCGTCTCTCACAAAGAAGGAGTTTTGCAAAATGGCTGCCTTATCTACTGCAGGAGGAGTGCCCTTTAATTTGCGCGCCCCGCAGCGACTGGGAACCGTTCCCCTCTACCAGTCACTAGGGGCGCCAGGCGCACAATAGGCCGGTGCCACTGAATTTCTGGTTTGGGGCGCATAAAGGGCGTTGCACGATGAAATGACGTCAGGATCTGCGCGCGCAGCTGAGCGCGCGCAAAGGCTTTGCACCGCCGCTGAATCTTTACTGAAGTTGGGGAGAGGCGCAGATCGTGCTGCGCCCGGCCGCTAGCCGCCTAGCGCCCCACATCTCCTAAGGCGCTAGCGGCTGGTGCAAACAACTGAATTTCTAGGCCTAAATCTTTGAAGGAGCATCTTAAAGGAGGAAAGAGAGTGAGAGAGGTGGAAAGGTTTAGATAGGGAATTCCAGAGCTTAGGGCCTAGGCAACAGAAGGCATGGCCACCAATGGCAGGGGCGGAGGCGGGCAATGTAACGGAGGTGGAAATAGGCGGTCTTGGTTATGCTGCGGATTTGTGGTCGGAAGCTCCTTTCAGGGTCAAATATGACACCAAGGTTGCAAACAATGTGGTTCAACCTCAGACAGATGGTAGGGAGAGGGATGGAGTCAGTGGCTAGGGAACAGAGTTTGTGGCAGGGATCAAAAACAATGGCTTTGATCTTCCTAATATTTAATTGGAGATAATTTCTGCTCATCCAAAACTGGATGTCGGACAAGCAGTCAGACAATTGAGACCGTGGAGGGGTTGAGAGAAGTGGTAGTGAAGTAGAACAGGGTGTCGTCAGCGTACATGTGGAAACTGACTGTGTTTTCGGATGATGTCACCAAGGGACAACATGCAGATGAGAAATGGGAGAGGCCAAGGATAGATCCTTGGGGGACACCAGAGGTATCATAAAGCTCCCCATTGTCATTTGGCAATTGTTACTGACCTACTGAACTAAAGGAATATCTTAACAGTTCATTAGCAGCATATAGTGTATTTATTGAAAATTATTAATGTTTTTGGTGTTGCAATACAGTTCTCAAACAAACTTTTAATGCACCCTCTATAATTAAATCGCATATACAAGTGTGAGTACCTTGGGTTTGAATTACAAGGAATTAGATTGGAATCATAAAAACCCAGCAGTAATATACTCCATGAAGAAATACAAATACAAAAAAGGCCCAATTTTTAAAGTCTTTCTGTCGTTAGAAAGATGCATATTACAGGACAATAATAAAGCTGTAATTTAATAGTGGACATTGTTTGAGAATGTACGTGTTAACATAATGGCCCAGAAATTAGGTTCGGGGGCTTGCCGCGCGTGCAAGCCCCCGATGTGCACTTACCCGGCGCGCTGACATTTCAAATCCTGGCCCGCATTGCATTTCCTCTCACTGGCCCGCTTCAGGTCCTGCCGCGCTGTGCGTGCGTGACCCAGCGGCGTACTTAGTGCGATGAGCCGGCTGGGATCACGTGAGCACTGGGCAACCAATGGGAGGTTGCAAAAGTTCATTCATGAGTTTGATAGTAAGAACTGTCAAACTCATGAAAACTCCTGGCCCCAAAACACTACTTAAACTTGAAAGAATTTTTTTTTTAAATCGCACTACTTAAATGAACTATAAATAACTGTAAAAAACTATTTTAAACAATAATTTTAAATTTTGAAAAAAATTATTATATAAAAAATCGGGGCTAAAAATACACTTACGTTACTGTAAAGTCTTCAAAAATAATGAACCTGTGGAAAATTTTTCTAATTTTGCTTAATAGACCACTTACCTGTTAAAAGTAAGTACTTACGGCTGCTTTTTTCACACGTAAAAACCGGAGTCTTTTCCCCACGGGCAACTCTTCAAAAAAAAAAAAAAAAAAAGGAAGTTCAGCGCGCACGCGCTACCTGAAACCTCGCACGCGTTCCGCCTCTTAACCCCTTGGGTCCGAGGAGAGGAAATGCCGGTTTTCCCCGCATGCGCTGTGCATGCTGAAAACCGGCAATTCCTCCGGGCACACGCGTGAGTACCCCGTCCGTACTCACGCGTTGGGACAGGAATTACTGGCCCAATGTCTTCAAGTATTAGCGATTTTTCTTTTTTCTCCTCTGTCTCTGTTCCGTACTTTATTTTATCTGTTGGCTCTTTTGCTCCCCCTATCTTAACCTGAACCCAGCATAAATGACTGTCGGCTAATCTCACTCTCGTCACTATAGGTATCTTCTGATCATTGTGTTGCAGAGCAGGCAGTTGCTGTGATTTATTTTGAGCTGAGTGGTTTGCCTGTAGAATTGCCCTCATGATTCTAAAGAAGAAGGGATAAGAAATATTTGATGCGTTTAAAAAGTGACTCAGTGGTGAGAGTGTTACTGCCTGAGCCGAGGCTGACCCCTCACAATGAATAAAAGAAAACCAAGATAACATGGCCTTTGAATAGACATGGTAGTGCCAAAACTCCAGTAGGGAGTAGCAGGATGATGGAGTCAATAAATCAGCCATAGGCCAAGATGATCACAATGACCAACAAATTGAATTAGATTATGGTAGCCAATAAATAGTATTTGTCAATTAGCTCCATGGGATACAGTGTCACCAAAAACAAAGCAACAGTTCTTTTCTCTCTCTCATTTGAGAACTGTAGCTGCTAAGAAGAGAATTGCCCTGTAATATGTCATTATAATGACAAATGACCCAATTCTTAAAGTCGTTTTTGTGTTTCTTCATAGAGTATATTACTGCTGGGTTTTTATGATGCCAATCTAACTACTTGTAATTCAAACCCAGGGTACTTACAGCTGTATATGCCATTTAATTATAGAGGGTCCATTAAAAGTTTGTTTGAGAACTGTATAGGAACACCAAAAATATTAATAATTTTCAATAAATACACTGTATGCTGCTGAGGGACTATTGAGATATTCCTTTAGTTCAGTATCAATTGCCAAATAAGACAATGGGGAGGTTTTTTTGCAGATGACATGATAGTAAATGCGCATAGTTTGAAGTCTTCAAAGGAGGTTCAGCACAGAATGGATCACAGACTTTCCATGTACATAGAAACATAGAAGATAGGAGCAGGAGTAGGCCATTCGGCCCCTCGAGCCTGCTCCGCCATTCAATGAGATCATGGCTGATCATCCAAACTCCGTACCCTGTCCCTGCCTTCTCCCCATATCCCTTGATCCCTTTGGCCTTAAGAAATATATCTAACTCCTTGTTGAATATATTTAATGAATTGGCCTCAACTGTCTTCTGTGGTAGAGAATTCCACAGGTTCACCACTCTCTGGGTGAAGAAATTCCTCCTCATCTCTGTCCTAAATGGCTTACCCCTTGTCCTTAGACTGTGACCCCTGGTTCTGGACTCCCCCGCCATCGGGAACATCCTTCCTGCATCTAGTCTGTCTAGTCCTGTTAGAATTTTAAAAGTTTCAATGAGATCCCCTCTCATTCTTCTAAACCCCAGCGAGTATAAGCCCAATCGACCCAATCTCTCCTCATACGTCATTCCTGCCATCCCAGGTTTCAGTCTGGTGAATCTTCGCTGCACTCCCTCCATGGCAAGAACATCCTTCCTCAGATAAGGCGACCAAAACTGCGCACAATACTCAAGGTGTGGCCTCACCAAGGCCCTGTACAACTGCAGCAAGACATCCTTGTTCCTGTACTCAAACCCTCTCGCTACGAAGGCCAACATACCATTTGCCTTCTTAACCACCTGCTGCACCTGCATGCTTATCTTCAGTGACTGGTGCACAAGGACACCCAGGTCTCGTTGGCACTTCCCCTTCTCCCAGTCTACTGCCGTTCAGATAATAATCTGCCTTCCTGTTTTTGGCACCAAAGTGGATAACCTTGCATTTATCCACATTGGGCAGATGCATGGCAGATGCAGTATAATCACCCAACCTGTCCAAATCATACTGGAGTTTCTCGGCATCCTCCTCACAGCACACACGCCCACCCAGCTTTGTGTCGTCTGCAAACTTGGAGACATTACATCTAGTTCCCTCGTCTAGATCATTAATATATATTGTGAATAGCTGGGGTCCAAGGACCGATCCCTGCGGTACCCCACTAGTCACTGCCTGCCACTCGGAAAAAGACCCATTTATTCTAACTCTTTGCTTTCTGTCTGCCGACCAGTTCTTTATCCAAGTCAATACCTTGCCCCCAATCCCATGTGCCTTAACTTTACATGCTAATCTCTTATGCGGGACCTTATCGAAAGCCTTCTGAAAGTCCAAATACACCACATCCACTGGTTCTCCCTTATGTATTCTACCAGTTACATCCTCAAAAAATTCCAGTAGATTAGTCAAGCACGATTTACTTACAACACCGGGTCATGTAGCTCCATGATACACATGATTAGATGAGATCCTAAGTGGTTGATTCAACAATTGACATGCACCAACAGTCAAGATATGAAGGTGATAGGTTGATTTATTATACCACGAATTCTATTTTTGCTAATGCTCTACTAAAAGATAATAGCACGACATATCACGAGCTGATCAGCTTCACTGCTGATGTGTTATACCCTTAACTGTTAGTTATTTGGCTGGCGCTTGGGGTTCTAAGTATAGAACAGCAGTTCACAGAATCACAGAAACCCCACAGTGCAGATAGAGGCCATTTCGGCCCATCGAGCCTGCACCGACACATATCCCACCCGATCCCTGTAACCCCTACACCAACACATATCCCACCCTATCCCTGTAACCCCACGTATTTAATCCCCCTAACACTAAGGGTCAATTTATCATAGCCAATCAACCTAACCCGCACATCTTTGGACTGTGGGAGGAAACCGGAGCACCCGGAGAAAACCCACGCAAACACGGGGAGAATGTGCAAACTCCACACAGACAGTTGTTATGGAATTAATTTTATTTTTTGCCTTGTTAAAATGGACCCTAATAGGTTTAGAATATCTGAAGCCTTTCTATATATTGAGAGTTTTCAGCCACTACCTGAAGTTTAAATGCAAGTGATATTTATGTCCAGGGCAAATGGTCAGGTGATGTTGTGCTGCTCCTATCTGCATGTTTTGTTGCTCTTCAGGTAGGGGTATCAAGCGATATGGATAAAGACGGGCAAATAGAGTTGAGTTACAGATCATCTTTACAGCTGCTTCCCAGAATCTACCACTGCCAGCAGGGTCCAAGTCGGGGGAGTGGGGAATCCTGTTCAGGGCCGTATGGTGCCAGTAGTCCTCACTGCCCAAATTCCCCAATGTTCTTTGCCACGATTTTGGGCGGGATTGCGAAGGAGAATTTCCCGCAGGTGCCTGACCTCTCGGACTGTTCAATGGATCCATGTCTCAAAGGAGGTGGCTAGTGAGGAAATCCCCCTTTGCGATCACCAGTTGTCCTGCTGCTAATTTGTCCATAAACATATCCTCTGAATACCTCAGGAATTCACTTCACCCCCTCCAGCTCTTGCATCGTTGTGAACCAATGAGGGAGCTACAGATTTAAATTGGTTGTCTGTACTGGATTGTCCCTGTGTTCCTAGACCTATATCTGATGGATTTACTTTTTTGCTAATTTTCTTATCCTATCGTTAAAACTTGCATTTAAAGGCAGTTTAATTTTCTTTTTCTTTTTCCAGATTTGGCGAGTCTGTAAACGGCAACCTTGTCATTGGGACTCTGGCCTGGCCTTCTCCCTGGGTTATTGTGATTGGTTCGTTCTTTTCAACATGTGGTGCCGGTCTCCAGAGTCTCACTGGGGCCCCTCGACTAATGCAGGCCATTGCCAGGGACGGGATCGTTCCTTTCCTACGGGTAAGTGCAAATAAGCGCAGGGAAGCTATCTTAAACATAATACAAGAAGATGTTAACAAAATACAAGAAGAAGTTAACAAACTTACAGAATGAGCATGTAAATGGCAAATGAATTTCAGTATAGGTAAGGGGGAGGTGGTGCATTTTGGTAGAAGAAATAAAGAGGCCACATACTTCTTGGAAAATATGAGTCTAAATGGGGTACTCCCGAGACCCAGAGCCCTCGCAGGTAATGTTAACTGTACAATAGCAAAACACTGCGGATGCTGGAAATCCGAAATAACAACAGAAAACGCTGGAAAAACTCAGCAGGCCAGGCAACATCCGTGGAGAGAGAAACAGAGTTAACGTTTCAGGTCAGAGTTTTTCCAGCATTTTCTGTTATTAATGTTAACTGTATATCTGTGCTTCCTACTATGTGCAGTATATACCCCACCCTCACTGTGTGTCACTCGATACTCCTAATGACCCAACTATGGCAGGCATAGTTGTGACGTGATGTGCGCAGGCTACATGCAAGACATCTAACTGTGTAGATAAACCGATTTTAGATATAACTTTTCTACTTTTAAAAACAGGTCTTTGGCCATGGAAAGGCTAACGGTGAACCAACATGGGCCCTCCTGCTCACAGCTGGTATTTGTGAGATTGGCATTTTGATCGCTTCTCTTGACAGTGTAGCTCCCATTCTTTCTATGTAAGTATAGATTTTTTTTTTCTCCAATCAACTTGATACTGAAGAGACTGTTTTGTTTCCATCTCTTAAATAGGACTCGGCTTTAGTGGGTTGTCACATGTCCTAAGCCAATGGTGTTAGCTGCTGAGATCTTCATGTACATACCTGATGGGCACATTGCTTTTCCCCCACCTCATTCATGACTCTCTGATGTACATTTCTGTTTTCTCTCTCTCTCGCTTCTCCAGTGTCTCAGCAGTATATAACAACAGCTTGCATTTATATAGCGCCTTCAGCATAAAGAATGTCCCAAGTGCTTCATAGATTGCCGTAAAGAAAATGGGTGTCTGACAGGAAAGGAGCAGTTTGGGAGAGGGGACTGGGGGGAAACCGAAAGCTTGGGCTTGGTTGAAGACCTAGTTTTTGAAAGAAGGCTTTTAAAGGAGGAGAGAGGAGAGGGAGGTGGTGAAATGGAGAGGTTTAGGGAGGGACTTCCAGAGAGTAGAAGTCCTGCAGATGAAGGTTCTGCTGCCAATAGTAGAGGGGGAGGGAGCGGGGTGGTGAGAAGAAGATGCAGAAAAGGGTCAGAGGAGCAGTGTGTTTGGGGTGAGCAGGTATACCAGTAATCTCTGCTGAATTAGACGGAAAAGCATAAAGAGGTGAAGAGGCAGATGGTCACACTACGCTCTCAAATAGCCGTAGAGCTGGGGTGAGCGTGTGTGAAAATAGGCTGGGATTATCTGAACTGCAGCACTTAGTCATCCAAGATAAGTAGTGAACAATGCAGGAAGTAGAGAGTTTTCATCCTATGTGGAATAGTAATGCTGTCAAAAGTACCCAATTGTTGACAAAAGTCTAAACTTGACAAGAGTGGGTCATTTCTACATACATTTGTAGGATTGTGGTACACTCTTGACTGGAGACACTGGGAACTGATTAGGGGAGAAATGAAGGACTAAGTCATGGACCAGCAAATAATCGAGCAGTATTGACAGTGGTAAAGCATAATAATTGGACACTTTTCTAAATTGCCTCATTGCACATCAAGGACAAGGTTCTCACCCATCAACAACAAAAGTACAGATCAAAGCATGATTCCAAAACCCGCAGACAAAAAATAAACTGCATAGTGAACTCCATGTTATGATCCATTGTCAAAGTTTAAATGACGGATGCAAGTTACTCGAGCTTCATTTTTCCAACATGTGGCATCATCTAAAGTGCTTATTTGGACTGAAACATTGCAAAACTGCGAGGCTTCCGTTGTTGACTATCTAGCCCGTGCGGTTGCATGGAGAGGCACTGTGGGAGCCAGCTACAGTTTGGAAGAATGATTGATCCAATGGCTTAAGGGCAGATACGGGAACAATGGAACTCCGATTTGATGCAAGAGGGACAGGGAACAAGTGAAGGAGTGGATAGCGTCAGAGCGGAGTATTTGAAACAAGAGGCTAAGCTGACATGAGCTGACAATAGAAAAACTGGGAGATCAAGCGTGTTACAAAGTGGGAAGACAGTCACAAAGCACTAAGTTTAATGGTGCAAATCATTTTAATTTATACTAAATGTTTTTTTTCTCCTTTCCCTCAGGTTCTTCTTGATGTGTTACATGTTTGTGAACCTGGCATGCGCACTACAAACACTCTTGAGGACACCCAATTGGAGGCCACGATTCAAATACTATCACTGGTATGGCAGAAGCACCACAAACAAAGAAACAATCACTGATGAGTGCAACAAACTTCAGTTGCCATTTACTGTGCTATCTCACTGGTAGAATAAATTGTCTCAAATTATCTGGGAGTGGAACTTCTCCAACAGACCTCTTTACATAAGGCCACCTTGTACATTAGCTGTAGAAAGCTGACTTTGAGCTGCTTCTAGTATAATCCATTGTGTAGTCCAATCTCTTTAGAACCAGGTAATTTATGTAAATAACAGTGACAACATTACTTGCGTGCGCTATATAATTGTCTAATTGTGCAGACAGCTGATCTCCAATGGAGCACCATGTTTGTATGGTACGCAGTGCTATATATTTGGTTAACTTTTTTACATTGCTTTTGGTGTGATCGGCTAGCGTAGATGTAGTTTGCAGCCGTGGCATGCGCACTTAGTAGCATCAGATGGTGCCGTCCAGTATGCTTTTGGACTTCTTTGGTTGTTACCCTGACGCTGGAGGTTGTAGGGCCTCTTTCCATAGGTGCAACAGCCTCAAAACACATTTCTGAGCCATAAAACGTATTGCATACAATCTCAACCTTTCCTGTAGGCGGGAAAGAAGAGAGTTCCTATGACTTCAAATTTACCTGAGCTTGGCTCCATGCCTAGTACACAGGACTCCGATGTGTCTGAAGATGTTCTGGTTTTAGTCCCTTACTTATAAGTATTCTATTTCTAGGACCTTGTCTTTCCTGGGAATGAGTTTATGTCTTGCCTTGATGTTCATCTGTTCCTGGTATTATGCACTGATTGCCATGGTAATAGCAGGATGCATCTACAAGTACATTGAATATCGAGGGTAAGGTGGCTGCTACCTTCCGTAGTTATAAACATTTTTATATGAAAGAGAGTGTTTAGCTGACCTAGTGAATATTTGTTTGTGCCCATTTTTCTGAGAAATCATTTTATTAATGTTTCCTTTCAGAGCTGAAAAAGAATGGGGTGATGGGATTAGAGGCTTGTCCCTAAATGCGGCTCGATATGCTCTGCTTCGATTGGAGGATGGCCCACCTCACACGAAGAACTGGAGGTAAAATCAGAACTAGAGTTTGCAAATGCAAATTCAAATCTTTAAAGCTGTTCAAACTTTATCTTTCCAGAAAGGGGCTTTCAATCATAAGCACAAAGCTTGGTGCCTGCTTATTAACAACATTTGATTCTGCATGTGCTGGTATGTTTTAATTTTCTTGGTGACTTGCTCTTTGCGCTCAATAAAGTGAGGGACGTTACTGCTGAGAATCGAACTGTTGGCCACTCAAGATCAGCATCAGGGACGATGGCCTAGAAACTGCGGTCGAAGGCATACATCTGGAGTACGCCACCGACCCGTGAAACAATTACAACAGTACCTCCTGGCACCCAGGCTGCGAAGAGTTGCGGTCTCGGGCCTCCAGGCAGACGGCAGCATAATGGCCCAGGGACACGGGCGGTTCAGAAGTGTCCTTGGGATCACTTATGCCTGATCCTCCAATGACAAAGGAGAATTCCATTGCAATCATTTACGAAGGGAATCTCCAAATAATCATACAATGTACAGAATTTTTAATAATTAAACAATGTACTGAATTGCAAATTTATTCATAAGTTCCTTCATCGCACCAACCTCAATAAAAATTTAATTTTTTGATAAATAATTTTAAGCATCTTAATCCGGGCCAATATTTGGATAAACTCATTTAAAGTGCATGTGCATAATTTTTGATTTTTACATGTTTTATTTAAGCCTTATATATACCCTTACGCTGTTGCAAGCAGGCCCTATACCTGCTTTTACCCGCCGTAAGAGATGTATGGGCAGTTGTTGGACAAATAGCTCAACTCTGCGCCAGCAATACTCATTTTTCAGGCGGTTCGAATGATCTGCCAAGGCGTACCTGGACAGATCGCAAGTTCCGGATTTCGTGCAAGCGCATGCAGAAATCCAGAAGTTGCGGGGCCTTTCAAATGGAGTCCGACGGCGTACTCTGAAAGTACGCCGTCACAGAGACCACAATTTCAAGGCCATTATATCCTGGGTTTCATGCAAAGTAACACTCCCAGAGCTCTGCTCCAAGAGTGCGTTTTACCATCAAACTCAACCAGGATGATCCGGTTACTTCCTCATCATCCAAGGCATTCGGAATGGGATCCTATATATGGCCCTGTTTTCAGTAAGCACCAAAGATTTTGTAATCGATTGGTACCCATCCTTTACCGAACATCTATGAAAATGAGGTAACACCAGTCAGCTGGGATAATATTACGA
Organism: Somniosus microcephalus; assembly: GCF_052327205.1. Lineage (NCBI taxonomy): Eukaryota > Metazoa > Chordata > Chondrichthyes > Squaliformes > Somniosidae > Somniosus > Somniosus microcephalus. The sequence goes on from NC_140991.1 coordinate 285,067,105, forward strand.
ACTCGCAATCCCAACAAACCGAGTGCTACCCTGGCAATCCAGTTTTTAAAAATTACCCCAATGCCTCATTGGAAACTGAGCACTGACCTAGTCAATGAGACGAGTCACCATAGGAAGGGACAGTCTAATGTAAATGGGAGTCATTGGTAAAGAGAATTGTGATGGTCAGCAGTGTGTTTAACTTTGGAGCAATTCATTTCTGTTTGTTTCACTTTGCATCTCTTAGTCCAACCAATCTTTATAAACAGTGCATCATTAACAGAGTTGGAACTCTTCAGGTGGCATTTGTGTTTTTCATCTCCCTTGGGCGATGTCTTCTTTCTCTTATTTGTGCATTTGGAATTGACCGTGAGGCCACTGGAGGTAGCGGTGGAATGGATCGGGAGGCAGCGGCGGAGTGGGTCGGGAGGCAGCGGCGGAGTGGGTCGGGAGGCAGCGGCGGAGTGGGTCGGGAGGCAGCGGCGGAGTGGGTCGGGAGGCAGCGGCGGAGTGGGTCGGGAGGCAGCGGCGGAGTGGGTCGGGAGGCAGCGGCGGAGTGGGTCGGGAGGCAGCGGCGGAGTGGGTCGGGAGGCAGCGGCGGAGTGGGTCGGGAGGCAGCGGCGGAGTGGGTCGGGAGGCAGCGGCGGAGTGGGTCGGGAGGCAGCGGCGGAGTGGGTCGGGAGGCAGCGGCGGAGTGGGTCGGGAGGCAGCGGCGGAGTGGGTCGGGAGGCAGCGGCGGAGTGGGTCGGGCGGCAGCGGCGGAGTGGGTCGGGAGGCAGCGGCGGAGTGGGTCGGGAGGCAGCGGCGGAGTGGGTCGGGAGGCAGCGGCGGAGTGGGTCGGGAGGCAGCGGCGGAGTGGGTCGGGAGGCAGCGGCGGAGTGGGTCGGGAGGCAGCGGCGGAGTGGGTCGGGAGGCAGCGGCGGAGTGGGTCGGGAGGCAGCGGCGGAGTGGGTCGGGAGGCAGCGGCGGAGTGGGTCGGGAGGCAGCGGCGGAGTGGGTCGGGAGGCAGCGGCGGAGTGGGTCGGGAGGCAGCGGCGGAGTGGGTCGGGAGGCAGCGGCGGGATGTAACATAGGCAGTGCTGGACTCGGGTGCGGAGTACCGCTGCACGAAGTGGTGTGTCCACTTGCCGCTAGAGGTGCAACACTGCAGGTAAAAAGCAAACCGTGTCGTTGACCGTGCTGGAGACCAGGTGCTGCCATTTTGTTCTAGCCACAGGTGGGTTCAGGGGCAAGAAGAAAAAAAATGAGTGGCAGTCTTTGATTGGCCTTTTGTGCACCCCAGAGTAGGGTTACTTTTTTAAAAGGTAAAGAAAAATATCTTGCAGATCACAAAAATGACACTGCTTGTTTATCTAACTTTTTTTGTTTTTACTTCCCCATTCCCTCTTTCTCTGCCTCCCAATTCAGGCCTCAACTGTTGATATTGCTGAACCTGGATGCGGACCAGAATGTGAAGCACCCTCGACTCCTGTCATTCACCACACAGCTCAAGGCTGGCAAGGGATTGACCATTGTTGGCTCGGTGTTGGAAGGGACATTCCTGGAGAGGCACTCTGATGTGCAGAATGCCGAGCAGGTACATCTCCGACTGCACACATCCAGCAAGCTTGATACACGAGTGGCCTTGACCAGAAATAGCTCGGCAGTTTGAGTTCATTTACAGGGGCATTATATTGACTGATGAATATTCAGCGATTTGCCTGATGCTCTGCCTGAAAGGGTGGTGGAAGCAGATTCAATAGTAACTTTCAAAAGGGACTTGGATATATATGTAAAAGGGAAACATTTGCAGGGGAGTGGGACTGTTTGAATAGTCCTTTCAGAGAGCTGGCACAGGCACGGTGGGCTGAGTGGTCTCCTTCTGTGCTGTATGATTCTATGATTTGTTTGAGGGGGGAGGTTCATCATTTTTGTAGCACTGATGTTTCTTGGCCAGAGGTGCAGTGGTGCGTTTTGAGGCAGTTCACCTCGCTGTCTTGTGTAGTTCCAAACCAAGGCTTTTCACAACGATGGTGCCTCTTTTAACTAGAACGCAAGATTGACCGTGCAGTCCAAAACAGCGACAGAACCAAAAAGACTGAGGCCATTTTCCACAGGACTATTGACCTTTCCATCAGCATTCAGTGGACCTCTGTTGACAGCTGCTGCAAAGTGAACCTAGAAAGTCTATGGAAATGGAGATGCCATGCGACTGGATTTATAGGGCCAGCTCTCACTGGTTGCAAGTGCATCCTAGATTTGCAAAACTGTTCCATTCTATTTGACAAACCAAGTTAGTGCAACGATAAAATATAACACGGGAAAGTGCATTACATGGAACTGATTTTGATCAATCATGAAGGTTGAGTTCAAGTATTGGTTGTGGCCTGGAATATTTTTTAATATTTTGCACCTTAACTCCTCTATTTGTGACAATAAATGACACGTTGGAGTTGTAAGTAAACTTTTTGAATGTCCTCTCAAGACTGCAGTGTGTTGTTGACCAAAGGCATCCATCTGACTGGCACCTAGAATTAGACTAACAATTGTCCTCTGGATGCCCCAGTGTAGAATCTAAAGCACAGCTAACTACCTTATGATTCTTTCAAAGTTTCACAACCAAGAGAGAATTTCCATTGCAACTTAACATTAGATAGTAACGGATATTCACTATGCGAAAGAATGAATTAGAGTAGGAGTCTATTATAGAGTGAGTCCGGAGAAATTGGTGGTGAGGGTTTTCTACACCCATTGTCGACAGTGCACTGTGATTATCTGGCATGGGGGGGTGGGGGGGGCTGTCGATCGTGCTGAGGGGGGTGGGGGAGAGGATCATGATGTTTTATTTGCCATACATGAAGGTAAATGGTGGGAAACTGAAGGTTTTGGAAAACTTCACTGCAGCTTCAGTTTTATTAAGAAAAGCTGTAAAACCCTCCTGGTTTTGGCCTCTCTTCCTATTCAGGGGTTGTTGAATCTTACTGGTTTGAGAGGGCAGGTGACGTGTCTGCTTTTCAGCCTTCCACTCATGCAGCTCTGCAACTGGCTGGCAGGTGCCCTGTGATGGTGGTCTGGTGATTGTTGCCCCACTTTCTCCTCCTCCTGGGTTTGGAAACTTTTGGCCTTGGCATTACTGAGATTCAGAACTCGGCAGAGTGGAGGAACTGAGCCTGCGTGCCTCCATTTTGCTGTGGTCTGGGTTGGAACTCTTCACCACCGAGCAGGTCCCTATTAATACCTCCTGTGCATGCGACTGCATAAAATGAGCCAGCAATCTTAACCAGCATAGCCGATAGATACAAAAGTGGAGATTGTGCCTTTGCCCCTCCTGATATTTTCCTGTTTTGTTTGCTTTGACAGAACATCAAGTCCTTGATGACGCTGGAGAAGACCAAAGGTTTCTGCCACGTGGTGGTGTCATCCAACCTGCGAGATGGGGTCTCCCACCTGATCCAGTCGTCCGGCCTGGGAGGAATGAAACACAACACCGTGCTGGTGGCATGGCCAGAGCTATGGAGGCAAACGGGTGGCCCAGTAGGTTGGAAGAGCTTCGTAGGTCAGTATTACGTTGCGCGAACATTCAGTGAATAATTGAACAATGAGTCGCAGAGGCACCAAGTCCAGTTTAACGTTCAAATTATTGTGCGTTTTCAGAATCCACCAGGGCTCCATTTTGTTCCTTGAGTTTAGGGACGATCTGATTGAGGTGCTTAGGGGTGGGTACAGAGAAACTATTTCCTCTGGTGGGGGAATCCAGAACAAGAGGGCACAATCTTAAAATTAGACATTTAGGAGGGAAATCAGGAAGCACTTCTTCACACAAAGGGTAGTGGAAATCTGGATCTCGTCCCCAAAAAGGCTGTGGATGCTGGGCCTCAATTGAGGCTTTCAAGACTAAGATCAATATATTTTTGTTGGGTAAGGGTATCGAGGGATATGTTACAAAAGCTGGAAAGTGGATTTGAAAGGTACAGAACAGCCATGATCTGATTAAATGGCCCAACAGGCTCGAGTAGCTGAATGGCCTGCTCCTGTTCCTATGTTTCTCTTGTGGGAATATAAAGTCACATTTCAAGTACATAATGAAGTTGGTGATATGCACATGGATCTCTTCTGCCTCCTTCCCCCATCGTGTTTGCAAAGAACCACTGAGGGGCGTGGGCAAAACAAATGAAACATCAACATAATTTTATCAAATTTTTATCAGGAGTGAAACTTGGCTCTGCCTTGGTTCCTTCATTATAAAGACACCACCTCAGACCGAAGTTCCGCAAACCTCTTTAACCATGTGTTGTGTGAAGTTATTTCCTTCCTGGTACCAGAAGTAACTTTCAGGAATGCACCTAATCCACATCAGTCGCTTTGGGTGTGCCCCGTGTGCTTCTGCCCTCGTATCAAATTGTGGATAGTCGTCCCAAGATTCTGAGCAGTGCAGCCGGACACTAATATTTTTTTTAATTCATTCGCGGGATGTGGGCAAGGCTGGCATTCATTGCCCATCCCTGGTTGCCCCTGCGAAGGTGGTGGGCCGCCGCCTTGAACCCTGCGATCCGTGCAGTGAAGGTGCTGTTAGGTAGGGAGTTCCAGGATTTTGACCCAGCAATGGTGAAGGAACGACGTTGCATGTCCAAGTCAGGATGGTGTTTGACTTGGAGGGGAACTTGTAGGTGCTGGTGTTCCCGTGCACCTGCGACGCCGGTTAGCAAGGCCATAATAAAAAGCAAACCAAGCACTACGGTATATTTCCACAGGGATAGAATTGAAAAGTAGGGAAGTTATGCTGAACCTGTATCGAACCTTGTTTAGACCACACTTAAGAGTGCTGCGTACATTCTGGTTGCCATATTATAAAAAGGATATAGAGGCACTGGAGAGGGTGCAGAGAAGTTTTACAAGGATGATACCAGAAATGCGAGGGTATACACATCAGGAAAGGATGAACAGGCTGGGTCTCTTTTCTCTTGAAATAGAAGGCTGAGGGGTGACCTAATAGAGGTCTTTAAAATTATGAAAAATGTTGATAGATTTGATAGTGTTTCCACTTGTGGGGAAGAGTATAGCTAGAGGCCATCAATATAAGATAGTCACCAAGAAATCCAATAGGGAATTCAGAAGAAACTTCTTTACCCAGAGAGTGGTGAGAACATGGAACTCGCTGCCACAGGGAGTGGTTAAAGGAAATTGTATAGATGCATTTCAGCGGAGGCTAGACAAGCATATGAGGGAGAAGGGAATAGAGGGTTATGCTGAAAGATCTAAATGAGGAGAGACGGGAGGAGGCGCGAGTGGAGCATAAACGCCGGCATGGACTGGTTGGGCCGAATGGCCTGTTTCTGTGCCGTATAACCTATGTAATATAATCCTATGTAAACCTGCTACCTTTGCCCTTCCAGGTGAAGGGCAAGGGTTTGGGAGGTGCTGTCGGCAAAGCCTTGGCGAGTTGCTGCAGTGTATCACGTTGATAGTACATGCTGCAGCCACAGTGCGCCGGTGATGGAGAGAGTGAATGTTTAAGCCAGTGGATGGGCTGCCTATCAAGCAGACTGCTTTGTCTTGATAAACTATACAATACTTCTGAATATATTTCACTGTGGTTACACATCCTGTTGTTTGGCGCATTATTTAATTACACATTTAGGACACCTCAGTTAATGACGGAACCTAATGTAGACATATGACTTGGAGATTTATAAACAAAAGTAAAATGTGCCTGCTGCTAATCCACACTATCCTTTGAATTGTAAAACTGATTATCTTATAAGCATGTCAGGCATGTATTTTTTTATGGAGAGTTAACAGTTAACCTTAAGTGCTTTAAATAGACATAAAAGGTGCTATTCTATTTTCAGTAGTTGCATGAAGGTGTTTTGTGTGGTCCCTGACGCAACAGGCAGTGTTTCTGGATCACTGCACTCCCATCAACAGACAGCTGGTGGCGCTGACAGCTCACTTTTAAATGGTGGAATTATTTTTATTCGTTCATGGGATGTGGGCATCGGCAGCAAGGCCAGCATTTATTGCCCATCCTTAATTGCCCTTGAGAAGGTGATGGTGAGCCGCTTTCTTGAATCGCTGTTCTTTGTAGCGGTTTGGTACAAACTGAGTGGTTTGCTGGGCCATTTCAGAGGGCAGTTAAGAGTCAACCACATTGCTGTGGGTCTGGAGTCACATATAGGCCAGACCGGGTAAGGACAGCAGATTTCCTTCCGTAAAGGACATTAGTGAACCAGATGGGTTTTTACGACAATTCGGTAGTTTCATGGTCACCATTACTGATACTAGCTTTTTATTCCAGCTTTTGACTGAATTTAAATTCCACAGCTGCCATGGTGGGATTTGAACTGGTGTTTCCAGATCATTCGTCCAGGCCTCGGGGTTACTAGTCCAGTAACATAACCACTACGCTACCATCCCAATAGAATGGAATGATCAGTATCTGCAGTTAATGACTTTCCTCCCAGGAGTGAGAGACTTGTATGATAGTTTTTTGAGAAGCTGGATAAATAAGGTTCATGTGACAGTGGATCTCGTGCTGGAGAACACCTATACGGGTGTTGGCCACCCGGGACTCTCCCTAGGGGCTACTGTTATATGAGGGGAGTGACTGCTGATCATGTATGTATGTACTCAGTCCAGTTTAATCCTTCTTTGCTCTGGCCCAACTTCTTTGGCTTCATTCCACCCCCCCCCCCCCCCCCCCCCCCCCCCCCACACTTGTCGCCACAACCCAAGGGTGCTGCGAAGGTTCATCTCTGCCTTTCCTTCTACCCATGCCCTCTGTTCCTAGCAGGGACTGGGAATTAAACCTGGTCTGGGTGACTCAGTACCACATTCGGCTAGTCAGTTCATGGGGAGGGGGAGGTGGAGGAAAAGCGCGTTTCGATGGATCTCATCTTTGCTCGAAAGAAACCACTCCTTCCTTTTAGAAGTAGAAGGCGGAGTTGCGAGCCACGGTCGTTAATGTGCAGATTCCGTCTCATTGCAGACACCGTACGTGAAACGACAGCTGCTCACCAAGCGCTGCTGGTGACCAAGAACATAGATTCCTTCCCGACAAACCAGGAGCGTTTCGCCGGAGGCACCATTGATATCTGGTGGATTGTCCACGACGGGGGATTATTGATGTTATTGCCGTTCCTTCTCGGCCAACATAAGGTAAACCTTCTACACATTCAAAGAGGTTTAGTTGTGTGTCTGGAAGTTTAACCCCTCACTTCTTATGCTACGAATGCAGCCTTAGTCATCCGTGCCTTTGTTGCCTTCAGACCTGACTGCCAATGCTCTCCCGGCCAGCCTCCCCTCTTGCACCATCAGTAAACTGCAGTTCATCCAAAACGCTGCTGCCTGTATCCTAAGTCACACCAAGTCCCGTTCACCCTTGTGCTCGCTGACCTACATTGGCTCCCGGTCCAGCAACGCCTCGATTTTAAAATTCTCACCATTTGTTTTCAAGCCCCCCGTGGCCCCGCCCCTCCCTATCTCTGTAACCGACTCCAGCCCTACAACCCTCCCAAGATCTCTGCGCTCCTCCAATTCTGGCCCGTAACGCATTCCCAATTCCCTTTGCCCCATCCATTGGCGGCCGTGCCTACAGCTGCCTTGGCCCTAAACTCTGGAATTCCCTCCCTAAACTTCTCCACCTCCCTCTCCTCCTCTAGGACACTCCTTAAAACCAACCTCTTTAACCAAGCTTTTGGTCACCTGTCCTAATATCTCCTTATGTGGCTGTGTCAAATTTTGTCTTATTACGCTCCTGTGAAGCGCCCTGGGACGTTTTACTACATTAAAGGTGCTGTATAAATGCCAGTTGCTGTTTACAATCAAGGTGGCTTGTTTTGAGGAGTGACCTGGTGGATCTATTGCAGGTTTGGCGGAAGTGCAAGATGCGTATCTTCACCGTCGCCCAGATAGACGATAACAGCATCCAGATGAAGAAAGACCTTCAGCTGTTCCTCTACCAGCTCCGTCTTGATGCCGAGGTAGAGGTGGTGGAAATGGTAAGAACTGCCCGGCCGTTTCAGAATAGGAACAAAAGCCTGTCGGTCGCGGGATCAATCATTCGCTCCCCTGATCTAATTGAATGGCGGAGCAGGCTCGAGAGGCTGAATGGCCTAATACTGTTCCTACGTTCCTTCCTCTGTTCCTCGCCCCTCCCCTTGTTTTACGATTTAAACCTAATTGAGTTGGCGACATTCAACGAACTTCACAACAGCTCTGGTCTGCAGAGATCTATCCGTCACTTGAATTATTTGTACGATTGTGTTGAGTGGTGAACCTTGAAGTCTCAATTTAGATTTATTGGGGGCACCATCCAACGGGAAGGGGTAGAAATTCGCTGGTGCCGGTTTTGGGCCCGAAGGGGCATTTGCGGGAGCAACACATGCCCGAACTGGGCAGCAAAAGGCCGGCTCAAAATTGGGCCTCGGGCCTCATCTGAATAATCTGGACAAACTGCTGGTTCCTGTCCCACCTCCGTAGGCCCGTCACCCGACTGGTGAATTAAATTTTTACAAAGAAACTTGCCCTCCATTGATGGTCGCTGACTGATCTGGAGGCACAAGCAGGCTCGGCGAGTGGGCATTGTGGCCCTCATTGGCCTATGTAAGGGGACTTACTTCTGTTTTAGGTGGCCGCCAGGAACGCCTTTTTAAAAAAAAAAAAAAAAAAAAAAAAAAAAAAAAAAAATTTTAAATGGCCTGACCTAATTTCAAGTGCAACGTTTTTCGGGTGTCCTTTGGGATGCAGGATGTTGGTCTCCGAACGGTGTCAAAAGTGCGTTCTTTTCATAAGTTCAGGAGTAGGCCATTCAGCCACCTGAGGCTCTTTTGCCATTCAATTAGATCATAACTGATCCGTACCTCAACTCCATTTACGTGCCTTTACTTCATATCCCTTGATACCCTTACCTAACAAAAATCTTATCGATCTTAAAAATTTCAGTTGACATAGCATCCACAGCCTTTTGGGGGAAGAGTTCCAGATTTCCACTACCCTTTGTGTGATGAAGTGCTTCCTGACATCACCCCTGAACGGCCTGGCTCTAATTTTAAGGCTATGCTCCCTTGTTCTGGGCTCACCCACCAGAGGAAATAAGTTTCTCTCTATCTAACCTATCAAATCTCTTATCATTTTAATCACCTCAATTAGGTCACTCCTGAATCTTCTAAAGTCAAAGGAGTACAATCTTCATAATTTCTTGGAAAAACAGTATATTTAAGATCCTGAGCTAAGGCCGACACACAGAGGGTTCGTTATTTACTCTTTGGGGCTTTGTCCTTTTTTTTAAAATTCCCAGCTTGACAACGATATTTCAGCGTTCACATACGAGCGAACCTTGGTGATGGAGCAGAGGTCTCAGATGCTGAAACAAATGCAGCTCTCGAAGAATGAGAGAGAACGAGAGGTAAGCTTGTTTTAGCAGCGACCCTGGTCACCACTGCCTTAGAATTGTACATAATGTCACATGGAATAGAGTATAGTAATGCCAAATTTTGTTCATCGTGGTGAAGTATTAATATTTGAATTAAACAGAATTTGTCTGCAGGTTCGCTGTATGATTCACATCTATTTGTTATACTTCTAATGACATGTTCATTTAAAAATTGTTTTGCATAATTTCTACTAGAGTTTAGTATAGTGATGTATTGGCATTTCAATATTCTTGCAGCATCAATGAAAACAAGTATATTGAACATCTACAGTAAAAGAGATAAGAGCCCAGAAAGCAATTCCAATGGGTTATCGCTGAAAGAAGGCTATAGCCAAGCTGACTGACCCCAAACAGTTACTGCCTGCAGCAGACGCATGCTAATTAGTTAATAAACACAACAAATGATTGTTGAGATAATCAGTCAAGTGAGTCGAGCTTAGTGTTTGATGTCATAAGGCAGGAGTTTGGCCAAAGTTTTTGTGAAGTGGTGTAGGTTGGGGTAACTGCTCTGAATCATGGGTTCATGATTGTCGACTCAGCAAGCTGTTGATCGTGTCTGAAGAGGTTGCTGGGTGACGACCATTTAGTCATAAACAGCTCCTTGGACTGGTAAATGGGATGAAAAAAGTGCAGCAAGTAGGTTGAAAAGGAGATTGATGAGTGGGAGCCCTCAAAATTGAGGTCTGCTTCTCACTGTCGGCTACGCCCATTTTCTACATGGCCTAAATCTGCTCAGTGATGGAATATTGGAAACCCGTTGACTCCTTGACTTAGTACAGCCCAAAGCCATACAGACCAGCGGACTTGATCATGATATTGATCATGAGAGTCCGCAGTCTGACATCAAAGCCATGTGACCGGGCTGTTAGTCCTTTAAAGGAAAAGGACCCGAGCAGCAGCACATGTTACAAGCATTAAAAAGCAAGAACCAACTTGGATTTATATAGCACTTTTCCCATCTTCAGAATGTCAAAGTGCTTCACAACCAATTTGTGCACAGCAAGGTCCCACAAACAGCAGTGAGATAAATTACCAGATAATCTACTGTTGGTGTTGGTTGAGGGATAAGTATTGGCCAGGACACTGGGGAGAACTCCCCTGCTGTTCTTTGAATAGTGCCATGGGATCTTTTACGTCCACTTGAGAGGGAAGACGGGGCCTCGGTTTAACGTCTCCTTTGCAAGACAGCACCTCCCTCAGTACTGCACCGAAGTGTCAGCTGAATACCATGTGCTGAAGTCTCTGGGGTGGAACCCTTGACCTTCTGATTCCGATGCGAGAGTGCTACCAACTGAGCCAAGGTTGGCCTAACAAATCAGATCACCATGAGCCTAAGAGCTACTGCACATCAACATTCTGTATCAAACCAAAAAGTCTAGATTGAATACCAGAGGAAAGGCTTCACACTTCCCTTCTGCCTGGAGCTCTGCCCCTTATACGTTGACTATCAACTACTGAATTAAGTTTACTGGGGCATGTGAGAACATGCAAATTACCTATTGTTACCCAAAAACAATATCCAACTCTTTCTGTGCTCTTAGCCACCAGGCCCAATATATGTAAACCTGCTTTAATTGCCTCTGTACATTGTGGTTATTCCATCTACTTATTATGTCTACAGATGTAAAACTTAACCATCCTTTTATAAAAAATAAAAAAAAAAATTGATGGAAGTAAATCCAGTCACTTTAATGGTGCAGCTTCTGCCCTGAAGCCAGAACAGATGGGCATTTGACAATTTGCTAAGTTTCTGTGACCAAGTAACAATTAAACTCCGAATGATCTCAGCCTCTGTTTACTTGAGAACAATTATGCTTTGTGGCTTTACAGGCCAACTTTTAAAAAAAAAAAACAGCTCCATCTTTGCAGCACAGTAATGCACTGTTGAGGTAAAATTCAACTTCAGCTAAGGCACAAAACGGATGGTCGCTGATCAGGAGACAAGACCAAGGAGCTGATCATCTGGTCAGGCGTTGAGCTGAGGAACAAATGGGTCATGGGGGTGAAGCCCTGCGATGGTTAGGGGAAGCTGACTAAACACAGTCTTCAGTAGGGAATATAAATAATGTTGTAAGTTTAATGCATGCGTAGTTCCCAAGAGCCATTTCACTCTTTTATCCTCCAGTTGGAGAATTGTGATTTTTGACCTAGAATGCAGTCCTAGATGTCATCGACTTGAAATATGGACAGTTAGTTTTGTTTTATGAATGAATGTGTAAGTAAATGTTAAGTAAATATGAAATATGCAATTGATGACTATGTGAGAAATATAATCAGTCTTTGCCATATATCCGCTAAAGAAGAACAGTACTGAGCACCAATGTTCTAAAGGAATCTGTTCAACAATTGCACGATTGGTGTCATAGCTGATAATATAATAAAGCAGGAATGAGGCGAGGCCAGGCTTCTGGAGAAATTTACTAAAGTTTTTTTTTTAAAAGCTTACTTTAATAAAAACTGATGTGTGCGTATAGATAACACAAAATGTATGCAGGTAGAAATACACTTTCATTATTGCAGTTAGGAAATGGTTGCAGCATGCAGTGATAATTTGTGTTGGATTTTTATTCTGACCAATCTTGAGTTCAAGGGTGCCGGTTAAATCTGTATTGATTGTGAACAGCTGATGTATTAGACCATTCTGTACTAACCCATAATAATGGTACTTTTGGGGTCCAAGCTTAAGTATAAAGGGGGAAACATAGAACCATAGAAGATAGAAGCAGGAGTAGGCCATTCGGCCCCTCGAGCCTGTTCTGCCATTTAATGAGATCATGGCTGATCATCCAAATTCAGTACCCTGTCCCTGCTTTCTCCCCATATCCCTTGATCCCTTTAGCCTTAAGAAATATATCCAACTCCTTCTTGAATATATTTAATGAATTGGCCTCAACTGCCTTCTGTGATAGAGAATTCCACAGGTTCACCACTCTCTGGGTGAAGAAATTCCTCCTCAACTCAATCCTAAATGGCTTACCCCTTATCCTTAGACTGTGACCCCTGGTTCTGGACTCCCCCGCCATCGGGAACATCCTTCCTGCATCTAGTCCTGTTAGAATTTTATAAGTTTCAATGAGATCCCCTCTCATTCTTCTAAACTCTAGCGAATACAAGCCCAATCAACTCAATCTCTCTTCATACGTCATTCCTGCCATCCCAGGTATCAGTCTGGTGAATCTTTGCTGCACTTCCTCTATGGCAAGAACATCCTTCCTCAGTTAAGGCGACCAAAACTGCACACAATACTCAAGGTGTGGTCTCACCAAGGCCCTGTACAACTGCAGCAAGACATCCTTGCTCCTGTACTCTAATCCTCTTGCTATGAAGGCCAACATACCATTTGCCGCCTTAACCGCCTGCTGCACCTGCATGCTTACCTTAGCAACTGGTGCACAAGGACACCCAGGTCTCGTTGCACTTCCCCTTTTCCCAATCTATTGCCGTTCAGATAATCTGCCTTCCTGTTTTTGCCACCAAAGTGGATAACCTCGCATTTATCCACATTTGGCAGATGCAGTATAATCACCCAACCTGTCCAAATCATACTGGAGTTTCTCTGCATCCTCCTCACAGCACACATGCCCACCCAGCTTTGTGTCCTCTGCAAACTTGGAGATATTACATGAAGTTCCCTCGTCTAGATCATTAATATATATTGTGAATAACTGGGGTCCTAGCACCGATCCCTGCGGTACCCCACTAGTCACTGCCTGCCACTCTGAAAAAGACCCGTTTATTCCAACTCTTCGCTTCCTGTCTGTCAACCAGTTCTCTATCCAAATCAGTACCTTACCCCAATCCCATGTGCTTTAACTTTACATTAATCCCTTTGTCCTCCTTTGCTGAATCCTAAACTGCTCCCAATCCTCAGGTTTGCTGCTTTTTCTGGCCAATTTATATGTCCTCTCCTTGGATCTTATGCTGTCCCTAATTTCCCTTGTTAGCCATGGTTGAGTCACCTATTTTTTATTTTTATGCCAAACAGGGATGAAAACATTCTGTAGTTCATCCATGCGATCTTTAAATGTTTGCCATTGCCTATCTACCGTCAACCCTTTAAGTAACATTCCCCAATCGATCCTAGCCAACTCGCGCCTCATACCATCGTAGTTTCCTTTATTTAAATTCAGGACCCTAGTCTCTGAGTCAACTACTTCACTCTCCATCTTAATGAAGAATTCTATCATATTATGATCGCTCCTCCCCAAGGGGCCTCACACAAGATTGCTAATTAATCCTTTCTCATTACATAATGCCCAGTCTAAGATGGCCTGATCTGTAGTTGGTTCCTCGACATATTGGTCCAGGAAACCATCCCGTATACACGCTAGGAATTCCTCCTCCACAGTATTGTTACTAATTTGGTTAGCCCAATCTATATGTAGATTAAAGTCGCCCATGATAACTGTTGTGCCCTTTTGCACGTGTCTCTAATTTCCCATTAATGCCATCCCCAACCTCAGCATTACTGTTTGGGGGTCTGTATACAACTCCCACTAACATTTTCTGCCCCATGGTATTTCTCAGCTCTACCCATACAGATTCCACATCAACAGAGCTAATATCCTTCCTTACTATTGTATTAATCTCTTCTTTAACCAGCAAGCTACCCCACCTCCTTTTCCTTTTTTGCCTGTCCTTCCTGAATATTGAATACCCCTGGATGTTGAATTCCCAGCTTTGGTCACCCTGGAGCCATGTCTCCGTAATCCCAATTATATCATATTCGTTTACATCTATTTGCGCAGCTAATTCATCCACCTTATTACGAATGCTCCTTGCATTAAGACATAAAGCCTTCAGGCTTGTTTTTTTAACACTCTTAGACCTTTTAGAATTATTGTTTACTGTGGCCATGTTTGATTTACACCCTTGATTTCTCTGACTTCCACTTTTGCTTTTCTCCTTCCTGTCTTTTGCTTCTATCCTTGCTCCCCTTTCCTCTGTCTCCCTGCACAGGTTCCCAACCCTTTGCCATTTTAGTTTAAACCCTCCCCAACAGCACTAGCAAACACTCCCCCTAGGACATCGGTCCTGGTCCTGCCCAGGTGCAAACTGTCCAGTTTGTACTGATCCCACCTCCCCCAGAACTGGTTCCAATGTCCCAGGAATTTGAATCCCTCCCCCTTGCACCATTCTTCTAGCCACATGTTCATCTGAAATATCCTTCTATTTCTACTCTGACCAGCACATGGCATTGGTAGCAATCCTGAGATTACTACCTTTTGAGGTCCTATTTTTTAATTTACCTCCTAACTCCCTATATTCAGCTTTTAGGACCTCATCCTGTTTTTACCTATATCGTTGGTACCTATATGCACCACGACAACTGGCTGTTCACCCTCCCCCTCCAGAATGCCCTGCAGCCGCTCCGAGACATCCTTGACCCTTGCATCAGGGAAGCAACATAGCATCATGGAGTCTCGTTTGCGGCCGCAGAAACGCCTATCTATTCCCCTTACAATAGAATCCCCTATCACTATAACTCTCCCGCTCTTTTTTCCTCCCGTCCTGTGCAGCAGAACCACCCATGGTGCCAGGAAGTTGGCTGCTGCTGCCTTCCCCCGATAAGCCTTCCCCCGATAAGCCACCTCCCTCAACAATATCCAAAGCGGTATATCTGTTTGAGAGGGGGATGGCCACAGGGGACCCCTGCACTACCTGCCTGTGCCTACCACTCTGCCTGACGGTCACCCATTCCCTTCCTGCCTGTACAGCCTTTACCTGCGGTGTGACGAGCTCATTAAACGTGCTATCCATGACGTCCTCAGCGTTCCTCTTCTGGGAGGTAATTTGACAGCGCAGATCACCCGCCCTTTGGAACCCGCACGATTCTCATTCCAATTGTGAACTAGTTACTCTACAGAGGGTGGGCGTTCTGCTCTATCAGATTAACGCACGTACAGTGAAGATGAAAATTTACCCCAATGGGTCTTATTTGGAGACCGTGATTGGCTGTAAGTATCCAAACTGGTCACCCACTCCTAGCCCCATCCCATTCTCCTGTCTGCCCTGGACTTTCTGTTTATCACTTCCCCTCCGTATCTTTCTCTTTCAATCCTGACCCTGCTGAGATAGGGTCTCCCAGCTCCTGCCCATGTGTAGCATCCTCTGATTCTAATCATCTTCGGCTCCTGCAGACTCCAGGTAAGTATACTGCCCCAGTAACATGGACACTGGAGCTGAGGGGATTGGCATCAGTTCATGACACACCTGTGTCGATGTCACACTTGGTAATGCGGGAGCTATTTAAGAAAAGGCACCGTCATAAGCACTACTCAAGTGTTGTATATGAGGTGTGTGGTTTAATATACTTTCAGTAAACTTGGTTGCATATCAATAGTTGGTGTCGGGGATGCACAGTAATGGACACTGGCTTCCACAATTGGATCCTGTATATAAACTGAGATACAATTGTATCCTGTTATTTGAGCTGTATTGGTATTGAATTGATCAATACAGGGGATCAATACAGATGCTTTGGCAACATAAGATGTACCTTATCATGCCAATAAAGCGATTTGTATTGTATTGTATTGGATTAGCACACCTGTGTTGCTGTTAGCACTAAATAGTCTAGTATTGGAGTAAACGGTCTCCAAATTTCTACGGTGAGAACCTGGCGCCAAAAGGCTTTTTTTTAAATTGTTCATTCTCCTCACTTTGTCCCTTGTGGTGTGAAAACTGTGCTTGTTAATTTTACTGAGACTCTCATTGAATCTGCTGCAAAGCAAACATCAGAGCTGAAGCCACAATCCCATCTGCTGCCCTCCTCCTCCTCACCCCACTCCTGTACAGTTTAGCTTTTGTCAAAAAGGCAGTTACCCTAAACATGTCATAATTTAAGGTTTGCTTTCTTTACCCGACACTCGCTGTTCATACGCCACCCAAGGACAGGTGTACTAGCTGCTCCTGGGCCTCTGAAATGGCCACCGAGGAGTTTTCAAGAAGGCCTGGAGTGATTCTTCCGCTCCCATCTGTGAGGCAAACTCCTACACTTCAGTAGAACCCTTGCCATGGTGGTACAGGTGAGATCAAGAACTCTGCGGGAGATCGGCGAGGTTACTTGCGATAATCTGTGCACCTCCTTCCCGCAGCATCCTACATAATTTTCAAAGCAAACCAGTAGCACGCGATCAGTGGTGAGGGGCGCTCTGATTATGTTGATTATACTAATTGCTGTTAATACTGCTGACTAACTGATTGTGATTGCTTGCTTGTGCTGATCACCCCTCATATCCCAGGTTCAGGGCCTCACTGATGAGTCTCGTGGTGCTACTATAAGGAGGAATTCTGCACACCCTACTTTGGAATTCAAGGCCATGGAACCTGATGATGTCCCTAAGGAAGAGGTAGTCTACATTTCCCATGACTACGTTTCTCCAATCATTACAACTCTTGAAATGCCCTTTGTGGATCATTTTAGAATGTATTGGGATTTCTCTCTCCTGTTGAAGGTCTTTTTCTGTCTAAATGTGCACTTCCGCTACGTCTTTCTCTGTTTTAATTTGAAGAGTGGCAAATCCCTTTCCTCAAAGTATGATGATGCTTTGCTTACTCAGGCTATGCACTGAGGAGAGGTCAGAGTGCCAAATGTGGTATGTCTTTTTAAATGAAGGGTCAAGCGAGGAAGCTTTCTACTGCATAGTGAACCAGTGCCAATCGCAGATGTAAACTCTCTCCTGCAGCAACTTAACCTGGAAGCCACTTTGTGATCGGATTGGATCATCTAGCTATTCACAGCCAATCACATAACCAGAGCCCAAAAACAATTCAGTTGTCTGGATGTTTTGAATCGGAGCAGAATGCCAGGTTAAATGTGCCATGTTTCCCTCACTGCATTGAAATCCAGACTTATTACAGTGCCTCCTCCTATTCCACTTTCTCCGGACTACAGTGCTGTATATCTCTTGATCTCCCTCACCAGTCCTTCCTTCCTCCTACAAGTTACAAGGCTTCTGAAGACCCAAGCTTGCCGTTGCCTAAATCTCTGCTTCTTGAATTACCTCACCTTCCCTTCTGCTTGGTGGTGTCCTGCACTATTGGCCCTCAATATAGCCCAAAAAAACTGTTACAAGGCACAGAATTGCCGGTTGCAAACTAACAGAATTGTATGCTATATAGTTGAGTAAAGTCACTTTTAAAGTGCTATTTTGCTGTGGCTTCTCTTTACCCATTCCCCTACCCACCATTCTCTTTCCATCAGTGTGAAGAACTGCAGTTAAGCATCACGGGTGAAGGTTACTGTAACCGAATAGCACATTTATTTCTAATTTTTCTTTAACTGTATTTCTTCATAGAACCATTTTTTGTATAATTATGAATAGGGATGTGTTAGCCTTTGGTTTGAAAGCAAATAAACAGTAGTATAATTTTAACCCTTTTATTAATAACACAATCATAATAACCGGGATTCAACTGTCAAACCTCTTGAACAAGGTAATACAACAACGGTGGGGGCATTAGTGAAAAGCAAGCACAATAATTTAGGGTACTATTGCCTCGTGCTTATGGTACCAGACTAGCATCTCGGACGTCTTGAGTTCAAATCCCACAATGGGAAATTGAGTTGTCGGTCTGGTACTTTCTGGGCGAGCACCAGGGAAAATGACCCTGAAAGCTGCCGGTATGTTGTGACAATCCAACTAATGTCCTTTAGGGAGGAGAACCTGCCACCCTCTACCTGGTCTAGCTGAGGCACGATGGGCTGAATGGCGGCCTCCTATGCTGTATCATTCTATGATATGTGACTCCAGTCCATGACTTTTAATGGGCTCAGGGCAACTAACCTTGCTGGTGGTGCCTACACACGAGCAAATTAAAAGAACAAACTCTCCTCGGTTATTGGTCCCTTTGTGAGCCACTTGCTGCCATGTATTCTGCTGCTGTTGTTTGCATGATCGGTGCTGAGGACTTTGTGTAAGCAGCCATTGGTGCAGTTTCAAAATTCGTCAAGTTCTCCTCATTTCTCTTCCTTCACACCTAAAGACACAGTTTGATTGTTTCCCTTTTGTGCATGGCACTCCATCTCACAGCCTGATTGAAGCAGGCAGACTTGTATCGGGTGCAGCCTGACTCTCTCTGTCTGATGGGGTATCAGGCCAAGTTTAAGAATATAAACCAAATTGAGTGCCCATATTATTACAACCAAATCTGCGCCTTGTTCCTTTTAAATTCCCTACTTGCATTAAGAACAGGCTCCCTAGGGAGACGGTGGAAGCAGAAAGTGTTGATTTATTCAAATACAAATTCGTTTCAGAAAATAACATTTTGCGATACAGTATATGAGTAATTTGAAAACGTGACATGTGGGAAGTGTAGCATGCTGAGGAGGAACAGGTGACTTTGGACCTGTGATTCCAAAGCTCTCCACCACATGGGGTTTTCCCTGCCTCATGTTTGGATTTGTTGACAAATTGATAGAGATTGATTGCCATGATTAGTCAACGAGTCCTATTATTGTTGTATCATGCAACTACCATGATGGTAGAAAGCCAACTAGATGGACCGTGGCCGTCTTTTGTCTAGCAGTGCCTATGTGCCTAACTAAAACGTTCCCCAATCATCTTATCCCCTTCTCCCAATTTGACTTTTCGCTGTTCGGATATATCTGATCTACGGGGGATTATTCTAATGATTGTAGCAATGCACTAAAACATTGAACTTTCCAGAAGTCTTCACCATTTGTTGCTGTACAAAGCTCCACGCGCACTGACACTAATCCCTGTGCTATGACTTCCCATACTGTGAAACTGATACTGTCAAGACTGATGATGAATCATCGAGTCCAACAGCAGTGATTTAACAGTCAGTGATTGCAAGGTTACTAATTTCAATTCAATTCAGTTCAAAGTCGTCGCCTTCTTAGGCAGTCCCTCGGAACCGAGGATGACTTGCTTCCACGTTAAAAATGAGTTCTCAGGTGACTGATGAGTCCAATGCGGGACCGACAGTCTCTGTCACAGGTGGGGCAGACGGTGGTTGAAGGGGCGGGTGGGTGGGGTGCTTGGGTTGACGTGCGCTCCTTGCGCTGCCTCCGCTTGCTCCCGGCGAAGAGACTCGAGGTGTGCGGCACCTTCCCAGATGCTTCTCCTCCACTTTGTGCGGTCTTGGGCCAGGGATTCCCAGGTGTCGATGGGGATGTTACACTTTTTCAAGGAGGTTTTGAGGGTGTCCTTGAAGCGTTTCCTCTGCCCACCTGGGGCTCTCTTGCCGTGCCGGAGCTCCGAGTAGAGCGCTTGTTTTGGGAGTCTCGTATCGGGCATGCGGACAATGTGACCCGTCCATCGGAGCTGATTGAGCGTGGTCAAAGCTGTGATGCTGGGGATGTTGGCCTGAGCGAGAACACTGACGTTGGTGCGCCTATCCTGCCAGTGGATTTGCAGGATCTTGCGGAGGCAGTGTTGGTACCTCTCCAGTGCTTTGAGGTGCCTGCTGTACATGGTCCATGTCTCTGAGGCATACAGCAGGGCGGGTATCACTGCTGCTCTGAGCTTAGTGCTGGGTTTGAGGTCCTGGTCTTCAAATACACTCTTCCTCAGGCGACCGAAGGTTGCACTGGCACACTGAAGGCGGTGTTGGACTTCGTCGTTGACGTCTGCCCTTGTTGAAGTGGTCCACGTTGTCCAAGGCCTTGTCGTGGATTTTCATAATCGGGGGGCAGTACTGTGTGGTGGGGGCAGGTTGGTAGAGGACCTTTGTCTTACGGATGTTTAGTGTAAGGCCCATGCTCTCGTACGCTTCGGTGAAGGTGTTGATCATGTCCATTGTGCCCCTTAATGGGCGCAATGCGGATTCCGCCCACTAGGGGGCACAATGGACATGATCTTCACCGCACGTCAATTACAAGAGAAATGCAGGGAACAGTTCAAAGTACTGCAACCCTAACCTTCATTTCACTCTGCTATCGCATTGCACGATCTAGAGCGTTACGCCTGCTGTTAAAGCCTGCTTCTGTATAAATCTGTTATTTTCCAACAGACCAAATAAAATTGCAGCAAAACATTTGTCATTGTTGTGAATTTGAAAGTTTATCTGCCCAATGAAACAAAATTGCTGCAATGGGAAGTAGTTTTGAAAATCTTCCTTGCTGTTTAAGATACTTGTAGATTTAAATTATTCAGTGCTCTTAATATCTAGATCTTAAGGACACGACTTGTACAGATTTGGAGGCTGATGTATTGTATTGGAGCAATAAATATTTTACTCCTTGGCTAAGAACACTGTCTCTTGAGAGCTTACAGGATCTAATGTCAGCTTTTGAAATCTGATCTCTCTGCAAATCATTAAATGTTTTATTCCTTCCTGTGATAAAATAATTTGCTGCTATCTATCGTCGTGCGTTCACTAATCAAGGATTATGTCTGTCTAAATCTTGCATTTTCAAAAGAAGGTGTATTGCTCCAAACATGCTGCCAGTCTATACTTGGAGCTGGTGTCATCAAATCCGCTTGCTTAAAGTTTTGCAAGAGCAGCTTTAAAGAAGATGATGTTCTGAAGTACTGGGTCAGGCAGTGAGTTTGAAGATTCTTCTTTCATGTCTGGGATTTGAATCCAACCAGACTGATGGGATTAAAGCCTCCTGCATCGATTGAGAGCAAGACTCTTAAAGGGAAAGATGTGTTGTCCCGCTGCCTTAGTGAGCTCATCCACTGAGTATAGGAGAGCCCTATAGAGCAAGGAAGCCTCAGGCCAAGTTAGCTGATCGCAATCAGTGCAGCAACAGGGGTACTGCAATTGGCCTCGGTGCCCCCCTGGGTTAGAGAAAAAGAAAATCGGTCAACTTTCTCCCTCGTGGTCACTGCCTTGTAATTACCGCTGGTAGTGCAGGTGGGGACTTTAAATAAGGACATGTTTGGGTTTAGTGTGATGCTCCTTGTCTTTGAAAAACCTGATACTTGATGTCAAGGCTCACATAATGGCCACTTGGACGAGTTACTGTCTTGGCAGGATACCTTGTGCCCCAGCAAGGAGTTGAAGCCTGGGGGGAGGGTAGAAAATTGAAGAGTAGAAATGGCTAGGGCCGTCTCAGCCAAGTTTCCAGTGTGTGCATTTCAGCAGCCTGGTACTAATTGCATCAAATTGTCAGTGCTGTATGGAGATGCCATATGGGTGGTTAATATGGGAAATAGGAAACGCCACATTGGTGCAGTAGTACATAATGTTGGGGTTAAAGTTGAGGCTCATTGCTGACTCATAATATAGGGATCCTTGTATGGTATTTGGCTGTGCTGTAGCTGACTTGGGAGTGCTTAATACTCGAGTGTAGAAGTGGGAAATGTGTTCCATACCCCAAGACAGACGCTATTGGCCTTAATGAGCACCCAGAGGAACACTGGGTGACATCATGTGACTGTGAGTTATTATGATCGGGAATGCACTGTCTGAAAGGGTGGTGGAAGCAGATTCAATGGTAACTTTCAAAGGGGAATTGGATATACACTTAAAATGAAAAATTTGCAGGGCTATGGGGAAAGAGCAGGGCACTAATTAGCTAGCTCGTTCCAAGAGCCGGCACAGGCATGATGGGCCGAATGGCCTCCTGTGCTGTTTGAATCTATGATCAGCAAGGGATCATCATATGCTGTTCAGCCAACCATGCAACTGACCACTAGGACACCACTGAACCTTTTACAAATCTGCTTTGTGCGTCATTCCTCTGTCTGCAGTAGTGAGCTTTGGTTATTGAGAAGCTGTATTCCTGTTTATATGTTTTGTGTAATCTAATTCTTTCACTTTTACCCTTTTTGATTGAACTGCAGAATCTGTGTTTGATTCCTGCAGCACTGTGCACAGAAGATGAATGTCCTTTTAAAATGACTAGAATAGGTCGGTGCTGTTTATGGCTACGGTAGTGCAGTGGTTTTGGTGCCGGCCTAACGACCCAGAGGTGTTCAAGTCCCAACATGGCAAATTGTGAAACTGAATTCAATAAATCTGGTGATTTGTGGACTGGCATCAGATAAAATGACCACAAAAGTTGCCGGATTTTTGTAAAAATCCAACTGGTTCACTAAGGCCCTTCAAAGAAGGGAACTTGCTGGCCCTTCCTTGTCTGGGCCTACATGTGACTCCAATCCCACGCTACGTGGTTGACTCTTAATGCCATCAGGGCAACTTGGGATGGGCAGTAAATGTGGCCTTGTTGATGTTGCCCATGTCCAAGAACCAACTGAGTGACCATTTTTGCTTATTTTCACATCTGTCTGACTTGGGGGTTGTGTCAATTTGTTAACTGTTGCACCCTTTGGCTTCTCTTAGGCCCAACTGATACACGACAGGAACGCAGCCGCTCACTCCTCTGGTACTGACAAACTTTCAGTTACTCCTGAAGGAGTGCACATGACCTGGACCAAAGAGAAAATCATGGCAGAAAAATACAAAAATAAAGAACCTTTATCACCAGAAGGTGTGAGAGATATTTTTAACATGAAACCGTAAGTTGATTTCAATTTTATTTTTAAACGAGCATGCTGTGTTTGGCCTCATTAGACACCAGCTTTCCTGTTAAGTGTGTTCTGTTGTGTTCAGTGATCTGAAATGTATATTGAATTCCTTGTACAGTTCTGAGGACTGCTTGGATTGGTTCACAGAAACAAATGTTTTAAATCTCCTTGAATCAAAAGGCACCAAAGTGCCAAAACCCCTTGTTAACCCTGACAGCTGATGTGCATTCAAATTGACTCTGGTCATTTGGGTGATTGGACAAAGAGAGTGACACCAATGCTGGTCAGATAACCAGTCCCCTTTGTGCCTGATCTAACTGAACGGAATTCGGGTGTCTCTGGGCCGTATTCCTACGAGCACAGTTTGAGGCTCGAACACTCATTGTTTCAGGGCAGCAGGGCAACATATTCAGAGAGAATTTGGATCCATTATTGCAAAGTGTGTGGCCAGGATCCAAACGCGCGGGGTTGGTTAGTTGGAAACTGCAAGGTTAGATCTCCTTAATGTCCAGCAAGTTTCCAATCTTCAGTGATCCTACTCAACAGTCCTATAGGCTTGTTAGATATTTCACCTGACATAAAGACTTGAGGGAAATTGAGCTGAAGAATGCGAGGTCCTATGCCTAGCTTCCAAATAAAATTATTTGTCAATGAAGCTTCAATTAAAACAACTACCATATGTTTTGTGTATAAAATAACATTCACCCATATTTGCTGAAGAATTCTTCAGAAGATTATAGGTCTTGGATATTTAGAAAATTCTATTTTCATATTTAAAAAAAAAAAAAAAAATTTTAATCACCCAAACGGAGTTGTTTAAAAAAAAATATCCAGGTGGAGTTTTGTGAGTGTATTCACTAATGGGCTGAGCCAGACAGGCCAGAAAGCCCCTGGGTTCAGTTCCTCGTTTGTGCTGTGTTAGCTGATCTCAACTTGGGGGTTTGGACAGGTTCATATTTCAGATGTAATGCTCCGCCAGATAGAAGAGTATATTTAAATGCTACTGCATTTAAGGCCAACTTCACAATGACCTGCGATGTGCTTCACAGTACCAAGAAGATATTTGACTAACACCAGAAGGCTCTGAACAAAAACAAACGTGCCTTTCAGTCCCAAATACCTTTGAAATTGTTATTCTTTAGCAGATCCTGCAAAACCATTTCTAGGCGTTCTAATTACAATTATTAGTCACTGAACACAGAAAATAATTGAATGCAGGCAACTATTTGGAATCAATAACTTAAGATAAGGGGGGTGGGGCGGGGGGCAGGGGGCAGGGGGCAGGGGACACAGGTTGTGCTGCATTTTCTACTTTGATCAATTATAGACGTCAACAAGATCCAACAAGCGATGTTAACATTGGTAAGGGGTTTGGGGATGGGTGGATTTACTTGGTCTAATTGATCAGGTTCACTGCATGCCCCCTAGTGTGTACAGGAAGCCTATCCAGCAAGTCTTCACTGGGTGCCTTTGTGTGAGATGGGTGTAAAGCCATGCCATGCTGGGCTGAGATCCAACTCTGGTGAGGGCACAAAACGAGCGGTAGTGGTCGGACACCCGTTACACCATTAATGGAAGGGGGTGTGTAACGGGGGCCGGCATTTAAAAACAAGCAGGTTACTTACCCGCTCAGCGACAATAACCTGCTAGCGGAAGCCTCATAACTTCATGCAAACCAGGGTCCTGTTGCATCAATAAGACCCTGATGCAGTTTCAGCCAGGACGTGAGCAGTCACTGGGGCTTACCTGCTCGGCAGAAGCAGGTCGGCAGCTGGTCTGAAGACACAAGAGGCCCTTCTGGCGAGTCTAAAACTTTCCTTTGTGGGGCCGAGAGGAGCAGGCGTGCTCCTTCAGGGCCGCAGAAGGAAAGTTGCGGCCTCCCCTTGTCCTCACCACTTAACTGGAAGCCGATGGATGACCCTTGGCTACCCGATCATAACCTGCTGACTGCCCTCTTCGTGTCCATTCTGGAAATGGGAGCGGACCGGTGGCATTTAACCGGTGGTTAAAATCGCTGTGACCTCCTACTGCTGCTGCTGGGCAAGAAATCAACTGGTCTGAGCGGTTTCTCCCCCCCCCCCCCCCCCCCCGCCCCTGGAAACCTGCACTGAGTTAAAATCCACCCCCTTTTGGAAAACATGTTGGTGCATTTCTGATTTGTCGTTTCTCTGCCAAACAAGGGCGCTTGCAAATCGCAATAAGCCAAGCAATAGCCATGTCAGAAAGCAGCTGAGCTAGTGTGGGGTCAATGTATTGCATTATGATGTCCTGTCATTATTTTTATACTTTAGAACTGTAGTTTTTCTTCAGCCTCTTTCCTCGGCTCTGTGATATTAGAAAAAAGCAACTTCATTGTTTAATCTTTGCAGTAACACCGTCATTTTTCTTTCCCTCTTGTTTCAGAGAATGGGGAAATCTGTAAGTTGCATTTGATTTTAATTTAATCTGTACTTCCTGTGTGTGTTTGTATTTGTAGATAGTCCTTAACAGCACATGATGTTCTCTCCAAAAGCTTCAGTAACTCCAGACTGGAGGGAGTTTGCTCTATATTCAAATTATTCTCAAGAGTAAGGGCTCATTTTGTTTGCACTAATCCAGTTTGGACACTTGCTATGCCAAGATTTTGTTTTGTGTTATTTATTAGTGAATAATTTGTGTATTCAAATTGAATGTTAATGTGGTGTCCAGTGCAGCTCCACACGGAGTCTGTATATTTTAAAATATCTTCATAGTTTCCTGGATCTTTGATTTTCCACCCGGGCAGTGACCTCAAGTGTCACTCTTGCCTTGTTCAGTGTCGGACGCTGGTCTCGCCAATGGAGACCCACGCTCTCCTAGCCCACCTACCACCCTCCATCAACTTGAGCTCATCCAAAGCTCTGCTGCCCATACCCTAACTCGCACCAAGTCCTGTTGACCCACCAGCCCTGTGCTCGCTGACTTACACTGGCTCCCGGTCCTTCAGGGCCTCAAATTTAAAGTTCTCATTCTTGTTTTTGTATCCCTCTATGGCTTTGCTCCTCCCCATCTCTCTAACCTCCTCCAGCCCTACAACCCTCTGAGATCTCTGCGTTCCTCCAACTCTGGCCTCTTGTGCGTCCCCGATTTTCTTTGTACCTCCATTTGCAGCCGTGCATTCAGCCGTCTAGGCCCTAAGCTCTGGAATTTCCTCCCTAAATCTCTCTGCCTCACTACTCTCCTTTTTAAGATGTTCCTTAAAACCTACATCTTTGACCAAGCTTACGGTCAACTATCCTAAAATCTCCTTATGTGGCGCAGTGTCAGGTTTTGTCTGATAATACTCCTCGAGAGGTTTTGCTATGTTAAAGACACTTTGAATGAATGGCTGATTCAAATCTCATTCACCAGAATAAGTAGGTGAAACAAAAAAGAAATCTGACGTAACTCTGAAATGACCAATTTGACTTTGAATTATTTTCCAACCCCTTTAAATTGCAGCACGACTGAAAATGAATTAACCGGCAGCCAAAGAAAGGCCGTCTCTGGCCTAGCTACCCAATCCCCTCTATTCACAGTAATTCAAAAATTATTGGAATACTTCTGGCACTACCAGTGACCCTGAATACTGAAGACAGAGACTCCTATTCGGATATAGAAGGAGAAATCCTTTGACCCATTGCTCACGCACGTGACATGAACAGCTAGTCTCGGCAAACTTTCCTCGCCTCGTATCCATGTGCACCCACTTCAAGCAGGAGAATAGCAATTGAGGAATTGCATTGCATCTTTGGCTCATTTTTTTTCCTCCATAACCTCTGGGCCCTCTGAGGCTGAGTGTATTGCCCCCCTAGTAATACTCTGGATGAGAAGAGCAGTGGTTGGCTCTCAGTGGCCATCTGAAGTGGCCCAGCAAGCCACTCAGTTTGTTCTTATGGCTCAGTAGCACACTGCAGTACATTTACCCAACAAGCCATTTAAGTAAGGGTTTCCTTTTCCATTTGCTGAGCGGCAACATATTGAGCAGATTAAAAAGGTATTTTTAAGAATCTCTCCCTGTTACTAAGCAGCATTTTTGCCACTTAGTCCAGAATTAGCTGTTGATTTGATGCATCAATCCCTGGTAGACCATGCAAAATGGGTTCATCGCCAAACAGGCAGATTTTTATATATAAAATCTTAATATCGTGGACTCTTGGTTTAAGCAAACAATGAAGCTTTTGGGTTGTGTGGGCTGGAAAGGACTGGAGGGTTTTTCTCTTGCATGTGTTTTGTGTGTTGGGTTTATAAGCATGACCTGGATCTTGGGAAGATTTTTCACATCACAAGGATGCTTTTTTGGCGTTACAGTAGGGAGATTAGTAGGAGATGTTTAACCGTACCTGAAAGTGCCTTAAAGGTGTGCTGTTGATGTTGCTATGTCGGTGAGTATCTGGACAAGCTCATCTTTCTGAAAAGTGCCTGCTCCTAAATGTCAGTTTCAAAATGTGCCGTGCTGGAGGTGAGTTAGCACGGGGAAAAAATGTTCTGCCTTTTCAGTACAGCTTTCCTATTTACATCTTGGGCTTTTAAAACCCAAGCTGGGAAGCTTGTAGCTCAATGACACCAGGGACAATTGGTGACACCATGGGACATTATATATGAACATTTTACCAGACACTTAACCATCAACAACACCAGCCCTTTAAAACTTGAAAATATTGCTCTGGCTCCTGGCCAGGATATCTAACTGAGATCTGGATATGTGTTGTAGGGTTAATTTTAGTAGGTCACTGCTCTTTACGCAATGAGTATCTATCTAAGCATCTACGGTAACTGTGGAACCTATTTCCCATCAATATGTTTGTAATGAGGCCTCCTAGTTAGTTAATGAATTCATTAGTGAAGGGATACAGTAGCCTAGTGGTTTATGGTACTGGACTAGCAACCAAGAGGTTATGAGTTAAAATCCCAATATTTCAATAGATCTGATAATTTGTGGGACATTGCATGTTCACTAATATCCTTCAGGGAAGGGAACCTGCCACCCCTTACCCAGACTGGCCCATGCATGGCTCCACTCCCATACTATGTAGTTGAATCTTCATGCCCTCCAGGCAACTAGGGATGGCAATCAGTGCAGCCTTGCCAGTGTTGCCCAAATAAAAAAAGATTGTTCTACGGCTCTTCCATGGTTTGTATGAGAGTGGAGATCATAAGGTATGAATTTTCTATTACAGCTGCTGAAAATTCTGTAACATCTGTTCACTGCCATACTATACTTGTCAAGGTTCACTCATTGTAAGTTCCTGTCATGAGAAATTTAAGAACATCAGGACTTCAGGAGCTGTGTTGAAGCAGCAACTATACTGTTGCGCTCCTACCTCCCAACCTGCAGTGAAACTAATCCCCCTGCTCCATTGAAGTATTGAAGACGACCTAGGAAGAATGAGGCCACATACTCTTTGGAAAATAAGTGTCCAAATAAGGTAGAGGATCAGAGGGATCTGGAGGTACAGATCACTAACAGTGACGACGCAGGTTAATATGGCCATTTAAAAAAAACAGCAACAACTGGGGTTCATTTCTAGAGGGAAAGAATTGAAAAGCTGAGAAGTTATGTTGAACTTATATATAAAATCTTGGTTAGACCACGCTTGGAGTACTGTGAACAGTTCTGGTCTTCATATTATAAAAAGGATATAGAGGCACTGGAGAGATTGGGGCTGGGGCTCTTTTCTCTAGAAAAGTGAAGACTGAGGGGTGACCTGATAGAGTTTTTCAGGATTATGAAAGGGTTTGATAGGGTAGACTTGGAGAAGATATTTCCACTGCGGGCGAGACCAGAGCTAGGAGCCATAGTCACTGATTAAATCCAATAGGGAATTCAGTGGAATGTTTCCGCTTGTGGGTAAATCCGAAACTAGGGGTCACCATAAATATAATCACGAATAAATCCAATGAGGAATTCAGGAGAAACTTCTTTACCCAGTGAGTGGTTAGAATGTGGAACTCGCTACCACAGGGAGTAGTTGAGGCGAATAGCAGAGATGCATTCAAGGGGAAGTTAGATAAGTACATCTGTCTGTCTATCTATCTATCTATCTATCTACCTATATATCTTCTCTATCTATATATAAAAGCTGTCCTTCTGTCCGGCTATACACACTCAAGTTATAGAGCGTACCTACACGTGTGTAACATCAAAAGAAAGCTTACGATTCCAGAACGGTCATAAGCGTATTTACTTTTCGGTCGGACAAAAATTGTGCCGACGGTATCCAAAAAACGTTCAAAATTCCGCTCATTATCTGCACATTAGCATAGAGTGACATGAAGGTCAACCAATCGTACAGTCGAGCGACCCGACGGTCGACCAATCGCTGCGTCGCGGGGGTGGGTTCGTCGCGCGTGCGGGCGGGCCGTCCTAAAGTTGAGTGACCAGACGACTGACCAATCCTACACTTCAGTGACCTGACGGTTGACCAATCGGCACGTGTGTGGGCGGGCCTAATCATTCTGAACTGAGGTGAGTGGCCGCCATCTTGATTCCAAACTCTTCATTTCTTTTTCCCGCTTTCTGCGTGTTTCTTTTCAAATCTACATTTCCAGCAAAAAAAAAAGTTGCTTTTAAAACACACATTGTTTTTAAAAAAGTTAATTAATTTGCCAATCTTTTCTCTAACCTCTATAATTTTCCTACCTTTCACCGTTTTTCCAGGCCTCGAAGCCTGGGCCTCCGTTGCCCAGCCACGCCCGAGCTAGGCACCTCCCGTCGCGCTCAACAAGCGGCCTGCGATCGCCGCCATCTTTGTGAAGGCTGGAGGGGGCGGGCCTGAGCCAAGCGTTGCCACCGCCGCCATCTTAGTAAAGGAGGGCGGGGTGGGAGTCCACGCGCCTCAACTTCGGCCCGGAGCGCGACTTGAGTCCGGCCGGGCCTCACGCGGTAGGTTGCGCACCGGCCGGCTCTGAGGCGTTGATGAGCGGCGGCGTTTCTCTCTCTGGTCTTGAAGCCAGCTCGGGACGGCGGGGCTCGGGCTCAGGAGAGCGGGAACGGGGCGAAGGGTTACCCCGGCAACCGGGCCGCCCTCACTGCAGCTGCGGGCCTCTCTCTCTCTCTCTCTCTCTCTCTCTCTCTCTCTCTCTCTCTCTCTCTCTCTCTCTCTCTCTCTTTCCCCCCCCCCCCTCTCTCGTCTCTCCCTCCCTCTCCCTCTCCCTCCTTCTCTCCCTCCCCCGATCGCCCGCTCTCTTTTTCCCCCGGTCGCCCGCCCGCTCTCTCTCCCAACAACAACATGCCCTCAAAAAAGCCTCAGCACCGCCGGGCACTCAGCTAGTATATATTAAATGGTCCGTCCGCCTGTCTGTCTGTCCGCTATACAGTCAAAAGTTATAGAGCGTACCATCTCATATGTTATATCAAAAGAAAGCTGATGATCAGGGGAGTGTCATAGGCATATTTACTTTTTGGTCAGACAAATATTGTTCGGACAGTATACAAAAAAGTTCAAAAATCCGCTCATTAGCGGTTCACCAATCCTACCGCTCATTAGCGTTGAGTGACATGATGGTTGACCAATCCTACAGTTCAGTGACCTGATGGTTGACCAATCGGTGCGTCGCAGGCGGGACCTAATCCTGCAGCCTCCCGCAACTTCGCCGCCATTTTTTCCCCTGCTTTTCCTCCACAGCGAGCGGGGCAGCTGCGGAGGCCCGCCGGAGCGGCACGTGAGTTGGGGTCACTCGGGCCGGGCCTCACAACCGCTCGGCCCAAGACACACAGCGGGGGACCGGCAGCGGGCGGCCGTGAACCGCGCCGCCCTGTAAACTGCCCTGGCACCGCCGGGCCCCCCCAGCTAGTGAGAAATAAAAGGATATGCTGATCGGGTTAGATGAGTGGGGGGGGGCGGTGGGAGGAGGTTTGTGTGGAGCTTAAACATTGGCATGGACCTGTTGGGCCGAATGGCCTGTTTCTGTGCTGTAAATAATTTGTAATACTTTGCAACGTCTCTGCACAACCTTCTCCAGAGTCCCATCAGTAAAACTGAGATTCCGCAGCCATTACACAGAGGGAGTAAATCCTGTAACTGCTTTTAAAATACACAGCAGCCACCTAACAAATCTCTCTCTTTCCTCCCCCCTCACTTTTTTTGCACTCTGGACTCTCTTGCACCTCTGCAGTATAGCCCACCTCTGCCCCATCTCGGTCTCTGCTACTGAAACCTTTATGCCTGTTTTAGTTCAACTGTTCCACGAACCCTTCTTGCTGGCCTCCCATCCTCCACCATCAATAAACTCCATCTTGCCCAAAGCCATATTGTGCCTCTCATTAAGTATTGCTCGCCCGTCATCACAGTTCTTACCGATCGTCTCCCAGTATCTCAGATTTAAAACGTTTGTCCTTGTCTTTAAATCTCTCCATGGCTTTGCCCTACCCTAACTCGGCTATCTCTTCCAGTTCTATATACCTCCCCAAGACTCTATTCTGCTGACTTTTGCCTCTTGTACATCCATCCCACCAATGCCAGAACAGCCTTCAGCCAACTGGATCCTACTCTCTGGAATTCCTTTTCCACCTGCTTCTTCGGCAAACATTTTCCAGCTTGTCATCCATTTCCCTTGCACTTATATGTGAAGTGCCCTGGGACGTTCTATACATTGAAGGCATTATGTAAAAGAGAGTAGTTGTTGTTTGAAGTATTGAGTTCATCTGGGAGCCTCTACATTAAGGACTTAACATGTTGATTTTGACACCTAAGGAATTAAATGCTCAGAGTGCATGGGTTATATTGAAAGTTGGCGTGTGATCAGAATAAGAGGTCATTTCACTCTATGCTTGAGGGACAACTGCTCGTAAAGCTTGCCAAAGGATGAGCGAGGATGAATTCAGTCTGCAGAAATACTAACTTTGTTCATCAAATTCATGCATCTTATAAAGGATAATTAACCCATTATGGATTCTTCCATTATATTACACTTAGTATGTGCTAATATTATTTATCTGTAAGGAAATACATTAGTGGCTTTAATCTGTAAAGCCTTTGATCTGTGCAGTAACGCATTTCATTTGAAAGAGAATTTGGTAGTGTGGCATTAATCTATGTTAACTCCAATAAACAGTTTGCACACTTCTGTGAGGGCTAATTATAAAAAAGGTACCCCTTTCCGATTGTGTGGGAATGCATAGTGTATTTATGCAAGATTTTTTTTTTTTTTTTTAAAAAGGGTCTGAGCTAGTAGGTAGTTAAGATGGCCATAAGCTAGCTTTGTTGATCCTTCCTCAAAGATCGTCTGTAAGCAATTCATTAGCCTGTCTCTGCAATTGAAAAACAGCAACCGCCATTGTATTGGGAAGTCTTTGGCCTAGAAATTCAGTGGGCTGCGCCACCCGTTAGCGCCTTAAGAGGGTGCTAAGTGGGTCGGAAGCCACTGGCCACACATCCCGCTAAATTTAGCAGGACGCTAATGGCGCTAGCCATTAGCGCTGCGCCGCTACCGATGACGTCATCGGTGTGCGCAGTGCCCTGCTACCGCCCCGATCGCGAAACTTAGTTGCGCCCCCTGCTTTAACGCCGGTCGCTATTTGCGACTGGTTCAGGGGGGCCTACCTGCGGCAGTAGAGGTGCTGAGGTGCGGGGCGGCCATTTTTTTTTGCTGGCCGCCTGCCAGCACCTCTCCGCGCCGCTGTCCCCGGCCTCCTGAGTTCCCCCCCCCCCCCCCCCCGTGGAGTGCCGGCTGTGTTCCAAGAGCCCGGCACTTCTCCTCGGTGCTGGGCTCTTTTGCCGGCACTCGCGATCGTCGACCGCGCTGCAGCAGGCCCATCCCCTTTAAGAAGGGGAGGAAGGCCTGCAGTACCGCAGCGCGCCGTGGCGCTGCGGCACGTTGCGCAGTGATATTGAGATGCGGGGCGCCTCCAGTAGCGCCGCGCTTCCCTCTGGGGCGCGCAAAGTCAATTTCCGGCGGGCGGCCGCAACTACCGGGGCGCTACTTTTAGCGCCCTGGCGAGGCTGGCACCCCAAATGGGGCGCCACTGAATTTCTAGGCCGTTGATTTTTTTTTTTCTGGCTGTAAACAGCAAGAGCTAAAACACAGAAATAGGACACAGGCAAGTAGTGCAGTATTTTGAAACAAAAAGGTGGTGGAGGCAGTTTGTTGAAGGAGAAGTTGAGGGCTTTCGTGGAGGTGAAGAGTTAGAAATGCTGTAGGATAATAGAAGACATTTTGTTTTAAGTCAAGATGGCCCACTAATGTGGGGGTAGGGTGGTGTATTCTTTATTTTGTATTATCCTGCAGAGGTAAATTGTATGACTTGAATTGAGTCTAATCATAACTGCTGTTCTACATGTTTACCTTGCTATGTAATAAAGCAGCTTATCCATTCGTATCTAGTCTCGTCCTATCAAGTGATCGCTCAGGCATCCATCAGAGATTGAAGAAGTGAATGTGTGAAAGTTGAGAATATCCAGGTCGCGAAAGGGGTAGTATTGTTACACTCTCTGGTTATGCAGGTACATACAAGGCAGTGCAAGTGTGAGACTCCCAAACTGCTTACGGGAGTGACTTGACACCACTGAGCCCAAGAAGGGGTCTACAGGAAATCCGAATTTGGAAAAAGACAGGAACTGACTAATGTGAGAGAGAGAGAAAGAACTGTTCCAAAACCCCTAAACTCTAATGGTTGCATTACATCACATTTACCAAGGATATATAAAGCAGTCGGGATGTTTTTCCATTGAATTTGGATGCAGGGAGCGAGATAGAGTTTGGCTGGCTATTTTGGACCTTAAGCAGACAGGTTGTTCCACTTCCTAAAACAGTAACTTTTTTGGGATAACTTGATGTATTAAATTAAAGATACTTTAAAAAATGTATTCCTTGTTCTGTGTATGCCACCTTAATCTCCCTGACTTAACTATGTTATGTGGATGAATAACTTCATCCTACTCCTATTCTGGTCACCTGACCCAAGTTGCACATCTGTCAATAACTGAGCGTTTTCCCCTCTTTCAGGAATCAGTCCAATGTTAGGAGGATGCATACTGCAGTGAAACTCAATGAAGTTGTCGTTAACAAGTCCCAGGATGCCAGACTCGTGTTACTGAACATGCCAGGTCCCCCTAAGAACAGACAAGGGGATGAAAACTGTATCCTTCTCATCTCTGCTGCTATAGACTGCTTTATAATGAGCAGATGTTGCTTGGGAAAGCTTAAGTTTTATTTTTAACCTGATTAATATTCAGTGTTGAAGTTTTTTTTTTAATGAGCTACATCACAAAGTGCACCATTCTGCATTTGATCATGTAATGTTGTTTCACTCCTGAACAGTTTATATATGTTTCCCCTCATTGACTTCTCGGCCACCTTTTAACACTGTTGACCAAGCATACCCTCCAACTTCTTTTCTCCACTCATTTCACTAAACCCCTCATTCTTGTCCCCTCCACCCTCACCTCTAATGAATGCGAGGAACTCATGGACTTCTTTGTCACCAGGATTGAGACCATTCATTCTACTGCCTCGGCTGATTTTTCCTACTTTTCCCTTGGCCCATGAACCAAATCTCCCCCCCCCCCCCCCCCCCCCCACCCCTGCAAATCTCCAGGCCCCACATACCCTGACACTGCATCCCTGCCTCTCTCTTCCCATCTTCCCCTACGCCCTCTCCAAGCTTATGTTATCCATGAGGCCTACCTCTTGCTCCCTCAGACCTAGTCGCACTAAACTGTTGACCACTCAGCTTCCCTTCCTGGCCTCCTTTATATCTATATTAGAAACGGCTTCCTCTCCTTGGGCACTGTACCCCTCTGTTTCGAAACTGGCGCCATTCCTCCCTTTCAAAACTTCTGGCGTGTTTAGAAGTTAACGGCAAGCTAGATTTTTGATGAGAATCTTCGCGTTTTTGTCACCATCTTCGCACAGAAGCTGGATATAGCCGATATTCATGTGCATGTTGACACTGAGAAGACCTTGAAGAGTTCCACTTTCTGAGCTGACAAACTACGAAGGGGTGGTCTGGTTTATAAAAGAGAAATTGAGCTTAATTTCTACCGACTTGAGCGTGGACTTTGTGATTCAGCAACTCAGACCCGAGAAAATCTCTTGTCTGTCTGAAGGAGCAGGGCAGCTGGCCACAAGAGAAGGGAAGGGGAGAGCAGCCAATGGTCTGGGTGTCAAAAAAAAAAAAATCTCCTCATGTCTCCTCTAAAGGGGATATTGTGTGTTTTTTGTAAACCTAGCCAGCTTTGATCTTCAGTCCAGCTCTAACATCTCTCCGGCGTTAGCACCCATGCCCAGTTATGTCTTCAGAAAATTTTAACCATATTTATAGTATACCGCTCCTTTAAATAGTTTAAAGTTTACATTTGCCAGTGTCTGACCTGATGGGGCTTTTTAGTAATTCCAATGGTTTGAGTTTATGCAAATTAATAGCTGGTAGATCTTGTGTTACCTGGGATAATATGACTTGTTATAAAGGCACTTTTATATTTAAAAGTATGCAGTTCCGCGAGAAGGGCTCTGAAACAGGCAGCCATGGTCTCCATGGGCTGTTTTAACCTGGTTTGTTTAATGATGCTGCCCGCACTCATCAAAACCAATAAAAGATGAGCATAGGGTGGCGCCAGCAAAATGTGATTCTGTGATACTTTTGGAGTCTTCAGAAGCTGCCAAGTTTAGATTGGAGAGTGCTATAAAATGAAGCGAAAACTGCACGCCTGAATTCTCAACTTCAAAGTGCCTATAAGATGCTACTAAGCCCTAAAAGGCAGTTGCAAATCCCTTTATTCA
This sequence comes from Somniosus microcephalus, assembly GCF_052327205.1. Taxonomy (NCBI): domain Eukaryota; kingdom Metazoa; phylum Chordata; class Chondrichthyes; order Squaliformes; family Somniosidae; genus Somniosus; species Somniosus microcephalus. The sequence continues at coordinate 285,102,658 of NC_140991.1, forward strand.
ACTCTTCTGTGTCTCTAATCCCTCTCTTGAACTTTTGCCGACCTCTTGATCTTATCTTGCCTTCTGTCTTACTCTTTCCAATTGCGGTGTCCCACACCATGGCCCTCGGTGCTTCATCTAGCTTTCTCGAGTATAATACACAAGACCCTTGACTCAATGCTTGACAGACATGGAGTTCCTGGAGGTGCTGACCGAGGGCTTGAACAGAGTGTTGATGGTGCGAGGTGGCGGCAGCGAAGTGATCACCATTTATTCATAAGACCGCTCGAGTAGCCAGTTTTGAAGCATATTTACCAAATGTGGTGCCAACAAATTTCACCGGTGAAGTATGGCTTTTGTTGGGGGGTGTTGGGGGGGGGGGGGTGCTTTTGTGTTTCATTTGCTGCTGGGATCTTTGGTTACGATAGAAGAGACGAGCACCCTGATGGTGAGGAAGACTTTCACGGGTGTTCTGGTCCGTGATTTCAAACTACTGGAGTCATCGCTGCACGTTTCTTGATGGAAACAAAAAAAAACACTTGCATCACGCAATTAGAAAGCTCGTTTTATGTTTTTTTTTCTCGTTCTGTGCAAATTCTGTAATCTAAATGTGTACCACAGTTGATAGCACTGGTGTATTCGTAAATGCTGAGAGTATGGAATGGTTGTACATCTGTCCTGCTTTCCACAGAAACAGTTGGATCAAAACAAAGAAATAACGGCACTGAAAAAAAAGTGGACCATTTTGGAAAAAATGAGTGTGCATCCTGCATAAGTGTTTGTTTTTACTATATAAATGCGTGTGAAATCCCTGTTTTTTTTTCTCTAGTCATCCTTAGTTTTGCTAGGCCAAACATAGACTGTGACTCACTGTCCAAGCAGCCTCTCTCCGGGCACTTGCCAGTACTGGCCACTGGGAGGCCCTCCTGCTCTTTTTATTCCTACCCGGGGAACTACATTTGGCACCTCCATTCAGTCGATTGGTGGCTCAGTTGAAATAGGGAGAGGGGAGAAGTCTACATGATCATCGGCCAGTCCACACTGCTGCTCGTGGGTACTCCCCAAGATCCTGCATCACCTCACTTTTTTTAACCTGCTTACTCAGTTTAAAAGTTTGTTTCGTTTGTTGCAGGAGGATAGGCTTGAACAACAGCCTTATTTCTACAAATACACACTATATTGAAGGTCAAACAAGTTTTAATGCTAGGAATGTATTATACATAAGAATATTTTGTCAGATACTTTTTCTACAGATGAAAAACCAGCATTAAAAATAAGAATGTATAAATTTTTAAACTTAGTCTATGTAGGAGTGCTGTTTCTTAAAATAAGAAACTATATTCTTGATGAAATGACCGTAAGGAAGTATATAATGAGTACCCACTAATTGCTTTTCCTAATCTAGATTAAGTGCAGGACAAGTGTCTATTTTAAAAGTTTTTGTTGTTTTCTACATAGTCCTAACAAATATACACCCAGGTTTTTTATTTTCCTCTTTTTGCTACTAGCATTAGGTAGGTTTCCTGCAGAGCTTTGTATGAAGAACTGGGCATCAAGTCCACATTCTGCAAGATTCTCCATCCATTCACAGGACACAAGAAGTGCACTACCTTCTGCACCCCAATTCCTGGCACGCACTCATTGCGTGTGTCGCTGCACAGACATATTCAGACACTCTACCCTAATGACCTTCTTTATTTTGTAAAAATTAACAAATGAAGATGGTGGGTTTTACTTCAGAGCTTTCTGTCCAGTTTGAATCTGTTTGTGTTGCTCAATGTAAACCAGCTGGATCCTCCTTCTGAAACCCCGGTATTGGAACTTATCTAGCAGATATAAGAGCATAAGAAATAAGAGTAGAAGCATATGTAGTCTGTCCAGTTGCAGTTGGGGATTATGAAGGGTGTTTTAAAACACCCAAGTAAGATTTTCCAAAAACCACTGTACAGATCAAGGCACAAAAGGATGTAGGTCTGACCCCTGCTGTTGGCACAGGATGTGATTTTGGTCATCAGTCAGTGCAGGCCTGGCTCTCACCTGTGGGCCCAGGCCTGGCTCTCCCTGTGAGCCTGGCTTCTCTGTCACCCAGGGCCCAACCGGACCACTTTTATCATTTGTGCTATAAAAATAATACTCCCTCATCCTTCTTTTGTAGCTGCCCTCCATGCTATAAAATCTTTCATGTGCCGTCAGAGGTTGGTCCAGTTTCTGATTGGTGATGGTCCTCCCTCCATATCTGCCACCGTGTTCTGTCAATGCTCTGTTCAAACTTAGTCACCTTGCACCTTCCCTACATTAGTCACCGGTGTGAATAGGTAGCTAAACTTTCACTGCTACCCTGAGCTGAGAATTCTGCAAGATTCTGTGCAGATTGACCTTCACTTGTAAAGCATTAAGAACTTAGTAAAGATTTTTATATGGTTTGTTATTGGGTCATTTCTATTAACACATTTCAGCATAGGAGAAAACCAGCTGCAGTATTGCCTGCTCACCAGTTTAGTTGTGATGGCTTATCTGTTAAGTTTAGCCTAGTGAAGAAAATATAGGCCCCCCCAGCATGATTGTGAAGTCATCTAGTTAGACCCTAAACTTGGCAGTCCAAAAATGGCCTGAGCTAAAATTTCTTAAAAGCTTGCTGCACTCAGATTGTTTCCAATGAAATAACCACCATATTTACAGAAAGCTGCACAGGCCAATGATTGAACTGTGCCTATGGTTACATTACACACTCTTTTGGATTTTGAGTATGGATTCCATGAGTGAAAATTGTTGGAAAACCCGTGTCAATGTTACCTAACATTTTATTCAAACTGTAAAACTTGCATTCTTAGTGCTCAGGTCAGTGGTATTTCCACCCCTCCCCCCGGGGCTATGGTGAAACAATTGGAAGAGGAAGATTTGGACAACTCTTTCACAAGGAGGAAATCCCATTATTTGGGGTGCGGCAAATGGAATTCTGCCAGCAAAACTGCACTTTATAAAGAGACCTGTGCTGTAGTTCCAAAGATTTACCAGTCTGCTTCTGCCTTGTACACTGGAATGTGTACACACACACGCGCTCACTACGTTCAAGTTGTGTTGTCGAGAAGAATGAACTCAAGTCATAATTAGTCGACTGAAGATGTGTACAGTTTTGTCTTGCTCACTTTGAACATTTTTCTTTCTGATGTTGGTGGATGCAACAAAGAGAGCGTGCGCTTTTTTAAAACTCCATGCACCATCTATTAAATCTAATGCTCACTCATTCACTCTGGTCTGTTGCTGTTTCGGAAGCAAACTTTTATTTCTAGGACCATATTGATACATAATGAAGTGTATTTTTCACGCTAAGCAATTTTTCCCTTGACAGTTATTCTGACCAGTTTTCCCCCCCCCAAGAAGTGGAGGACATCCTGTTCACCATCTCCACACTCAGAGAGATACGGAGGCACTAGTTTTTACACGAGCTTAATGCCACTTTTACACCAATCTTTCTCGAGCTTGTGCAGCAGGTAGCACTGAGTTTATACTATCATTCTTGCTGCGACTGGGAGGGAGTTACCTAGCCCTCGACAGATTTGGGGCATTGCAATCCAGGTGTGGGCTCTTGAGAAGAGAAAAAATATCTTTAAACAAAGGTAGAATGGCATAAGTAGGATCTGCTTTGTACCAAACACAGTTATGCGGTGACCACCTCCTCAGATTGAGACTACATAGCGGAGGCGCCTTCAGTTATAGCCCACTGCAAACTGCAGAGATCGCTGCAGTTTTAAACAAAATCCTTGACTTGGGACCTTTCCTACATGGGCAGTGTAATCCCAGGAAAAATAATGCACAAAATTAACTTGCAATGAATAGACAAATATTTGGTGAAGTTTTCCTCTAATACAAAAAGAAGTTTCATTTGAAAATTACCAGCATTCCTATATTAGCTGCGCCTTTTGACGACTAATTTAAGCTAGTTGTAATCATTTTTATGACCGTTTTGGTGGGGTGAATTATTTGGGTTAAGTTTTCCTTACTGTATTTTTTCTCCTCATGATTAACCTTTAGAGAATCATAGAACGGTTACAGCACAGAAGGAGGCCATTCGGCCCGTCGAGCCCCTACCAGCTCTCTGCAAGAGCACTTCAGCTTGTCCCACTCCCCGCCCTTTTCCCCGTAGCCCTGCAATTTTTTTTCCTTCAGGTTCTTATCCAACTCCCTTTTTGAAAGCCACGATTCAATCTGCCTCCACCACCCGTTCAGGCTGTGCATTCCAGATCCTAACCACTCGCTGCAAAAAAAAAAAAAAAAAGTTTTTCCTCATGTTTTTCCTCCCTTTGGTTCTTCTGCCAATCGCCTTAAATCTGTATCCTCTGGTTCTCGACCCCTCTGCCAATGGGAACAGTTTCTCTCCATCTACTCTGTCTAGACCCCTCATGACTTTGAACACCTCTATCAAATCTCTCAACCGTCTCTGCTCTAAGACGAACAACCCCAACTTCTCCAGTTTATCCACGTAACTGAAGTCCCTCATCCCTGGAACCATTCTTGTAAATCTTTTCTGCACCCTCTCTAAGGCCTTCACATCCTTCCTAAAGTGTGCTGGGGTTTATACTGAAAAAACTTCAGTAAAGGAGTAATTCGCTTTCAGGTGGTGTCACCCCGGCCATAAGGTCATACCATTGTCTTTCAAAGAAATGCATTTTATTCAGATACCGTTGATTTTAATATAGCGCTGGTCTTACTTGATGTTAAAGACGGTTAACTTTCTTTGGTTCTTTAGGTTAATAGGAGGGATACTACCTCAGTGAGGGAAAAAAAATGACGAACTCGAAAAAATGCAGTATTGCACTTTATAGTGTTATAAACTGGGCTGAGCCTCTCGTTTATAGAAGTCCTGACACATTTGCACATATTTTGGTTTGATTGTAGTTTGGAGAGGATGGGGGGAATGTACATTATCTGATATGTTTGATGAATACAGAGTTCTTTCAACGATTTGTTGATCAAGGTTCAATTTAAAGAGACTGTCTCATTATGGTTAATCATGCTGTAATTCAAAATCTAAAATGAAATCTGTCAACGTTCACACAAGAAGGCCACTGAAAACATGGTACCAAAGGGCACCCAACGCACGAACTGTACCACAGCAAGATGTTAATGCCTTTAGTGGAGGAAGGGAAAATAAAAAATATGCATTAATTAGCATTCCTGTTATTTATTTATTAATCTAGTAAAAGCTCACTGTTTTACACATTATCACTATTTCATGTGTCAGCCTTGGGCACTCTGAGTTCAAAGGTCGTGGATTAAATCCCCCATTCCAGAGACTTGAGCAGATAATCTAGCCTGACGCTTCAGTACGATACTGAGGGAGTGCTGCACTGTCGTAGGTGCGGTCTTTCAGATGAGACGTTAAGCTGAGACCCCCTTTGCCCTCTCAGGTGAAGGTAAAAGATCCCATGGCACTATTTCAAGGAAGAGCAGAGGAGTTCTAAAACCGCATCTTTGACAGTGCAGCACTCCCTCAGTACTGCACTGGAGTGTCAGCCTGGACTTTGTGCTCAAGTGTCTGGACTGAGGCATGAACCCTGTTCAGGTAAGAGTGTTACCAACTGACTGAGCCATAGCTGACATGGTTATCGAGGTATTAAAATAATTTTTACCCTCTTGGTATCTCTTATGTGTGCTACCTTGGCAGAACGGTGTACAGTTTTTACACGTGTAAAAAAAAAAAAAAAAATCATGGAAATATTTGAAAATCATTGCAGAGTGACAGAAAAGAAATGATAGGCACATAGACTTTTATTAAACTAACACATCTTTGTGTGCTGACAGTTGTCATTTTCTGACGAGCCTGCTTTATTGGACATGCCTGCCTTCTCTTGAAATGTACAAAAGCACCTCGGAATGAAGCGGGGGGGATTTGCTCTTGGCCTATCAATCACACACACAAGCTAGCATTCCACTGAGACTAACACTGAAGATGTGGAAATAAAGTTTGAAGATTTCAGATCATGTTGTCAGCCCGTCATATAAGAAATTGCCATGGCTACAGTCAACAGCACAAGGGATGGACCTTTGCCGTGGTTCCTCTTTTATATTGCACTTTCTGAATGTTCCATTTGCATCCATAAACCTTTGCAGCCAGGCAAAAGAAGCTTACGGCTACTACAGGCTAATGGCACTTTCAAAGGGTGAGACAAGACGAACGCCCACAGTTTTCTGCAAAACCCTATTAAGGCCTTATTTCCTTCAGCCTTTATATGCGGCTTAGAAAATAAAAAGGATCTGACTTCCCTCCAAGAACAAAAAGGAAATGCGGGTCCAACCCAAAGATCTTCAGCTTTGATAGCACTCTGCTAGAGCTTGAGCAGACATCATAGGTCATGGGTTAAAGAGCATCTAATGCATAATAAAAATTTGGCGGGGGGAGGGGAGATTGGTTCCCAGGCTCCAATATGACAGATGACACCGGGTGCTGGTGTGATTTAATTTAAAACTGTTCTGCAATCCAGACTGTTAAAAACTGAGCACCCACACTTGATTTAGATTTCAAAAGCATTACTTTCCTCCTCAACAACAACAACTTGCATTTACATAGCACCTTTAACACAGTAAAACGTCCCAAGGAGCTTTGTCAAACAAAATTTGACACCGAGCCACATGAGTTATTAAGACAGGTGACCAAAAGTTTGGTCAAAGAGGTAGGTTTTGAGGAGGATAGTGAGGGAGAGGTTTATGGAGGGAATTCCAGAGCTTAGTCTAGGCAGCTGAAGGCACAGCCGCCAATGGAGCGATGAAAATCGGGGCTGTTCAAAAGGCCAATGTATATATAGTGTAAACATTTTTTTTGAGAGAATGTTAGAATGTTTCCTGGTTTTTTTTCTCTTGTATTTCCACCAGATCCCTTATTTCCTGCTCCTGCTGAGGGGTGAGTGATCTGAGGCCAATGCCACCTTTGAGTGGTGAACAAGCTCAGTTTCTTCCCCCTTTGGCCACCTTTTGCGGAATTGAACATAAGGACGAAAGAAATTGAGAGCATTTGAAAATTTGCTGCTCCCGTGCATACAGGGTCTTGATTTAACGTCCCATCTCAAAAATGGCATCTCCGACAGTGCAGCACTCCCTCAGTACTCCCACAACTTTCAGACTCGGGCAAGAGTGCTACCAACTGAGCCATGGCTGACACCTGGAGACACAATGATAATGTTTATGGGGAAGCCTCTTCTGATTGGTGAGGAGCCCAGCCTGACCTTGTATTTTATAAGGGCAAGAAGTCTTGAGTTTACTTAACACCTTATAATGAAAGGGCTGGTGTGGGAAAGAGGGGTTCCTTTTCATGGGACACTGGCACCAGTTCTGGGACAGAAAAGAGCTGTACCGATGGGACGGGTTCCACCTGAACTGGGATGGGACCCGTGTCCTAGTGGAAAGGGTAAATAGGGAGGTGGCAAAGGCTTTAAACTAGTAAGAAGGGGGGAGGGATCTACAAGAAACATAAGCAGCCTAAACATAAAACAGGAAAAGTAAAGACCTCTATTAGGTCACCCCTCAGCCTTCTCTTTTCACGAGAAAAGAGACCCAGCCTGTTCATCCTTTCCTGATGTGTATACCCTCGCTTTTCTGGTATCATCCTTTTAAATCTTCTCTGCACCCTCTCCAGTTCCTCTATATCCTTTTTATAATATGGCGACTAGAATTTCATGCAGTACTCCAAGTGTGGTCGATACAAGTTTAGCATGACTTCACTACTTTTCAATTCTATCCCTCTAGAAATAAACCCTAGTGCTTGGTTTGCTTTTTATATGGCCTTGTTAACCTGTGTCGCTACTTTTAGTGATTTGTGTATTTGTACTCTGAGATCCCCTTGCTCCTCTACCCCATTTAGATTTGTATTTTCCAAGTAATATGTGACCTCCCTATTTTTCTTACCAAAATGTAATACCTCACATTAATCTGTGTTGAAATTCATTTGCCAATTTATGCCCTGCAAGTTTATTAAGGTCTTCCTGTAATTTGTTGCAGTCCACCTCTGTATTGACTATCCCCCCCAATTTGGTGTCATCTGTAAATTTAGAAATTGTGTTTTTGATTCCAAAGTCTAAATCGTTAATATAAATTGTGAATAGCAGTGGTTCCAGCACTGATCCTTGTGGAACACCACATCTCGAATTCTACCCCTCTTAATAGCTACCCTTTACCCCTACTCTCTGCTTTCTGTCTTGAAGCCAACAAGCTATTCATTCTGCTGGTTGTCCCCTGACTCCGCATTCTCTGACCTTATTCATTAGTCTGTTATGTGGTATCTTATTGAAGGTCTTTTGAAAATCTAGATAAACTACATCTACTGCATTACCCTTGTCTACTCTCTCTGTTACCTCTTCCAAAAATTCAATGAGGTTGGTCAAGCAAGACTTTCCCTTTTGAAATTTATGCTGACTATTCATTATTATATTGGTTTCTAGATGTTCTTCTATTTTCTCCTTTTAGTAGGGATTCCATTATCTTTCCTACCACCAATGTTAAGCTGACTGGTCTATAGTTCCCTGGACATGTTCTGTCTCCCTTCTTAAATATAGATATTAAGTTAGCTATTCACCAGTCCTCTGGCACCACACCTTTTTCTAACGCATTATTAAATATGTGTAGTAATACATAGGTTAGCAAGGTTTTGCTAGAGTAGATACAGAGAGAATGTTTCTACTTGTGGGGAAGAGCATAAGTAGAGACCATCAATATAAGATAATCACCAAGAAATCCAATAGGGAATTCAGAAGAAACTTCTTTACCCAAAGAGTGGTGAGAATGTGGAACTCGCCACCACAGGGAGTGGTTGAAAGGAATAGTATAGGTGCATTTAAGGGGAGGCTGAACAAGCATATGAGGGAGAAGGGAATAGAGGGTTACGCTGATAGATTTAGATGAGGAAAGACGGGAGGAGGCTCGAGTGGAGCATAAACGCCGGCATGGACTGGTTGGGCCGAATGGCCTGTTTCTGTGCTGTATACAATGTTATCCTATGTAACATCTCTCAGAAGCATCTCAAAGCACTTCACAGGCAATGAATTACTTTGCAGTGGTGTGAGTGTTATGTAGTGTTAACTATGACAGCTAGTTAGCACACAGCCATGGGTGAATGACCAATTCATTTGTTTTTGGTGATGTTAATTGAACAGATTGGGAGAAATCCCTGCTCGTTTTCAAAGAACGCTAGGGAATCTCTGACATCCACTTGATCAGGCAAACGGGATCTTGGTTAACATTTCAACCAAGGGATTTTCAGATCCAAAGTAAAATCTGTCAAAAAGCATTATTAGGATAGGATTTGGCTTTAAAAAAAAATTAATTATGATTCCAAAAACTTCATAAATTTTCAGGGTGTTCTGATGAGGGACACTGTCTTCATGAAAAATATAATATTTTGGTGAAAGAAGATTGCATCGTTTGTGACAGGGTGACCCTCCACATCAACAACGTCAATTTGAGCTTCAATGTGATTTATATCGTTGTGTTGTGTGTAAGCGGAAAAAAATTGGCAAATACTTTCCCATGTATTCCCATTTTATTACCAAGATATCTTCACTGCTTTCCTCCCTCAGCTTCCGCACCGAACGACTTCTCATCCTCGGTGATATCAACCTCCATCTCACTTCATCATGTTCTCCTCTGAGTTCACTAGACTCCTACCCTCCCTTAATCTCCTCTCCCTCCATGTAAAACCCCCGAACCCATATTCATGGCCACCCCCTCGACCTTGCCATCTCTCGTGGCCTCGCTACTCCCATCTCTGACCACTTCCTCGTATTGCTCTCTACCCACATCCCCTTTTCCCCGTAAGCTGTGCAGCGCTCCAGGGGTCCCGTGCGGTATTTTGAATGGGCTGCACAGCCTGAAAAATAATTACAGGGAACATTGGGTTGTAAAGCGCCTAATCGAAAGATGAGCTGCTGTTCCTCGAGCTTCCGTTGAGCTTCATTGGAACAGTTTAGGAGGCCGAGGTCAGAGTGGGAGTGGGACAGAGAATTGACATGGCAAGCGGGCGGAAGCTCAGGGTCACACTTGTGGACTGAACCGAGGTGTTCAGAAAGAAGTACAAGTGAATCGCTCTTTCGCCTGGAAGGAATGTTAGGGACCCGGGATGATGGGAAGGGAGGAGGTGAAAGGGCAGGTGTTGCACTTTCCGCGCTTGTCCGGGATGGTGATGTGCGAAGGGGAGGGGTGATGGAAGAGTGGACCAAGAAGTCGTAGCGGGAACGGTCCCTTTGGAATGCTGAAAGGGGAGGGATGGGGAAGATGTACTTGGTGGTGGTATCGCGCTGCAGATGGCAGAAATGGCGGAGGATGAAAATTGCCATTGAATGTGGAAGCTGGTGGGGTGAAAGGTGAGAACATTGAATGGTCACAAGCTAATGGCAGAGGAAATAAAGAATTCAGTGCCTTGTGGTATAGGTCGTTATTTGAGATGGTATTTTTCCCGTAGACAGCAGGAATGTTCATTATTCCTGTGATTTTTTTTTTCACTTTCCTGCTTGTAAGCTGCTCTGTCCTTGATATTTCCATAAGATAAAACTTTAATAAATAGAGATGCTGGGCAGCTTTTCTCCAGGCGCTTTAACATTTTAGTTTAATGCGTAAGTTATAAAACTCTGAGAGCAAATTCACTTAATACTTTTATTTTTAAACTTTAATCCTCACCACACACAGAGACACACACACTCTCACAGACACTCACTCAGACATTCACACAGAGACACACACACTCTCACAGACACGCACACACAGAGACACACACTCACACAGACACTCAGACACACTCACAGACATGCACTCTTACACACACACTCTCACAGACACACTGAATCACACAGACACACACGCAGACTCATACGCACAGACACGCACATACACACGCACAGACTCACAGGCGCACGCACACAGACACACACGCAGACTCTCACAGGCACACATGCACACACACAGACACTCTCTCAGGCACACACACGCATGCACACACACTCATACAGACACACACACAGACATACACACACGCAGACTCAGGCACACATGCACACACACAGACACTCACAGGCACACACACGCATGCACACACACACTCATACAGACACACACAGACATACATACACACACACAGACTCTCAGGCACACATGCACACTCACTCACAGACACACACACAAGACTCTCACAGGCACACACACACACCATTGCTCTCATGGATTTTCTTCTTTGTTCCTTCCCCTTTTCTGTCAGTAATTGTTTCTTTTGATCAAAGGGAATCGCTCTTTCATCCAGCAGCAGTCATGAGAGTGTTGGGTAGATCAAAGGGTTTTGCCCCTAGCGTAGGATTTAAAATGAGAATCTCACTCTGTCAGTATATGTTTGTGTATTTCTCTCTTGCTGGATGTAAGCATGTGTCCCTGTCCATCTCCTTCTCCTTCTTTGTGTTTGTCTCTTTTCTGTCCTAATATTTTTCTTTGACTTTCCCCCTCTCTAACTTTAAAGGTTGCTGCTCATTTGCAGATGGTGCCTTTCTCCACATAAATCTGCTAAAAATGGAAGCCAAGATTTTTCTTTTGTTGCTTTACATCCCTCTCTCCCACTGATTAAGTGCACACATTCTGCCTTGGTTAGGAAGGTCGGGGTTCAGTCCTGTGATATCTCTACAGATGCCAGAAAGAATGCCTCTTGGTAAGAGATATGCTTGAGTTTTATATACTAATAAATCTGCTTTGCTCTCATGCTTAATGATGTCATCTGAACTCCTCAATTAGATTACAGCCTTATAACTACCTCCCACACACAATCATCCTATTTTTATTTTAATCTAGCAATGGCTCTTGCCTCCACTTAGCTGAGATGGTTTCATCCTTCATTCATTCAGCTTTTCTTTAGTTCTTCATGGTCAATTTAAAAAAAAAACTCCCCCTCATTTTTAAATTTATTTTTAATTCAATTTGTGTTGTATGTGCATGTGCATTTGTGACTCTCTCTCTCTGTCTCTCTCTGCGTCTCTTTATGTACCTCTCCATCTCTGTATCTCCCCCTCTATCTCTGTCTCTATGTTGGGGTGTATGGGCAGTTATAATAGCATGACCCCTGCTTCCACAACAAGGTGTGTTGGTTGTTACTTGCAATGTGCTGTTTCAATTTATGTCCATTATTAGTTTTTTCTCCTCTTACAAGAGACGGGGGTGGGGGGGAGGCTAAATTGGATATTACTTGCTAGCATGACTTAAAGCTAGCCTGCACATCGTAAAGGGAAGGTCCATGTGGCTGCTGGAGTTGCTGGCATCATTCGGAGTAGTGCTGTGCAACAAAGAACAATAGCTGACCATGGGAGACAGTGTGCACCAAGGTTTTCTGATGCTGCATTGGAGGTCTTGGTGGAGGAGGTGGAAAGGAGGTGAGATGTCCTGTATCAGCAGGGGGCAGGAGGACCTCCAGACACACAATGAGAAGGCAGTGGGAACAGATAACCGCGGAGGTAAATGCCACGTGTTTAGCCCCGAGGACCTGGATGCAAAGCCGCAAGAAGTTTAATGACCTCACATGAGTGGTCAAGGCCAGTGAATGCATCTTCAAATGCCATTTCCCACCATCTGCACCACTAGCCTTTGCCACTGTTCAATTCACCACACCCCCATTACTCACCTACCAACAATTTCTATCAATCAGGACTCGTACCTAACATTCATATGCTTCACCTCACCCTCACAAACTTAGCACTGTTTCAAGCCTCACACGCACATCTCAGCTTGCACACACTGCCAGCTATTCAACCATGACAAGACACATCACAAAACCTATTGCACAACACTCACTGACACACTTCCCTCTCTCTTGCCTCTCTCTTGCAGGAGAAGGTGGCGCACAACAGAAGGCAGCAGGAACTAACCGGAGGGGGAGAAGTGCGGCTGCATGTTCTAACCCCCATGGAGGAGACAGTGCTGGCCATTATCGGCAAGGCCATTCCTGAGGCTGTGGCCAGCAAGGGGGCTGAATGCATTGAAGATGATAGTATCATCATACCCAATCCTCCTTATCACATCCCTCTTCCCCCTCATCCCACAATCTCTTCTGATTTATAAGCTGCAGATGGTGTAAGCACGCCCTTCTTGCTTTCCACTCTCCTCTCACCACAACCTTCCCCATGTCCCTTTTTCCTTTTGGATACCCAAGAACTGCAACCTGCCCAGGCAGTGGAGGAAGACCAAGAAGACAGTGACGATGAAGACACATGGTCACCTGATTTCACATTCACAGCCACCAGCTCAGATACTGACACTGCACGTATCTTAGAGGATAGCAGAGAGGCGGGATCTGCACGTGGTGAGACACCGGGTAGGAGTGCTCTGCAGCCAGGGAAAGGGGGCAAGGATAGAGGAGGTGCCAGCTCGCCGGAGGGCAAGGTCGCACAGGAGTTCTGCTGCAGAGGACTTCAATGGGCCAGGCTACAGAAAAAGGCGGATGGGTGTACACAACAAAATGCTTGGTGCATTGGGAAGCCTGCCAGAAAGCCTGCGTTCAATGTCAAGGAGCCTGGAGGAGTCCGGCACCAACTTAGCACATGGCTTTGTGCAGAGCTTGGAGCCCATCCTTTCCAGCATGGAATTGGTGGCCAACTCCATCAACACACTTGTGGACCCAACCATGATGCAGCATCTGATGGCCAATGTCTCAGCTTCCACCAAAAGTCTGAGTGCTGAAGTGGAAGCTCAGACTGCTGCCATCAAGGTTGTGGATTACAGTATTCAAAGAGGCTTGCCGGGTTTCACAGCAGTCCTGACATCGGTCCTCCAACAGATTACTAGGATTGCTGAGGCACCACCCTGGGGGAATGGCAGTGGCTCCATGGAGCACAAACCTGCTGTCCCCTCTCAGGGTGGCAGCATTCATCCTCCCACCACTGCCACGCCGCCAGTGCCCTTGCAGTTGCCTTGTCAACCAGCCAGCCCAGACTGCTGCCACCCATGCCGAGATGGTACTGTCTGAAGCCAGGCCTTCTAGGCCCAGAGCTGTTCGAGGTCGTCCTCCAAGGCCATCTGGAGTCTCCTCCACTGGAAGTCAGCAGCCTTCCACCAGCCATGCTGCAGTCACTGGGGTAGCACTGCGTAGGAGCACTAGGACAGGCAAAGGCACATGGAAGACAGGCATTAAGGAAATGCACAAGGGTGATTAGTTTAAGTTTGTATGCAATATTGCATGATTGAATTTATAAATTTGGTTTGGAATGTGTATTTTGTGTTGGCTTTTATTCCTGCATTGTGGCCAAGAGGATGATGTGATGTGCAGTGACAGAGGGAAGATAAGGAGTGTGGGACTGGTGATGAATGGGGAATTGGGGTGAGGTTACTGGTATCGCACTTGAATGAGTTCTTCACGTATAGCCTGGGAAAAAAGTGGCTGTCTAGGTTGCAGCCTCCCTTCCTATTCCCCTTCTTACACCTTTGCCTCCTCATGCTTCTGCTCCTCAGCTTCTCGCCGTATAGCTGGTGGCAAGGGTTGTGCCGCATGCCATATTCCACCACAAATCTTGAGACCCGCTCCGCCGAGTACTGCAGGGCTCCTCCAGAGCTGTCCAGGCAGCAGAATCGTTGCTTCAGCACGCCAATGGTCTGCTCTATCACATTTCGTGTGACAGCATAACTTTCGTTGTATGCATGCTGTGCACGTGTGCGTGGGTTGTGAACCAAAGTCATGAGCCATGTCGTCAGCAGATAGCCCTTGTTTCCCACTAGCCACCCTTTTGGTTTGCGGAAATACAGCTGGCACAGCGGAGTGCTGCAGAATGAATGCATCATGACTGCTGCTAGGATACCGGACCTTGACCTGCATGATGCGCTGCCTATGGTCACACACCAGCTGCACGTTGAGGGAGTGGAATCCCTTTTCGGTTCTGGTACATGGAAAAGTTGGCATGCGGCACCCGCAAAGCAATGTGCGCGCAGTCAATGGCACACTGCACCATGGGGAAGCCTGCAAATGTTGTAAACCCTTGTCCTCGCTCCGCCTGCTTCTCTCTGTCGAGGGAATGAAATGAAGTTATCTCTCTTTGAATAGAGAGCCTCAGTGACCTCCCTTATGCAACAGTGGATGGCAAACTTGCTAATATCTCCAGCATCAGCCCGGAAGGAACCAGACGCGTAAAAATTCATAGCTACGGTCACCTTCACTGCCAATGGCAATGCTGTCCTTTGCCCTGCTCTGAGGTTGGAGTTGTGGCTGCAGCAGGTGGCACACCTCCTTAGTGAAGCGCCAACGTCTCAAACATTGGTCATTGCTGAGATTTATTGCTCCCTGAACACCCTGGGCAGAGCCCTTCTCCCCTCCTCCCTCTTCCAGCAGCTTGCCCTGCTCTGCATGGCCTCTGCTCATTCTTCCAGTCATGCTCGATTCCAAGAAGAAGGCCAAATAGTGCACCCACATCTGGGAGCAACTGATTTGTGCAGAATCCTTGAAATCGGCAAAAATTCCTTCAGCACCTGCCACACCACTCCCTGTAGACTTTTGAAACTTGAACCAGCTTTGGAAAGCAACAAAAATGTGTAGAATTGTAGCAACAGCCAGAAAAAATAAACCATCAATTAACCTATAAGTAGTTGATGATCCCTTTTAATAGCGCTGGTGGGGGTTCTTCATGCTGCTTAACACGTGTTCAGCTGTGCAAGGTTAAGAAAGGGTGTTGGCTGGAGGAAGGAGTGTCAAATCAGCATTGCACGCTGATTTATGTCATGATCTGCCTGCTCTGCATACTTCCAGCAGACGTTAGGTGCATGCATGCTTATCCCTTTACCAAGATGGCATCCAGTATGCTTCATGTCAGAAGTGTGCGCGTGCACTGCGTATGCCATTTTGGAATCATAAGGGCACTTGTAGCGCCCAAAAAACGGGCGCTACCGAGCCCAATTTCGCCCCAGAAACTTGATGGAAGCTTGAGCCTATGGTTTATAGTCTGATCAGTTCTTTGACCCTGTTCCAATATGAAATACATTTGACTGTTTATTCCAATCATTTGTAGATTAAAAAGATAAAAGCAAGGGTTTAAGAAATCATGTGGTAAAAGGGGACCACAATGTGCCCAGATATGCTCACAGCCTGCATTCCTAAACTCAACAGTGTCACTGGAAGCCCAGATTATTTCCCCACCTGTTGCAGGGGGAAGAACGATTGACTTTGGAGAGCACCTCATCCCAGACTGCCTGATCAGGCCTTCAGGAACCAACTCTAGGTCTGTTATGGAACCTTTTTGAAATAAGGTCTTGAGCTTGGCCTCTTCATACTGAGCAATTAGATGAGTATTAAAAGGAAGAAGAAATATAACAACTTTTTGTAAAGGTAACACTTTTGTTAGGTAAGGGTATTAAGGGATGTGGAACCAAGGCGAGTAAATGGAGTTAAGATACAGATCAGCTATAATCTAATTGAATGGCGGAGAAGGCTTGAGGGGCTGAATGGCCTACTCCTGTTCCTATGTCCCTATTTCAGAGAAAGTTGTCAAAAATCCTTACACTGATACAATGCCTATTGCATTAAAAAATCAACTTAACAATATAGACTTTTGAATTGTAATACTGTAGCGGTTCGTGTAGATCGCCACTAAATGAGAGAGTTTGACTTCGACGAACTATTAACAAGTTGTTTATTTACAGGAACAGACTAATTACATCAGGTAAGATGGCTGACTGTAGGAGCACCGTGGTATAGGTCTTGTCCCAGCGGGGACTCCACGAGGACTGAGTTCGCAGTCCCGTGGGGAGCGTGATGGCGTCATCACGCTCTGCTGTGTCTTCCCGCGCTTTGGGCGTCACGTGACCGCGTCGTGACATCAGCACGTTTGCGTGCGCTTAGGCGGTCACATGACCTGTGCCGTTGCGTCGGTGCCTCTTCCCGGTATGGAGGCTGGCCGTTGAGGCCGAGGTCGCGAGGCTGGGCTGTGCCGGTGCTTGCCGCGGGAGCAGAAGATCGCGTCGCTCCCGTCGGCTGGCCGATGCGGCCGAAGACGTGGTAGGCCGGGCTGTGCCGGCGGCCGTCATGGAAGGCTGAGTCGGGCCGGCGGCCGCCGCACGCACGTCACGTCATTACGTGACGTGACATCAACACGTTAGGGTGCATCTTAAAGGGGCGACGGCCCCAACAGGTAAGTTAAAGGGGCAACGGCCCCAACAGGTAAGTTATACATACAGTAAGGTAAGTTAAAAGGGAATTATGTGTCTTTATGTAAGGTACAACCGGTGGTACCGCCACAATACATTAATTCAGAAAAGCCCATTCCATATATTAGAATGATGGTGACCAATATGCTCAGCCGATTACTTGCTGGGAGAACCGAATGCTGTTTATAATAAGACTTTATTTTCATAGCATTTAATTCAACACTGAAGTTCATGGGCTAACCAATCATTTTTTAAATTCATTCTCGGGATGTGGGCATCACTGGTAAGGCCGGCATTTATTGCCCATCCCTAGTTGCCCCCAGAAGGTGGTGGTGGGCCTTCTTCTTGAACCACTTGCTCGGCCATTTCAGAGAGCAGCTACGAATCAATCGAGTCACATATAGGTCCGGCCAGGTAAGGACTGCAAGTTTCCTTCCCTAAAGGACATCAGTTGGTTTTTTACAACAATCCGACAGCTTTATGGTCATTTTTACTGATACCAGCTTTTTATTTCCTGATTTAAAAAATGGAATTCAAATTCTCAAACCACGCTGGTGGGATTTGAACTTACGCTTTCTGGATTACCAGTCCAGTAACATAATGATTACACCACACACTTGTCATCCCATTCAAAATTTTCAAGTGCCTCCAAAAATGAGCACACAAGCAATAATGGCTGCGACCAATGCTCCGTCTAAGTTGTGCAGCCGCGCGGCCAGGCAATAATAGGAAAGGTCCCACGTAGGCCGCTCACTGGCTTTTACATTGTGAATACTGCGCATGCGCAGAAATTTAAAGGGACCGCGCATTAAAGAAAACAGGCCACGCAGAACAAAGCGCAGCTTACAGGGAACATTGGCTGCGACGAACCCGCGCAGTGGTCAGCAGGTCCCGCACAGGCCGCTCACCAGCTTTTTATGTGGAAGAAACCGCATATACGCGAAAATTTGAATGGGCTGCACAGCCAGTTGAAGGGACCATGCACAAACAAAAATTAAGAGGGAATATTGGCTGCGGCCATCTCAATACGATGGGAAAGGATTTCCCGGTGAGAGAATATTTTTAAGTCTGCAAGACTTCAAAATATTAATGCTGCCATTGGATGGTACTGTGAGCTTTGCCCAATGACTTCTCAGACCTCGGGTTGGATCCAAACGATTAAATCGATTAGGTGACAACTGTGTCAATGGGCAGCTTCTGAGTTAGGAGGTTGTGGGTATCGAGCCTCACTCCAGAGATTGATCACAAAATTCAGTTTGACACTCAAGTGCAGTACTAAGGGAGTGCTGCACTGTTGGAGGTGCTATCTTTCAGCTGAAACGTTAAACCGATGCCCTGTCTACCCCTTCAACCAACACCACTAAAACAGATTATCTGGTCATTATCTCATTGCTATTTGTAGGAACTTGCCGTGTGAAAATTGGCTGCCGCGTTTCTTACATTACAACAGTGACGACACTTGAAAAGTGTTTAATTGTCTGTAAAGCATTTTGGGACATCCTGAGGTCATGAAAGGCGCTATATAAATGCAAGTTCTTTCTTTAGTAAAAAAAATCTGCTCCTACAAGAACGAACTCCGGGTTCTGGATGGTGAGCCGCAGTGCTTGGGTTGAACTTCAGCTGTTCTGTATGGAGCTGGGCTAACAGGTTGAAAAGACAGGGTTGCATTTCCAGCTGATTCCTTTCAGCAGTCTTCCGATTAA
Source organism: Somniosus microcephalus (assembly GCF_052327205.1). Classification (NCBI taxonomy): domain Eukaryota; kingdom Metazoa; phylum Chordata; class Chondrichthyes; order Squaliformes; family Somniosidae; genus Somniosus; species Somniosus microcephalus. Next base: position 285,121,479 of record NC_140991.1, read on the forward strand.
CTTCACTAACATTTTCTTTTAAGGATCATCGAGATGTGCACTGAATGTACCAATCAGGCAGAGCGGGAATAATGAAAAGGAACAGAATCTAGTTCAAAGCTACCTCTGTCTTACTGGCGTTGGTAGAGGAAATGAAAGCAACTACTTTGCTTTTTGTCAAAGGGATTTAAGAGGATGTCACTGCCCAGGCAGCCAAAGGGTCTGAATTACACACGGAGATGAAACTTCTTCCTCATCTTTCATGAAGAATAATAAACTTTGAAGAGCCCCTTCATGTTTCTCTTGTACAAAAAAACAGAAATCCAGACAAGGGTTTAAGAGTTACTTCTGTCTGTGGAGAGGCTGTTCTTTAATCTCTGTGACGCTGCCCTGTTTATATTTCACAGTCTGATTGTTTGTATTCCACCCCCTCTCTTTCCTTCAACGTCTTTGAATGAAAGTTCCTGGAGCCTGGTCAGGGTATAACCCTGTGAGTAGGAAGTGCATTGAAATTTTATTCAGACTATGTGTGGGCAGCTTTGCTCTTCTAACTATGATGATATTGAGCTAGGACAAAGCCCCAGTACTTCAAAGCTGCCAGCAGTGAGGCTCATTACCTTCAATCCGGTAAAGAAGAACCTTTTTCTTTTTGTAAATAATTTCCTATTTTCTCCTTTTCCTTTCTGTTGCGTTTTAAGACTCTCACTTGATATTTCTCTTGACCTCAGTGAATTACCATTGCCAAGTCCCTCACCATCAATATCTCCAGAAACTCAACTGGTCAGCTACTAGAGCAAGTCAGAGGCTAGGTATTCTGCGGCGAGTGTCTCACTTCCTGACTACTCAAAGCCTTTCCACCATCTACAAGGCACAAGTAAGGAGTGTGATGGAATACTCTCCACTTGCCTGGATGAGTGCAACTCCAACAACACTCAAGAAGCTCGACACCATCCAGGGCAAAGCAGCTCGCTTGATTGGCACCCCATCCATCACCTTAAACATTCACTCCCTCCACCACCGGCGTACCGTGGCTGCAGTGTGTACCATCTACAAGATGCACTGCAGCAACTCGCCAAGGCTCCTTTGGCAGCACCTCCCAAACCCGCGACCTCTTCCACCTAGAAGGACAAGGGCAGCAGGTGCATGGGAACACCACCACCTCCAAGTTCCCCTCCAAGTCACACACCATCCTGACTTAGAAGTATATCGCCGCTCCTTCATCATCGCTGGGTCAAAATCCTGGAAAACTCTACCTAACAGCACTGCGGGAGTACCTTCACCACACGGATTGCAGCGGTTCAAGAAGGCGGCTTGCCACCACCTTCTCAAGGGCAATTAGGGATGGGTAATAAATGCTGGCCTTGCCAGCGACGCACACATCCCATAAACAAATTTTTAAAAAGCTGCGTGGCCATGCGATGATCTGGAAGTCCCGCGCAGGCTGTTTACCAGCTTTTCAATGCAAGAAACCGTGCATGCACAAAAATTTGAACGGGCTGCGCAGCCCCTTAAAGGGACCAAAAAAAAAATTACAGGGAACATTGCTCTTAACTCCCCAAAGCCCCTCCACCACCTACAAGGCACAAGGCAGGAGTGTCATAGAACAATCTCAACTTCCCTGGATGGATGATGCTGGAACAACAATCAGCTCAACACCGACCAGGACAATGCATTCCACTTGATCAGAAGCCCATACACCACCTTAAACATCCATTCACTCCACCACTGGCGCACTGTGGCTACAATATGTATTATCTTCAGGATCCACTGAACCAACTCACCAAGGCTTCTTTGACAGCACCGCCCAAACCCATGACCTCCACCAATAAATGCTGGCCTTGCTGGCGACGCCCATATCCCCGAGAGTGAATTTTTAAAAAGTGCCAAAGGCCATTCCTATAATCAAGCCTCTGCTCCATATGAACTGAAGTTTGGTCTTCTATGCACAATAGCTGCTAATGTAGCGTTGCTACCATAATTTGCTCACTGGAATTGACATAAGTTTACTGAAGTTCTCTTACACACTCTAACAGAATGTGCAGAGAATTACATAGATTTTACTGAGCAGAAACAGGCCATTTGGCCCAACCTGTCTGTGCTGGTGTTCATGCTCCACATGAGCTGACTCACACCCTACTTCATTTCAACCTACCCTTCTATACCTTTCTCCCTCATGTACTTATCGAGCTTCCCCTTAAATGCATCTATGCTGTTCGTCTCAACCACTCCCTGTGGCAGTGAGTTCCACATTCTAACCACTCTCTGAGTAATGAAGTTGCTCCTGAATTCCTCATTGAATTTATTTGTGACTATCTTATATTTATGATGATGACCCCTAGTTTTGCATTCACCCAGAAATGGAAAAATTGGCCGGAAATTTCCTTACCTTGGTGGGTCCGGTGTGTCCGTGGCGGGTCCTGACCCCGCTGCTGGCTCCATCCCGCTGTACAAAATGAACTTACCTTAATGGGGCCTATTAAGCCCGCCCAGCGCGTTACCCAGCCCAATCAGATGGAGCGGGTCTGGTGACATCATTCATGATGTGTTTTAAGCCGGGATCCTTAAAGGGACCCTAGCCACATTAATTTTAAGTTCAATCTAGCATAGTGGGTGTTGAATCTTTACTGTACAATAATATAATAAAAGTAATATATGAGTGACAAAGAAATATTTAAATAAAATTATTAAGTAATATGACTCCATCTACAAATACGAACAAGAACATAATTAAAAAAGTATATTAATTGGGAAGTTATTAGTGCTTTAGTCACAAATCTATAGACTTTTGTATCAGTAACTGGTACAAATAAAATATCTGTGTGTATAGGTAATACAGGTTGGGCGTCCCAAATCCGGAGCTCCGGAATCCAGAATGTTCTGGAATCCAGACTCTGGGACGATTGGTGGCAGTGGTCCAGAATCCGTAAAATGTTCCGGAATCCGGACACCCTGAGGGAGGCTTATCAAAGGCGCAACCTGGGCCCAGGCATTTCCAGACTCGGCACATGTTTCTGATGTCTGAAGTCTGGAAATATCGCAACCTGGGCTCGGGCGTTTCCGGACTTCGGATATCAGAAACGCGTTCCGAAGTCCGGAAAAAACCTAAAACCGGCTCAGCCTCGGTCCCAAGGTTGCCAGATTCGGGACGTTCTACCTGTACATAAAATTAAACAGATTTTAAATGTAACTGTAGTGGGGTGGATTTACAATCTTATGCAAGTTCAGTGGAAGAGCTGCGGAATCCCTGACAAACAGTGTAATGGTGCTTATATGTTTCTGGGATTTCTGCAGCTCTTCCGTTGAAGTTAACAATGGACAAGTGAGAGAACCTCCGCATAAATTCACCCAGAAGTCTCAGACTGAAAAGTTTAATTAGTCATATTCAGGGATTGAAAGCAAATTGAACCAGTAGAATGAGTGATGAGAATGAAATTGTTATGGTTGATGACTTGATTTAATGTGTAACTGGACAATCACAGTATACTGTGAAAAAAAGCTGACCAGAAACAACACAAACATTTATTTAAATGGTATATGCCATTTTATAGTGCAGATCAATTCACTGCAATTACTGTTCAGTTGGAAGGCAACAGCCAAAAATGGCCAGTGAAAAATTAACATTTACCAGTAGCTTTTCAAGTAGAACAGAATCTCAGTTAGCTGATGTAATCAACATGTTTTTATTTTGGTTTGTTTTCCATGCTATCAAGTCATCAGCTGGAGCAATGGCCACAGAACTCACGTCTCAGGTTGACAGATGTGGTTCCCGAGCTGCGGGAATCCCATGGCCATGCAGGGAAATTTAAAAAGTAGGGAGAAAAAGATTCTTAAGTGCCTGTCAAGTACCTCATAATGATTTCAATTGGGTCCCCTGCTGCTGCTGGTCGGGTCGGCTCCACGCTGACAGATGTGCCTGTGGGAATGGCGCGTGGGAGCGAGTTGACAGCGGGTTCCCGACCCGCTGTCAAAAGCAACAACTTTCCCAACCCGACCCGCCACCGATCGTACCTGCTACCATCACGGAAAATTCAGCCCATTTTCTCTATGTCTACCCTATCAAACCTTTTCAGAATTTTAAAGACCTCTATCAGGTCACCACTCAGCTTTCTCTTTTCCAGCGAGAAGAGATCCAGCCTGCCAATCTTTCCTGAAAGTTATAACCTCTCAGTTCTGGTATCATCCTTGTAAATCTTTTTTGCACCTTTTCCAGTGCCTCTATATCACTTTTGTAAAATGCGGACCAGAACGGTGCACGGTACTCTAAGTGTGAGCAGGCACCTTAGGGTAGAAACTATCGGGCCAATTTTAACTCCCAGCAGGAGCAGATGGCAATCCTGCCCTAGAGTTTGAGTCACCATATTCGATTTGAATTCCGCTGGGCAGCTGCTCACTCATTTTGGGTGGAAAGTGGCAGTTGGCTGGCGGATGAGGAGTGTTCTAAGCATCCCATGGCTGAGGAGGGGTGGAGCCCAGGTCAGCAGAGACCTGGTCTTGTGGGTTCCAGAGGAGCACTCCTACTGCTACTGGCCCACATTAAGGAAAGTTTGTTTCACTTACCTTCTGTGGCCTCACTGTCTTCCTGACAGCTTTACCTGGTGGGATGTTTTAGGTGTTGGTTGAGGGATAAATATTGGCCAAGACCTCCCCTGCACTTCTTTGAACAGCGCCATGCATTCTTTTATGCCCACCTGAGAGAACAGACGGGGCCTCAGTTTAACGTCTCATCTGAAAGACGGCACCTCCAACAGTGCAGCACTCCCTCAGACTGCACTGGGAGCATCAGAGTGCCTTATGTTTCTGGAGTGGGGCTTGAACACACAATCTTCTGACTCAGGCCTTCTACCACTGAGCCACAGCTGACACACAGCAGTATTCCTCCCCCATGTACACTGGGAAGCAAGTCCCCTGGAATGCTATCACATTTATTTCTATCCTCCAAAATCAGTGCAGATGGCAATGGTCCTTTGCTTACTTTATCTCTGTGGTTTATACAAAACTTGATCAGAGGGTGGTTTTTCAAACAAGGGTTGCATTCACCAGCGTGAACTCCCACTAATCTGGATGCTGATTGCATTTGTCTTGAGAAAGTACCATGCTGAGTAATTCAGCGTAACCCTGCTGTAGGGCTCGTAGCATGCAGTTCCAATTAATGGTGCAGACAGTCTGTCCCAGAGGATGGTTCAGTGCTCAGCCACTGAACTAACAAGGCAAACAGACTCTTAGCCTTGTTGTCTGCGTTACACCGAATAATCACCACACAGTCTGCAGCGGTCCAAGGAGGAGGCCCACCACCACCTTCTCAAGGGCAACTAGAGCATGTCAGAAGCAGAGTATTCTGCGGCAAGTGGCACACCACCTGAATCACCAAAGCCTCTCCACAAGGCACAAGTCTGGAGTGTGATGGAATGCTCTCCACTTGCCTGGATGGGTGCAGCTGCAACAACATTCAAGAAGCTCGGCACCTTCCAGAACAAAGCAATCCGCTTAACATAAGAACATAAGAATTAGGAGCAGGAGTAGGCCATATGGCCCTTCTAGCCTGTTCCACCATTCAATAAGATCATGGCTGATTTTTGACCTCAACTCCACTTTCCTGCCCGATCCCATATCCCTTGATTCCCCTAGAGTCCAAAGATCTATCTATCTCAGCCTTGAATATACTCAATGACTCAGCATTCACAGCCCTTTGGGGTAGAGAATTCCAAAGATTCACAACCCTCTGAGTGAAGAAATTCCTTCTTATCTCAGTCTTAAATGGCTGAGCCCTTATCCTGAGACTATGCCCCCTAGTTCTAGACTCTCCAGCCAGGGGAAACAACCTCTCAGCATCTACCCTGTCAATCCCCCTCAGTATCTTATATGTTTCAATGAGATCACCTCTCATTCTTCTAAACTCCAGCGAGTATAGGCCCAATCTATTCAATCACTCCTCATAGGATAACCCTTTTACCCCATGGATCAACCTAGTGAACCTTTGTTAGATAAAGAGACCAAAACTCCAGGTGTGGTCTCACCAAAGCCCTGTACAATTGTAGTAAGACTTCCTTACTCTTATACTCCAACACCCTTGCAATAAAGGCCAACATGTCATTTGCCTTCCTAATTGCTTCATGTACCTGCATGCTAACTTTCTGTGTTTCCTGTACAAGGATATCTAAATCTCTCCGAACACCAACATTTAGTATTTTGTTACCATTTAAAAAATATTCTGTTTTTCTATTCTTCCTACCAAAGTGAATAACCTCACATTTCCTCACATTATGCTCCATCTGCCACCTTATTGCCCACTCACTTAACCTGTCTATATCCCTTTGCAGGCTCTTTGTGTCCTCCTCACAGCTCACTTTCCCACCTAGCTTTGTATAGTCAGCAAACTTGGATACATTGCACTTGGTCCCTTCATCTAAGTCATTGGGCCAGAAATTCCAGGCCAGAAGCGTGAGTACAGTCGGGTTACTCACGCATCTGGCCGTTGGAAATGCCGGCGTTCAGCAGGAACAGCGCATGCGGGGAACGCCGGCATTTCCAGACCCGAGGTCTATTCACAGCGCGTGCGACTGCACAGGCAGCGCTTGCGCAGTGAACTTTGTAGATTTCACTGATGGATTCAGTGAGGGTAAGTCCCTAGAACTTACACGTGAAAAAAGCAAGTGTAAAGTTGTTCATTGGCTGGGGAAGGAGATATATTTTATGGAGGAGCTTATGAAATGCAATATTTAGGTTTGGGAAAGGGAGGGAAGTTATTTTAAGAAATTTTAAGTAAGTTTTAAACTTTAATTTTTTTTTTTTTAAACGGGTTTTCAGAACGGTAGGTGGAAGGAGCAATTGTGGCTGTGTGAATGGAATGTGAGAATGAGTTATGTATGTATGTCCACATATATTCCTTTACGTATATGTATGTACGTTTTATATTCCTTTACTAATGTGTATGAATGTATATTTTTAATTATGATTTTCCAATAAGTTACTTTCTCTGAAAGTCATAATTAAATAATACATTCATACACATAAGTAAAGGAATATATACATAACACGCAAAGGAATATATACAGACATACATACTTTCAGAAGCTCCACGATAAGAAATATCTTCCTCCGCAGCCTCTGGAGCAACTGTACCCATGCTTTTTTCATGTGTAAGTTGTAATGACTGGACCTCACTGAAAACATTAATGAAAGCGGCGAATTATACTGCGCACGCGCTGCCTGTGCAGTCGCACGCGTTCTGCCTCTGAACCCCTTCGTTCAGAGGACAGGAAATGCCGGTTTTCTCCACATGCACTGTGCATGCTGAAAACCGGCATTTCATCCGGCCAGACGCGTAAGTACCCCGACCGTACTAGCGCATTTGGAAGGGAATTACTGGGCCAACATTTTACATGTCAATAAAATGAAAAATTTAACAATTGCACGACTTGCCCCCTCGCATCTGCGACTGAGGGTCCAAGGAGGTGCATTGCGCAAGAGGTCATCATCATACGTATCCTCACACTGTTCCCTTTGGGGAACTGCATGAAGTGGTGGAAGGATTTATGGCCGTGATTAACGCTCATTCCGTGACCGTAACCATCTTTGAACCAGCCATTAGGGTGGTTAGTCCTATGGCGGGAGGGTTTTACGGGCTCCCACAACCCATCTGAGGGGGGGGGCCACCAACACCCACGGACGCAAGTATCCCGCTGGATGTCCACCCAGAATTTAAAGTTGGAGCTCCGACTCCACTTGCCAGGACTGTCTGGAGTGGGGTTCAAAACCCTACTCCTTCTGGCCCAGCGGCGGGGATGCTTACTGCTACGCAAAAGGCCCACTCCGCACAAAAGGTGACACCCATACGTTTCCTGCGCCTTTTCCCTTCCCGTGACTGGAGCCCTATGCTGCCATTTCACGTTGCTAATTGGATTGGGCCTTTGTCATAGCGGTAGGATCCCCGCCGCTGGGCCAGATCAGGGTAGGGTTTCGAACCCCGCTCCAGACAGTCCCGGCAAGTGGAGTCGGAGCTCCGGCTCTAAATTCTGGGTTGACATCCAGTGGGATATTTGCGTCCGTGGGTGTGGGTGGCCCCCCCTCCTTGTATAGCTTGTGGGAGCCCGTAAAACCCTCCCGCCATAGGACTAACCGCCCTAATGGCTGGTTCAAAGATGGTTACGGTCATGGAATGAGCATTAATCATGGCCATAAATCCTTCCACCACTTCATACAGTTCCCCAAAGGGAACAGTGTGAAGACACGTATGACGACGACATTGCTAAATAAATAAATGGAATTAAAAAAATTCTTTTAGGGCTTTTAAAAGTCTTTAAATTGCTTTAATTCTCTTTAAAACTACTTCAGATTACTCAAAATAATGTAAACATTTAAAAAAGTTTATAAAAGTTACCAAAATCTTCAAAAAACTTCCAAAAACCTATTTAAACTGCTGCTTTGCATGTAAAAATCCTTAGCAGCTTGGCAGAAACATTGGGGGCGTGTCCAGTGAAACTGAGACCTCAAGGGGCGTGTCTCACTTACACTGCATGCTCCTGGCTTCGCGCTGGCTGCACTCCTGGGCGGCGTGACGTCATACGCTGCCCGGGAATGTGCTTTCTATTTCTGCAAGTTCAGGCGTCCCAGAAGCTGATCGTCACGAGCGTGGGGTAAGTGCAAATACGGGGCTTGCACGCGCTGCAAGCCCCGTTCTGGAATTTCTGGGCCATTAATATAGATTGTAAATAGCTGAGGCCCAAGCACTGATCCTTGCGGCACCCCACTGGTTACAGCCTGCCAACCAGAAAATGACCCGTTTATCCCTACTCTCTGTTTTCTGTCCATTAACCAATCCTCTATCCATGCTAATATATTACCCCCAAACGCCATGAGCCCTTATCTTGCGTAGCAACCTTTTATATGGCACCTTATCGAATGCCTTTTGGAAATCCAAATGTAATACATCCACTGGTTCTCCTTTATCTACCCTGCTAGTTACATCCTTAAAAAACTCTAATAAATTTGTCAAACACAATTTCCCTTTCATAAAACCACCCTGACTCTGCCTAATCATATTATGATTTTCGAAGTGCCCTGTTACCACTTCCTTAATAATGGATTCCAGCATTTTCCCACTGACTGATGTTAGGCTAACTGGCCTGTAGTTCCTGGTTTTCTCTCTCTCTCTCTCTCTCCTTTCTTGAATAGCGGGGTTACATTTGCTACCTTCCAATTCGCTGTGACCATTCTAGAATCTAGGGTATTTTGGAAGATCACAACCAATGCATCCATTATCTCTGCAGTCACCTCTTTTAGAACCCTAGGATGTAGGCCATCAGGTCCAGGGGATTTGTCGACTTTTAGTCCCATTAGTTTCTCAAGTACTTTTTCTCTACTGATATTAATTACTTTAAGTTCCTCACCCTTAATAGCCCCTTGGTTCCCCACTATTTTTGGTATGCTTTTTGTGTCTTCTACTGTGAAGACAGATACAAAATATTTGTTTAAACTCTCTGCCATTTCCTTATAACCCATTATAATTTCACCTGTCTCCACCTCTAAGGGACCAATGCTTTCTTTTGCTACTCACTTCCTTTTTACATACTTGTAGAAGCTCTTATAATTATGTTTCTTGCTAATTTACTCTCATTCTATTTTCTCAATTTTTTGATCATCTTTTGCTGGTTTCTAAAGCTCTCCCAATCCTCAGTCTTACTACTATTATTTGCAACATTATAAGCCTCTTTTAATCTAATACTATCATTAACTTCTTTAGTTAGCCACGGATGGATCACTTTTCCCGTGGAGTTTTTATTTCTCAATGGAATGTATATTCGTTGAGAATTTTGGAATATTTCTTTAAATGTTTGTCACTGCTTACCTACCGTCATATCTTTTAATCTAATTTCCCAATCTACCTTAGCTAACTCACCCCTCATACCTATGTAATTTAGCTTTATTTAAGTTTAAGACTGTCATTTCCGACTGAAGTATTTAATTCTCAAACTCAAGGTGAAATTTTATCATATTATGATCACTCTTCCCCAAAGGATCCTTACTATGAAATTACTAATTTACCCTGTCTCATTACACAATACAAGATTTAAAATAACCTGTTCCCTGGTTGGTTCCATGACTTGTTGTTCTAGGAAACTGTCTCAAATGCATTCCATGAACTCGTCCTCCAGACTACCTTGGGCAATTTGATTTGCCCAGTCTTTATAAAGATTAAAGGTCCCCATGATTATTGTATTACCTTTGTTACAAGCACCTGTTATTTGTTGATTAATACTCTGTCCAATGGCATAGCTGTTGTTTGGAGATCTACAAACTACTCCCACCAGTGTTTTCTGCCCCTTGTTATTTCTTGTCTCCACCCATACTACTTCCTGATCTTCCGAGCCAAGTTCCCTCCTCACTACTGTCCTTATGTCATCCTTTATTATCAGGGCTACCCCCCCCCCCTCCTTTTTCACTCTGCCTGTCTTTTCGAAACATCAAGTACCCTGGAATATTTAGCGCCCAACCTTGATCACCTTGCAACCATATCTCTGTAATGGCTATTAGATCAAAGCCATTTATCTGTATTTGTGCCACTAATTAATCTATCTTGTTACGAGTGCTTCATGCACTCAGATAAAGAGCCTTTAATTTTAACTTTTTACCATTATTCCTCGCTTTCACCTTATTCGCTGATGCACTTTTACCATTACACTCTCTGTCCTTTCCTGTCACACTCTGATTATCATTACTCAAATTGCTACACTGCTCCATTGCCGTGACTTTTTTCTTTAGATTTCTAAATTTCCTCTCACCTGATCCCTCCTCCCCCTTTTTGTTTAAGCCCCATCTACAGCCCTAGTTATTCGATTCACTAGGACACTGGTCCCAGTCCGGTTTAAGTGGAGATCATCCCAACGGAACAGCTCCCTCTTTCCCCAGTACTGGTGCCAGTGCCCAATCAATTGAAATCCCTTCCTCCCACACCACCCTATGAGCTACGCATTTAACTCTCTGGTCTGCTTGACCCTATGCCAATTTGCGTGTAGCTCAGGCAACAGTCCAGAGATTATTACCATTGAGTTTCTGCTTTTTCATTTGGACCTGAGCTCTTCAAACTCTCAGCAGAACCTCATTCCTAGTTCTACCTATGTCATTGGTTCCTACGTGAACCACGACAACTGGATCCTTCCCCTCCCCACCCACCCCCCCATTCCAAATTTAACTCCAGCTGCGAGGAGATATCGTGGGCAGGCAACACAGCTTTCGGAACTCCCGGTAGTGGTTGCAGAGAACAATAGCTACCCTCCTGACTATACTGCAGTATCTACCCCCTGACTATACTACAGTATCTGTCCCCCTGACTATACTACAGTATCTGTCCCCCTGACTATACTACAGTATCTGTCCCCCTGACTATACTACAGTATCTGTTCCCCTGACTATACTACAGTATCTGTTCCCCTGACTATACTACAGTATCTGTCCCCCTGACTATACTACAGTATCTGTCCCCCTGACTATACTACAGTATCTGTCCCCCTGACTATACTACAGTATCTGTCCCCGACTATACTTCATCCACAACCCATCCACCAACTTAAACATCCACTCCCTCCGCCACCAGCACACCATGGCCGCACTGTGTACTATCTACAGGATGCACTGCAGCAAGTCACCAAAGCTTCTTCAGCAGCATCTCCCAAACCCGAGACCTCCACCACCTAGAAGCACAAGGGCAGCAGGTGCGTGGGAACACCACCAGCTCTAAGCTCCCCTCCGAGTCACACACCATCCTGACATGGGCATATATCTCTGTTCCCTCATCATTGCTGGTTCAAAATCCTGGAACTCCCTACTGAACAGCACTGTGGGAGTAGCTTCACCACACAGACTGCAGCGGTTCAAGAAGGCGGCCCACACCACCTTCTCAAGGGCAACTAGGGATGGGCAACACATACCAGCCTTGCCAGCAACGCCCACATCCCAAGAATTTTTTTAAAGTCCTTCCAGTAAATGGCTACCTGTACTGATGTTGATTCAGCTCCATCACACTGTTCGATTCTGTAACTCAATCAATAAATACCTTGGTTAATGTCATAAGCTCTAGACATTTAAATCAAATATCCAGAAATGAATAGAAAGGGATGGATGGAACATAAATGAGGTTAATAGGAATCATAAGCAGCCTTTGATGGTGAGGTAATTAATAATGAAACATCTACACTAAAGATCCTTCAGATAGGTCTCAGAGCAACTTTCTAAGTGTACAACTGAATTAAACAGTAGCAGTAATATAGCAGCTCTCCCAACACAGTTCCTGCGCAGGGAATTATCTTATTATCAGCGATCTGACACAATACTGCTCAGTAACATCTCTGATATTTCCAATGGTCTTGGCCTGGGGCACATTTCTGGTTCCTTTCGAGGGATTTCAATGCCTACATTGGCATTACTGATACCTGGCACATGTGAGGGGGAAAAGCTCAGGGGAGTCAAGAGATTAAGATATCAAACTAGAAGAATCTGACGTGTTGCCTGAGAAGATTTGAGGGTTAAAACGTGTTATTGGTGCTGATGGATTTAAGTGCTAGTGTTGGTTCATTAAAGCCTTAGATCGCCTACTTTTAAAATGCTACTGATAAAAATGACAGTGCTTTTTAAAAAATCAGACTTACTACAAGACTGTAAAATATCACAGATACTCCACACATGAACCAGACCCATCAGCCCCTGAGGGCCAAGTGTGTGAGTCAGGAAGCATATTTTCACACAAAGGGTAGTGGAAATCTGGAACTCTGTCCCCCAAAAAGCTGTTGAGGCTAGGTCAATAGAAAATGTCAAAACTGAGATAGATCCGATTTTTGTTAGGCAAGAATATTAAGGGTTATGAAACCAAGGTGGGTCGATGGAGTTAAGATGCAGATCAGCCATGATCTGAATGAAAGGCAGAACTGGCTTGAAGGGCTGAATGGCCTACTCCTGATCTAATGTTCCAATGGATGCCCTAAAGAGTGGAATATAAACCGTATCCCATGGCTAACGCTTACAATAACATTACAATATTGGTTATACCACAGCTTTTTTTTAAAGTACTGTAATTTATATTCACTTCGCTTTTGAAACAATGATGGGCTGAAGAGAATTTAATGGGGTTATGGGTGGCACAGTGGTGTTAATGTTCAGTTAATGTTAATAGATCAGTGGTGCAGCTTTCAGCTCCTAATGTTGAGCTATATCAATCAGAGGAAGGAGGAATCTGCCTGGTTTAATGTCTCCCCGCTAAACGGAAGGAAAACTCAACGGGAGGGAATGTTACACCTGGGCAGTCCCTGGCACCTCTTGGTTGTATTGATGGCAGGTCAGGTAGATGGAGAAAGGGAGGTAACTAGTCGCGTAGGCCGGAATTTTTTTCCGGAGCCGTGTTTGAATATGAGATTGCCTGAAGGTCTATTTTTCAAATAGGAAAATACACAATAAGGTTTAAATAGAAACACATTAATCTAACAATTCAAATAAAGCAAATTAAAAGAAAAAACCCTAAAGCATGAAGTCCAAGTGCTGGTTATGTGTCATGAATCTATCAATAACTTTGCTACTATTCGCTGCAAAAGACAAGGCTGAAGCGTTCGCAGCCATCTTCAGCCAGAAGTGCCGAGTAGATGATCCATCTCAGCTTCCACCTGAGGTTTCCCCATCACAGATGCCAGTCTTCAGCCAATTCGATTCACTCCACGTGATATCAAGAAATAGCTGAGTGCATTGGATACAGCAAAGGCTACGGGCCCCGGCAACATCCCGGCTGTAATGCTGAAGACTTGTACTCCAGAACTAGCTGCACCTCTAGCCGAGCTGTTCCAGTACAGCTACAACACTGACATCTACCTGACAAAGTGGAAAATTGCCGAGGTATTTCCTGTCCACAAAAAGCAGGACAAATCCAATCCGGCCAATTACTGCCCCATCAGCCCAGTCTCAATCATCAGCAAAGTGATGGAAGGTGTCATTGACAGGTCTATCAAGCGGCACTTACTTACCAATAACCTGCTAACCAATGCCTAGTTTGGGTTCCGCCAGGATCACTCGGCTCCAGACTTCATTACAGCCTTGGTCCAAACATGGACGAAAGAGCTGAATTGCAGAGGTGAGGTGAAAATGACTGCCCTTGACATCAAGGCAGCATTTGACTGAGTGTGGCATCAAGGAGCCCTAGTCAATGGGGATCAGGGGAAAACTTTTCACTGGCTGGAGTCATACCTAGCACAAAGGAAGATGGTTGTGGTTGTTGGAGGCCAACCATCTCAGCCCCAGGACATTGCTACAGGAGTTCCTCAGGGCAGTGTCCTAGGCCCAACCATCTTCAACTGCTTCATCAATGTCCTCCCCCCATCATAAGGGCAGAAGTGGAATGATTGTACAGTGTTCATTTCCATTCGCAATTCCTCAGATAATGAAGCAGTTCATGCCCACATGCAGTAAGACCTGGACAGCATCCAGGCTTGGGCTGATAAGTGGCGAGTAACATTCACGCCACAGAAGTACCAGGCAATGACCATCTCCAACAAGAGAGAGTTTAACCATAACATTCAATGGCATTACCACCATTGAATCCCCCACCATCAACATCCTGGGGCTCACCATTGAACAGAAACTTAACTGGACCAGCCACATAAATACTGTGGCTACAAGAGCAGGTCAGAGGTTAGGTAATCTACAGCGAGTGACTCACCTCCTGACTCCCCAAAGCCTTTCCACCATCTACAAGGCACATGTGTGATGGAATACTCTCCACTTGCCTGGATGGGTGCAGCTCCAAGAAGCTCAACAACATCCAGGACAAAGCAGCCAACTTGATCGGCACTCCATCCACCACCTTAAACATTTACTTCCTCCACCACTGGTGCAACGTGGCTGCAGTGTGTACCATCTACAAGATGCACTGCAGCAACTCGCCAAGGCTTCTTCGACAGCACCTCCCAAACCTGCGACCTCTATCACCTAGAAGGACATGGGCAGCAGGCGCATGGGAACACCACCACCTCCAAGTAGTCCTCCAAGTCACACACCATCCTGACTTGGATATATATCACTGTTCCTTCATTGTCGCTGGGTCAAAATCCTGGCACTTCCTACCTAACAATGTTCCCTCTAATTGTTTTAGTGCGCGATCCCTTTAACTGGGTGCGTGGCCCATTCAAATTTTCATGCATTCGCGGTTTATTCCTTGTAGAAGCCAGTGAGGGGCCTGCGTGGGACCTCCAGATGGCTGCATGACCATGCAGCTTAGCAGGAACATTGCTACCTAACAGCACTGCAGGAGTACCTTCACCACACGGACTGCAGTGGTTCAAGAAGGCAGCTCACCACCACCTTCTGAAGGGTAATTAGGGATGGGCAATAAATTCAGGCCTTGCCACTGACGCTCACATCCCATGAATGAACATTTTTTTTCCCAAAGATATCCCAGTGAACATTGAAAAGCGCTAGCGCAAGTCCAAGTAATTGGTTTTCATTGGTTGAATTATGGAACCAGCCAGTTCTGGAAGAACATCTATTGTTTCTGTGTTCATCCTTGGCTCAGTGGTAACATTCTCCCCTCTGAGGCACAAGGTTGTGGTTTCAAGTCCCATTCCATAGACTTGACCACATAATCTAGGCTGACACGCCAGTGCAGTACCGAGAGACTGCTGCATTGTCGGAGGTGTTGTCTTTCAGATGAGGCTCTGTCTGCCACCTCAGGTGGATGGAAAAGATCCCACAACTCTATTTAGAAGAATCATATAATCATAGGATGATACAGCACAGAAAGAGGCACTTTGGTAGGACTATCCAATTAGTCTGCTCTTTCCACAAAGCCCTGTAATTTGTTTCCCTTCAGGTATTTATCCAATTCTCTTTTGAATGTTAGTATTGAATCTGCTTCTACCATCCTTTCAGGCAGCGCATTCCAGATCACAACTCACTGTGTAAAAAACAATTTCCTCATGTCGCCTCTGGTTCTTTTGCCAGTCACCTTAAATCTGTATCCTCTGGTTACCGACCATTCTGCCACTGGAAACACTTTCTCCTTATTTACTCTATCAAAAGTGTTCATGGTTTTGAACACCTGTATCAAATCTCCTCATAATCTTCTCCACTCTAAGGAGAACGATCTCAGCTTCTCCAGTCTCTCCACATAACCGAAGTCCCTCATCCTTGACACCATTCTCGTAAATCTTTTCTGCACCCTCTCCTAGCGCCGAACACCTCGAGTCTCTTCGCCGGGAGCAAGCGGAAGCCAAGCGCAAGGAGCGCACGTCAACCCAAGCACCCCACCCACCCGCCCCTTCAACCACCGTCTGCCCCACCTGTGACAGAGACTGTAGGTCCCCCATTGGACTCATCAGTCACCTGCGAACTCATTTTTAATGTGGAAGCAAGTCATCCTCGGTTCCGAGGGACTGCCTAAGAAGAAGAAAGTGTGGGGTCCAGAATTGAACACAATATTCCAGCTGAGGCCTAACCAGTGTTTTATAAAGGTTTAGTATAATCTCTGCTTTGGTACTCTATTCCTTCAGTAATAAAGCCAAGGATCCCATATGCTTTTTCAACAGCCTTCTCAACTTCTCCTGCCACCTTCAAATATTTGTGTACATACACCCTCAGGTCTCTCTGTTCCTGCACCCTTTGTTAAATTGTACCATTTAGTTTATATTGCCTCTCCTCATTCTTCCTACCAAAATTAATTACTTCACACCTCTTTCTGCCATGTTCTGCCCATTTCACCAGTCTGTCTATATCCTCCTGAAGTCGGTTACTATCCATCTCATTGTTTACTATATTTCGGCGTTTTGTGTCATCTGCAGACTTTGAAATTATGCCTTTATACCCAAGTCCAGGTCATTAATATATATCAAAAAGTGCAGTGGTCCTAATACCGATCCCTGCGGAACATCACTGTATACCTCCCTCTAGTCTGTAAAGCAACCATTCATCACTACTCTCTGCTTTCTGTTCCTTGGTCAATTTTCCATACTGCCACTGTCCCTTTAATCCCATGGGCTTTAATTTTGCTAACAAGTTTATTATGTGATACTTTGTCTAAAGCCTTTTGAAAGTCCATATACACAACATCAACCGCAATACCTTCATCAACCTTCTCTGTTACTTCATCAAAGAACTCAAACAAGTTATTCAAACATGATTTGCCTTTAACAAATCTGTGCTAACTTTCGTTTATTAGCCTAGACTTTTTCAAATGGCAATTCATTTTGTCCCGGATTTCTGTCTCTAAAAGTGTCCCCACCACCAACGTTAGGCTGACTGGCCTGTAGTTGCTGGGTTTATCCTTCTACCCTTTTTTAAACAGAGGTGTAACATTTGCAATCCTTCAGTCCTCTGGCACCACCCCCATATCCAAGAAGGATTGGAAAATTGTGACCAGAACCTCTGCAATTTCCACCCTTACATCCTGACATGAATCTGTCATTCATGTGGAAATGACTTATGAAGTAATACTGGGTGGCCTGCTGGTGGCGCTGTCCAGGGAGTATAAATACTCGGGCATGGGCCCAGCTTGTGCAGGGCATTCCTTAACAGGAACTAGTGAAGGACACAACTAGATCTCCATGTTGAAAAACAGTTGATTAAAGCCTTGTTTAATACTCAGACCAAGTGCCTAGTAGTTTTCTTACGTCACATCCCTCAGTAACTTAGGATGAATCCCATCTGGACCGGGTGACCTTTCTACTTTGAGAACTGCAATTAAGTACCTCCTCTTTATCTATTTTTATCCTATCCAATATTGCTACTGCATCCTCCTTTACTGGTGCATTGGCAGCATTCTCTTCTCTAGTGAAGAAAAATGCAAAATACTCATTTAGCACCTCAGCCATACCCTCTGTCTCCACAAGAAGATCTCCTTTTGGTCCCTAATTGGCCCCATCCTTCCTTTGAATACCCTTTTACTATTTATAAAAGACTTTTGGATTCCCTTTTATGATAGCCACTAATCTATTCTCATACTTTCTCTTTGCCCCTCTTATTCATTTTTTTAGATCTCCTCTGTACTTTTTATATTCAGCTTGGTTCTCTACTGTATAATGAACCTTACAATTGTCATAAGCCTCCTTTTTTTGTTTCATTTTAACCTTTATACCTTTAGTCATCCAGGAAGCTCTAGCTTTGGATGCCCTTCCTTTCTCCCACATAGGAACATGTCTACTCTGTACCTGAACCATCTCCTCTTTGATTGCCTCCCATTGTTCAATTACTGTTTTGCCTACCAATTTTTGATTCCAATCCCTTTTCAACTCACTGAAGTTAGCCCTCCTGCAGTTAAGTATTTTTACTCTTGATTGCACCTTATCCTTTTCAATAACTGTTCTAAACCTGATGATATTATGATCACTGTTCCCCAAATAATCCCCAACTTGCCCCACTTCATTACCCAAAAGTAGATTCAGGACTGCTTCTTTCCTTGTTTTGCTGGAAACACACTGATCAAGAAAGATCCCAGTCTATATTAGGATAATGGGGGACCCCCATTATCACTACTCTGTCATTCTTGCATCGTTCTGTAATTAGCCTGCAAATTTGCTCCTCCATCTCCTTCGCTCTGTTTGGTGGCCTACACCGAGTAGTTTGGTAGTATACATCTGGTAGTGTAATAGCTCCTCTATTGTTCCTTAATTTTAACCAAATGGATTCTCCCTTTGACCCCTCAACTACATTATCTCTCTCCAGGGCTGTAATAGTTTATTTGATCAATACTACCACTCCCACTCCATTTTTTCCTTCCTTATCTTTCCTGAATACCTTGTAGCCAGGAATATTAAGTTACCAATCCTCCCCTTCTTTGAGCCAAGTCTCTGTTATTGCCACTATATCAACATCAACAACTTGTATTTATATAGCATCTTTAACATAATAAAATGTCCCAAGGTGCTGCACAGGAGTATTTTAAGACAAAAAAATTTGACACCGAGCCACATAAGGATAAATTAGGGCAGGTGACCAAAAGCTTGGTCAAAGAGGTAGGTTTTAAGGAACGTCTTAAAGGAGGAAAGAGAGGTAGCGAGGCAGGGAATTAGAGGTTAGAGCCTAGGCAACAGAAGGCACTGCCACCAAAGGTTGAGCGATTATAATAAGGAATGCGCAAGAGGGCAGAATTAGAGGAGTGCAGCAATCTTGGGGGGTTGTGGGGCTGAAGGAGATTACAGAGATAGGGAGGGATGAGGCCATGGAGGGATTTGAAAACAAGGATGAGAATTTTGAAATCGAGGCACTGCTTAAGCAGGAGCCTATGTAGGTCAGCAAGCAGAGGGGAGATTGGCAAACGGGACTTGGTGCAAGTTAGGACATGGGCAGCCGAGTTTTGGATGACCTCAAGTTTACGTAGGTAGGGCCGATGTGGTCTTGTGCCTGCAGCTCACCAACCTTATTCACCGTGCAATGTGCATATGCATTCCAAACCCATATTAGACTGCCTCGCATTTGTTGCCTTTCTGATCCCTCTTATTTCTGAACTATTCTTTACTCCAGTGCTATTTGTCCCTCCTAGTCTTCTGTGCACCATGTTTCTCCTCTGTACTGTTTCATCCTGGTGTCCAGCCCCCTGCCAAATTAGTTTAAACCCTCCCCCACCATACTAGTTAGCCTTCCCACGAGGACATGGGTGCCAGCTCTGTTGAGGTGCAACCTGTCTGGCTTGTACAGGTCCCTCCTGCCACAGAACTGGTCCCAATGCCCCAGGAATCTGAAATCTTCCCTCCTGTATCATTTCTTCAGCCACGCATTAACCTGTCTTATCCTACTATTCCTATACTCATGAGCGCATGGCACGGGGAGTAATCCAGAGATTACTACCTTTGAGTTCCTGCTCTTTACTTTCGTCCTCAGCTCCTGAAACTAACACTGCAGGACCTCAACCCTTTTCATTCCCATGTTATTGGTTCCCAGATGGACCACAACTTCTGTCTGTTCCCTTTCCCCCACAGCATGTTCTGCACCCTCTCAGAAGAGCAGGGGAGTTCTCACTAGTCAACATTTAACTCTCAACCAACACCTAAAACAGATTATCTTGCCATTTATCTCATTGCTGTTTGTGGGACCTTGCAGAGCGCAAATTTGGTTGCTGCCTTTTTCATTCCAGCACTCCCCAGTACTGGCACTGAAGTGTCAGCCTAGATTTTGTCTCTGGAGTGGGAATTGATCCCATGACCTTCTGACTCAGAGGCGAGCGTGCTACCATTTGTTTAATTTCTGTCAGCATATGTCACACTCAGGAGCTGTTAACTGCAGAATGCAGACAGTGATATAAAGCAGCAGCGTGCCTACACGTCCAGCTTACGAGTGTGGAGAGAAGGCGGGGAGTCTCTGCAAGTAAACTTCGATTGTTGAAGGTTAAACAAAGTTAAAAAAAACTTTAAAAAAAATTAATTTCTAACACCAGCTTCCCAGCACCAAGCAGTGGACAAACAACTCGCTCCCAGCTTTCTGCTAATGCGATTCCTTAACTGGTTGCTAAGAAGCATGCGAGAAGGTTCTGGCCTCTGTTTTCTTCTCCCATCATTTGCCAAGCACCATGTTAGGGTTGCCAACTCTGGTTGGGTGTATTCCTGGAGGTTTTGTCACATGACCTCCCGCTGCAAACCGCCCCGCCCCCACCGTTCTGCCATTGGTCCATCCTCCAGACATGCTGCCTTCCCACACCAATTGGAAATTGAGCAGACTCTTTGTTATCCAATTGAATTAATCTTGACTGTTAGTCAAACAGCCATTTTTATCCCCAGCTCCAATATTTTTATAACTAATAAATGAAAGTGTTCAAAGAACATGACACAATTCTGTTTAATGCCCCTATGATTTTTCTCCCGGGTTGCTCGGAGCAGTGTCCGCGAGATTAATCTTCAATTGCTGGAGACTCCAGGCCAGTCTTGGAGGGTTGGCAACCCTAACCCATGGAGATTCACAGCTCACCAAAGAGGCATCGGTAATATTTAAATTTTCAGTGGGTCATTCAGGCTAGAAGTGGGACAAGGAGGTATCAAGAAATGTCTATTTATATTCGCAAACAAAAGTTGAATGATTCATTTTTCCATCATGAATAAAAAAAACTTTTTTTTTTTTTTTTTAAATAGACGGATTGGTTGGTTTCCAAAAGTTGGATCCACATCCTGCCGACATCTGATGTTGCTTCCCCATCATTATCGAGTACAAGGCGTGGCTAAAGTAAAGTCAGCCATGGCCAGTCACCAGCTGGACCGCATCAAGCCCTCCCGCTGCTGCTTCATAACAGTGCTGAAGTGTTGTTGGCATTGCCTTTCTGGTACCAGGGCGTCTCCACTAATTGTCAAACCCCATGGGAGGAAAGAGTATTGAAAAGGAATTTTTTTTAAACTTGCACGCATAGCAGTATGCTACAGGCGTACATATACAGGAGGTTGAGGGGTGATCTAATCAAGGCATTTAATGTGATAAAGGGATTCGATAGGGTAATAGAAAGCAAGACTCGCATTTAAATAGCACCTTTCAAGACCTCAGGATGTCCCAAAGCGCTTTACAGCCAGTACTTCTGAACTGTTGGAAATTAAGTCACGCAGCAGCCAATTTGCATACAGCAAGGTCGCACAAAGAGCAATGAGATAATGAGCAGATGATCTGGTTTGTTTTGTAGATACAGAGAAACTATTTCCACTGGTGGGGGAATTCAGAACAAGAGGGCAGAATCTTTAAAACTAGAGCTAGGCCATTCAGGAGTGAAATCAGGGAACATATTTTCACACAAAGGATAGTGAAAATTTGGAATTCTCTCTCCCAGAAGGCGGGGGGGTCAAATGGAGCTTTCAAGACTGAGATTGATAGATTTTTGTTAGGCAATGTTATCAAGGGATATGGAGCAAAGGCGGGTAGATGGAGTTTAGGTACAGGTCAGCCATGGTCTAATTGAATGGCGGAGCAGGCCCGAGGGACTGAATGGCCTACTCCTGTTTCTAACTTTCCTCCGTCTCGTGGAGATAATGAATCTTTTTGGGCAACCCTCACTTACAGAGTGAGTTTTGGCAGACTATTGAACCATGGAATAGAGGGGCACTGGAGATGAGCCTAATCCTGCCCCCACCAGCTAGCCACAGAAATGCACTTTCCAACACAAAAACAAAATACTGCGGATGCTGGAAATCTGAAATAAAAACAGAAAATGCTGGAAATACTCAGCAGGTCAGGCAGCATCTGTAGAGAGAGAAACAGAGTTAACGTTTCAGGTCGATGACCATCAGAACTGGAAAAAGTTGAAGATGTAACAGGTTTTTGAGCAAGTGTAGGGGCAGGGCGAGAGGGGGGAGGAAAGAACAAAATGGAAGGTCTGTGATAGGATGGAAAGCAGGAGAGATTAAGAGACAAAAGGGATGATGGTGCAAGGCAAAAGGAGATGGTAATGGGACAAGTTAAGAAACAAAAGATAACTCTAGATGAGGTGTAAATGGTAATGGCAGAATGATCGACAGCTGCCATGTGAGAGAGAGAAAATAAAATGATTGGGGCCGAGGTTATGGTCTGAAATTGTTGAACTCGATGTTGAATCCAGAAGGCTGTAAAGTGCCTAATCGAAAGATGAGGTGCTGTTCCTCGAGCTTACGTTGAGCTTCATTGGAACAATGTAAGAGGCCGAGGATGGAGAGGTCAGAGTGGGAGTGGAGCGGAGAGGAGAATTAAAGTGACAGGTGACCAGAAGCTCGGGGGTCACCCTTACGGACTGAATGGAGGTGTTCTGCAAAGCGGTCACCCAATCTGCATTTGGTCTCCCCAGTGTAGAGGAGACCGCATTGTGAGCAGCGAATACAGATAAAAAGGGCAATTAACTGCTTTAAATGTCAGCTTGCCTCAGTTGGTAGCCCTCTCTCCTGAGTCAGAAAGTCATAGTTTCAAGTTCCACTCCATGACTTGAGCACATAATCTAGACTAATACTTCCATGTAGCACTGAGGGAGAGCAGCACTGTCGGTCTTCCAGATGTGGCATCAAATTGAGGTTCCTTCTGCCTATTCAGGTGGTTGTTAAAGATCCCATGATACTACTGTATTTTGAAGAGCAGGGAGTTTGTGTATCCTGACCAACATTATCCCATAACCAATTAATAAGTCACTTCTCTTACTGCTGTTTGTGGGACCTATCTGCATACAAATTGGCTGCCAGATTTTTCTACATAACAATAATGACCACACTTCAAAAGTAATTCATTAGTTGTGAAGCACTTTAAGGATGTGAAAGAGGCGATATAATGCAAGTTCTTCCTTTCTAAATAAAATGCATTGTTTTTTCATATAACTGAAAGAGATTTGCTTTCCGGAAAGTAAATAGCAAAGGCCCGCAGAAAAGGGGATTGATGTGTTAATGAGCTAAGTTCCTGTACTGTTTTCCACAATGACTGGGGGCAATGTAGTAATTTGTTATAAAAACAGAAAATGCTGGAGATACTCAGCAGGTCAGGCAGCATATGTTGCTTTGGCTGTCTGCTTGATATGATGTGCTTGGATACACAGTTGTCTATCACAATATACTCTTGGGAAGATTTCCCACAATATCATCTTTTGATTAGGCCCCTCCCTCCTTTCCCAGCCTCTACACTTGCTTAAAAATCTGTTCCATTTCCTGCTTTTTTCCAGTTCAGACAAAAGGTCATCGACCTGAAACGTTAACTCTGTTTCTCTCTCCACAGATGCTGCCTGACCTGCTGAGTATCTCCAGCATTTTCTGTTTTTATTTTAGATTTCCAGCATCTGCAGTATTTTCTTTTTGTCTTCTTTTTGCACTCTTGGGAGGGGTGTAGCCAGTTTGATTGATGGGCCTAGTGGCAAATCCCTGAATGGAAAGTAGTTTGAGGGACAGTCCTCTCACTTCCTGGGATAAGTCTGTCAGTCCAATGAGGTCTGGGAAAGGAGCCTGGTCATCTTAAACTCAGGCCTGGTCATGAACAACAGGCTGACCAATAAGAGGTAGGTTAGCCCACTACCAACAACAACAACTTGCATTTATATAGCACTTTTAATTTAGTAAAACATCCCAAGGCATTTCATAGAAGTGTTATCAGACAAAAATTGACACAGATTCAAAGAAGGAGATATTAAGACAGGTGACTGAAAGCTTGGCCAAAGACGTAGGTTTTATGAAGCATCTTAAGGCAGGAGAGAGAGAGGTGGAGAGGTTTAGGGAGAGAATTTCAGAGCTTAGGGCCTAGGTGGCTGAAGGCACGGCCGCCAATAGTGGAGCGAAGGGAGTGGGGAATGCACGAGAGGCCCGAATTGGAGGAACGCAGAGTTCTTGGAGGGTTGTAAGTTATAGAAAGTTATGCGGGGGTGGGGGTGGGAGATGGGAGGCAAGGCCATGGAGGGATTTGACCATGAGGAACATGAGAGAGTTTGGCATGGTTTGTTATTCTTTTTCTTATTCATAAGGAGGGGTTTGTAGTTAAGTGTAATAAGTTAGTTTTGATTATGACTGTCAATCGGGGCACTTACTGTCTGTAAAATGAAGCAGCTTTATGATTTAATTCTGGCCTCATCTCACTTCAGGCTTTCAGTCCAACCAATTGGAGAAGTGCATCTGACAAGATGTGTGAAAGGCACGCTATCCAGGGAGTGCAATTGTTATGCCCCTGTGTTACGAACATATGAACAATGATCCTCTGGTCCATCCAGCCTGTCCCCACACAATTGTGATACCTTGTGTATCACAATATACACACTCCCCATCTTACCTGAAACCATGTGATTCCTGGGAGAGGAGAAAAACCAGATAAAAACCCAGGCCAATTTGGAGGGAAAAAAATCTGGGAAATTCCTCTCTGATCCCCTTAGGCAATCAAAGCTAGTCCAGGAGATTACTCTGGCCCTGATAATTGTATGCTGTACCTACCTTTTGAACAAGGTGATCTCCCATATCATATGACTAGATATTGAGTAGTGCAGACACATTCCTGAACATAAGACCCAGGGATCACTTATGGGAGTGACCAGCACGACTAAACACGAGAATATCTAAGGCAGAACCAACATTTTTGCCATGTTTTTCGGCATCATCAGATGCCACCATGCTATGGTGAGAGACATGTTGAATTTCCCACAAACTAACGAGTTTCTGATCTCGGTTGTGTACTTGTGGGGTGACAAGAGGTGGGAAAGCTCCTTGGATGGAGTGAGGATAAAAATGAGAAGGAGTTTGATCCCCATGGAATCTCCTGCACACCTTGTAGCAGCTGGTTCAGAGAGGCACTGATGGCAAGCTGGGGACTGGGTCACTCATTCTGCCCACTGTAGCTGAATGGTTATGGTACTGGCCTAGCAACCCAGAGGCCGTGAGTTAAATGTCCCACCAGGACAAATTCAATTAATCTGGTAATTTGTGAACTGGCATCAGAAAATGACCATGAAAGCTGACAGATTGTGGTTAAAACCCAACTAGTTCACTGACGCCCTTTAGTGAAGGGAACACACCACCTCTACTTGGGTCTGACCTACATGTGAGTCCAGTCTCACACTATGTGGTTGACTCTACACAAGTAGGGATGGGCAATAAATATTGCCTTACCAAGAACAAATGCCACATTTTTGGATGCCTAATTAACATTTCAAATCACAGAAACCCCACAGTGCAGATAGAGGCCATTTCGGCCCATCGAGCCTGCACCGACACATATCCCACCCGATCCCCGTAACCCCTACACCAACACATATCCCACCCTATCCCCGTAACCCCACGTATTTAATCCCCCTAACACTAAGGGTCAATTTATCATAGCCAATCATCCTAACCCGCACATCTTTGGACTGTGGGAGGAAACCGGAGCACCCGGAGGAAACCCACGCAAACACGGGGAGAATGTGCAAACTCCACACAGACAGTCACCTGAGGCCAGATTCGAACCCGGGTCCCTGGTGCTGTGAGGCAACAGTGCTATTGGAGGGTGAGACTAGAACTAGGGGGCATAATCTAAGAATAAGGGGCTGCCCTTTCAAAACTGAGATGAGGAGAAACTTCTTCACTCAGAGGGTAGTAAATCTATGGAATTTGCTACCCCAGAGAGCTGTGGAAGCTGCAACATTAAATAAATTTAAAATGGAGATAGACAGTTTCCTAGCAGATAAGGGAATTAGGGGTTACGGGGAGAGGGCAGGGAAGTGGATGTGAGTCTGGATCCGGATCAGCCATGATCCTATTGAATGGCGGAGCAGGCCTGAGGGGCCATATGGCCTACTCCTGCTCCTACTTCTTATGTTCTTATATGCAAATCTGAGTGAGGCAATTCTAACAGCCGACAGACTGAGGTGACCCATGCTGGTCAGACTGCCCGGAAAAACCTGGCCGACATCCAGTGGAGGTCCCAAAAGTTCAGTAAAACCTTTTCTTTCATGGGCTAGGATGATCAGAAGTGTTCTTCTGGACCCCACAATGAACGTTTGGGCCTCTGCTGCCTCAGGCTCTCCCATCCCATCCCACCTGTGGTACCCTCCTGAAACCCCCCCTCCCATCATGAGCCTGCAGAATGCCCGATCTTCTCCTGCCGGCAGCCTCCTTATGCTTGTTTAAGGTGGCATCTGGGTCTCCCACAGAGGCTCCTGGGCAGCAAGTGCAGTGGCTCCCCTCCCCCCCCCCCCCAGCTTTCTGGCTGGGAGTTAAAACCCACAACAACAATTTTTATTTATATAGCGTCTTTAACGTAGTAAAACGTCCCAAGGCACTTCACAGGAGCGTTAACAGACAAAATTTGATGCATTACCGGACAATGAGCCAACCTAGGGCAGCGAGCACAAGGGTGATGGGTGATGGGTGAACGGGACTTGGTGCGAGTTAGGCTACGGGCTGCAGAGTTTTGGAGGAGCTCAAGTTTACGGAGGGTGGAAGCTGGGAGGCTGGCCAGGAGAGTGTTGGAATAGTCGAGTGTAGAGGTAACAAAGGTATGGATGAGGGTTTCAGCAGTAGATGAGCTGAGACAAGGTCGGAGACGGGCGATGTTGTGGAGGTGGAAGTTGGTGGTCTTGGTAATGGAGAGGAGATGGCATTGGAAGCTCGGCTCAGGGGCAAACAGGATGCCAAGGCTGCGAACAGTCTGGTTCAGCCTCAAATGTCCAGGGAGAGGGATGGAGTCGATGGCGTTTGTGGCAGGAATGCTTCAGTATTTAGGCTCACAAGTGAAGAATCAACACTTGGGGCAATGTACAGGAGGATGTATGAAGTCTTTAGAGACATACCCAAGAATCAATCTCTTTGAGGGGAGGGGGGGGGGGCGAGACAATTAGGGGGAATTAAAAATTTCAATATCAGTGTTGGGCTAATCATTTAATATACATCACTGCACAGAAAAGGAAGGGCATTTGCCTCATTATTATAAAGAACAGTGCAGGCTTCTAAATGCTGTAATCTTCTCGTGTTTAGAGAATGTTGCTAAGTGATCAAACTTCCCAGTTATGATTTATGACACATTCTCCCCTCACAATGCCATACAATGCATTGTAGATTGTGCGTTATCCAATATGCATTTACAGCAATGAATTTATAAATCGTTTTTCCTTCTTCCTCACATCATACTTAGTTTATGCCAAAAGTTTCTATCTTTTATTTTTCTACTTTCCAACCAACAGAACTCCTTGTTCTTTTGTACAAGGCAGAGTGTTTCACAATCGACATCACTTGTGGGAATGTTTCAAAACTCAAGACTTAAGTGGGCTAAACTCCTTTTCTGTTTCAGCCTGTAGAAAGTTAACTAATGCAATCAGAGATCTAAAAATACCCAGAGTTTTCATGATGTAATTCCAATGAAAATATCACTTCATACAACACCTAATCATACAGTACCACACATGTGGAGTGTAGACTCATAGCTTACACTCAATGGGTTTTGTGTTCCTTGGAACCATTTTTAATAAATCATCGGAATGGATGGGAGTACTTTAGTTTGTTTCTGTAAATAAGCAACCCCTGATGTGTTTATGCATGTCTGTGTGTGACTGTGTTTCATAAAATAAAAGATTTTAAAATACAGTTAACTTATTTTGTAACGCCTTTGTTCAAGAAGGGAGAGAAGGTTAAACCAATTAGTCCGTCAATTGTGGGCAAACTTTTGGAATCCAAAAATCGAGATACAATTAGTGAAAGGTTAGAAATTTGTGGGTTAATTGAGGCCAGCCAGAACAGACTTGTTAAAAGCAAGCCTGGTTTTTTGAGGAGGTGATTGATTAGATAGATAAAAGGAACACAATTGTAATATATGTGGATTTTCAGAAGATGTTTAATAAGGTGCCTCACAAAAGACGTGTTAGAAAAATTCAGATATATGATGGAAGAGGAAATGTAGAAGCAAGCATTGAATGTTGGGGGACAGAAGGAAACAAAGAGTCAGAGATAATGGATGTTGCTAGGATTGGAGAAGGGTTGGAAGTGGTGTCAGTGCTGGATCCATTTCTGTTCTTGATATATTTATAGATCATTTAGATCTAGGTACAGGGACTTCAGGAAGACATAGATAAGTTCATGGAATGGGCAGACAGGTGGCAGATGCAATATATGGTGGATAATTATCAAATAATATAGATTGGAAGGAAAGACAAGCAATGGGAGAGTACACGCAATGGAATGACACTAAACGGTGTGGATGAATAGAAAGACCTAAGGGTCAAATACAGAATTCCCTAAAAGGTCAAGTGCAGGTAGATAAAGCCAAAAAGGACAATAGAATTTGGGGTTTTATAAATAGGGGTATAGATTACCAGCATAAAGAAGCAATGATAAATCTGTACAAAACATTGGTTAGGCCACAGTTTCAATACTGTGTACAGTTTTGGTTGCCCCATTATAGAAAGGACATTAAAATCATAGAAAGCGTACAGTGTAGATTCACCAGGATGATGCTGGGGATGAGAAACTATTGGTTATAAAGAGAAACTTGAGATACTGGAACTATTTCCACTGGAGCAACGAAGGATAAGAGGAGATTTAATTGAGATTTTTTAAAGATTATGAGTGGTTTTGATGAAATGAATAGGGAACAACTATTTCCTCTGGTTGGTGAAGTCAGTAATGAGGGGGTCATCAATTTAACCTTGTCACTACGTGAGTGAGGAGAGAGGTTAGGAGAAATTACTTTATGGTCACTTGTCCTAATATCTCCTTATCTAGCTCGCTGTCAAATTTTGTTTGGTAACGCACCTGTGAAGTGGCTTGGGACGTTGTACTACATTAAAGGCACTACAGAAGTACAGGTTGTTGTTGTTGTTGTTGTTGTTGAAGTATGGAAATGGTTGAGGCAGAGACCACTGCACCGCTTAAGGGAACATTGGATAAATATTTGATGCAGCAGAATATACAGGATAATGGAGAGAAAGGGAGGAGAAGTGGGAATAGTTTCAGATTTCTCTAGCAAAGAACCAGCATGGTTACAATGGGCTGAATGCCCTCCGTCAGTTCTGAAAACTTCTATGGTTCTATATTTTCCTAGTTCTCCACCTTCATTTAAGTTACTGAGCACCTTTGGCATGTTGTAGGTTGCAGGCCTCTGTGCCTGACGCACTTCAACACATTGGGAGCCTGCCACCATATTAATGGGTCCGATCCTGCCCTCACATAGGTTCTTTCCAAGTCAGGAGTTGACATTTTTTTCTTCCTTAACCCAGGGGCACAGAGGATTTTAGAACAAAAACAAGCTGCTAAAACTAATTTATTAATATCAACAGAAAGGATAAGCAAGTCTATATACTTACTGGTAGGATATCCCTCGGGTTTTCCTTTAACTCAAACTAATCCAGGCAAGTTGTCAGCACGGAATACTAAAGAATTATTGAAAGTGAGCCTATTTATACACCTAGATGGACAATGTCAGATGTCTTGCTATAAACCTACCAATTCTGAGATTATGGTCATGTGATCTTTATGTGCCATATGCCACTACACCAATAGATGACAATGTCACACCACACACATTCCATTGTCATTGGAATGTAGGCATTGTTTTTTTCTTGTCAGTGGAAGATAAGATAATTTTGCACGGTTATAAACATCACACCTTAACAGAATGAAAGCAGCTGAAACGTAGACACGTTGGCTCCAAACTAGTTATAATTCTTACATAAACCCTTTGATGCTTCTTAAATTGCATTAACCTGACATCTCCTGCTTTCTTAGCATTCCCCTGCGGAATCCTAACAACCTAATCTAAACCATGTGTTAGCCTCTATCACACAGAACACATTCTCAGAATACAAAGATATTAATACTGACTTCTGTATTGTTAAGCTATTTTTTTCTTTTTATAATATACACTATCCTACAATCACCATCCTGGCGGAAAGCGTGTGGGCGTCAGGCAAGGACAGGATTGGGATAGGCTGACGTTCACTGATCTAGTTAAATGGCAGCGAGCTGGTGACTGTGGAGCTGTATCCCAATATGAGTCAGCACCTTCATGAGAGCAGGAAAGAAAAAATATTATTTTAAAAAACTAATCGGAGTGAGGGGGGAGGGAACGGGAGGTAAGGCTAAATGTCTTTAATTTAGTAAAATCAAAATCTGGATTCCAGTATTATCCAGTGTTATTTCCTACCTTGACAGAATTCGGT
Source organism: Somniosus microcephalus (assembly GCF_052327205.1). Lineage (NCBI taxonomy): Eukaryota > Metazoa > Chordata > Chondrichthyes > Squaliformes > Somniosidae > Somniosus > Somniosus microcephalus. The sequence continues at coordinate 285,152,005 of NC_140991.1, forward strand.
TGTAAACTTGGAAGGATTAAGATGCTTCATGGGGAAGGATGAAAAGCTATTTATATACTCACGAGTGAAGCCAAACCAAGGTCACCCTCAGGAGTCAGAACATAAACAGTATTTTATGACTCCCTCTGAAGTATCCTTTTTAATATCGCACATAAAAATGTATTCACATAAACTGGTAATAAATGGAGTGCCTTTTGAAAGTTGCTGGAATAGGTGGAACTGACTGAGGCACTTGATCTGCTTTATGATGTCATGAAGAAATGGTCTTGATATTTGAGAACTTACAACAAGAAAAGAAAAACTTAATGGAAGATCGTAAAATAAGAGGCTTGTGGAGACAACTGCATTAAGTGTGGCGCAGGTTTGATTACGTTTTCAGGGGGGAAAAAATGATTAAAAAAAATAACCGGTATTGCAGTGATGACTCTCACCAATCCTTGGACCATGTATGCCGATGATGATTAAATAAACTCCAAGTCCTATTGAAGTGCAGGGGACTATATATAAATGCAATCAAAGAGAGGTCTGTACGTTATTCCTTTAGTAGCCAGACGTTTTCTGCACAAAAGTGCACATTATGTACTGCGGTTGGCTCCGAATTCAAATCAATTATATCCAAACCTGTCCAAACACTGGAAAAATTCGCCGTCGACAACTTTCACTCAAGTCTACGTCAACCTGTTTCCACTGAGGAGGGTTTGCCTTTCCACCCCCTCCCCCCACCCCGAGTGGGCCCGATTCGTTTCAACAAGCAAATAACGCAGGATAACAGCGGGGTTTAAAAGCAAGCAATAACTGAACCAACACAGGGCTTGTTGTGCAGATCAAAGAGATCTCTTGTGCTATGGCTGTATTGCCGTCCCTACACGGGCTGCTTGTTAATGAAGGCTGGTGGCGTTGGCTTTGTGTGAGTGCCTGTGTTTTCTTTGGATCGGTTGCAGAAGGCTTTGATTATTTATGATCTGGGACAACGTGAGTGTTATGCTTCTGGTGCCTATTACTCACGTCTGAATGTCAAGACACCCAAAGCTTGACGTTTAGGGCTCTGACTCTTTGATCTGTGCTGCACAAAGAAGCCTGGTCTCTGGGGGTGCTCCTCCCCACTGAAATGCAATCTCGGTGTCGCCCAGTTACTCTAAAAAGACATCAAAGTCACAGTAACCGGCACATGTACATCACTGGAAAGGCTTCATTCAACAGGGCCTCCTAAAAGAGGCTTCACTGAACTGAACAGTGGGTATGAAATCATAGAATCATGCAGCACAGAAGGAGGCCATTCAGCCCATCGTGCCTGTGCCGGCTCATTGAAAGAGCTCTCCAATTAGTCCCACTCCCCTGCCCTTTCCCCATAGCCCTACCAGTTTTTCCTTTTCAGGTATATATCCAATTTCCTTTTGAGAGTTATAATTAAATCTGCTTCCGCCACTATTTCAGACAGTGTGTTCCAGATCATAATAACTCGCTGCACAAAAAAAAAATTCTCCTCATCTCACCTCTGGTTCTTTTGCCAATTACCTTAAATCTGTGTCCTCTGGTTACGAACCCTTCTGCCACTAGAAACAGTCTCTCATTTACTCTTATCAAAAACATTCTATGCTCCTCTCACGGCTTAGTGGCTGAGTGCTAGGAGATCCCAGGTCTGTGCTGATTCACTGCATTTCTCCACTGAGACAACAGTTTGGGTAGCGCCCTTGGCCTCAGTACCCCTGGACTAGGGAAGGAGAAAATAAAACAGCCAGGCTTCTGGCTCTTGATTGCTGTCTGATGGCTCCCAATGGAAGTGCGGGAACTGTACTCCAACAATGGTTCAATTCAAGAGGAGGAGGGGAGAATATTGTAGGAAAATAGTAAAATCTACATCAGTCTTGTAACGATCTTGAAGAGTTACCTAATTGATGCTTTTGTCTTCCTGCCCCACACGTTATTCCCCCGTTTGAAAGTAGCAACTTCCTTCTGAGTCTCTGTACTTACAGCATGAGATGGCCACAAGGAGGCGCACAAGAGCAGCCTGTGATGGTTGACCCTCCAAAGATCACTTCCTAACCTTTCCTTGCTTGGTGTCTTTCCAGGATGGCCTCAGAAACTCAATGGGCTGGATTTTGCCAATGGGGAGCTTTTGGAGGTGGGACTCCCACTTGTCAGGTTTTAGTCCCGCCTCCATCAACTTCTGACCAACCCACGCTATTTTCCCTTGATTGACCTTGTTAAGCCCACCCAGCGGGCTTAGCAGACCAATTAAGGGAAAGCCAGTTACAGAAAACGTCAGCGTATGATGTTTCATCTGTCAACGCTCTGTGAAGCTGTCAAACACTGACATTCTCTGTAGTTTGATGAGTTCTTAAATTCAAGACTTCATCAAACCTCTTTTGCAGAAATTAGATGGTTGTTGCATTGGAGAATGCAATGGCCATCTGTCATCTCTGCCGCAGAGGTGCGAGAGTCTCTGCATACCCAACTCTTGAAGCCTGCAGAAAGAAATAAAGGTAAGTAAACTTTTTCTAATACTTTCCACTTACCTCACATATTCACCTCTCCACACTTGAACCCATCACTTACCTTCACAGCGCACCTTTGCACCCCTCCGAGCCCCGCAGACCCACTGTTCGCCTCGGTGACCCTGGCAGGGTTCAGAGCCTTCGGGCAGTTAAATGGCTGTAATCCCCTTCCCGCCTCCAAGGAGACGGGACCCGGCGTGGGACGGCTACCTGCCTCCTGGCAAGATGGCACGGAGGCGGGTTGGGGGCCCACATTCTGCCATTTTCCCGGCAGTCCCGCCTCCATACCCGCCTCCCCGGGGCTGGCATGATTGTGCCCAATGTGTGGGAATAGTGACTGCTACCCCATGTTTTACCACCCTGTGAATCTTAACAATGAACATTCCCACCATTAAAATCAATGGTCAGAAACTTGTGAGGGGATCCCTAGGCCACAGTCACACACAGCTGGTCAAGGGGCCCTTTCAGCTCATCCCTTTAATGACTTTTGAGTTATTTTTTGACATTTTGGATCTTGCAAATATTTTTATTGGGTGATCGGTAACTTTTTTGAAAGGATTTTTTTCACCTCTTGCCTGATTCCAAAGCAGCTTTATATATTTTTGCGTTAGACAGCTCAGTCACATCATGTTATGCTCACAGCAACACCTACAGGCACAATGCCATCATGCACCAACTTTAATGTATAAATGTGTTTCAGCAACAATGTATTATGGTATCTTCACCTTCTGTAAAATTTAGTATGTTGTTGCCATATTAAATATCATTTATTGACATCAGACAAAATGGGGTAGATCTTCAATTTAGCGCCAGGATGTAAAACTGCCATTAGCGGATTGGCCGCCCATTACACAAACTGTCCAATTTTCATTTTCGAGGTGTCAGCCGTGGCTCAGAGGTAGCATTCTCACCTCTGGGTCAGAAAGTCACGGGTTCAAGTCCCATTCCAGATTTCCGGATGAACCATGGCCCCATCTGCCCTCTGCGGTGGGCGTAGAAGATCCTGTGGTACTATTCAAAGACGACCAGGGAAGTTCTCCCAATATTCTCCCATGTGTTTTGGTCAATATCTATCCCTCAACCAAAATCACTATTATCTGGTCATTATAACATTGCGGCTTGTAAGACCATGCTGTGTACAAATTGGCTGCTGCGATTCCTTACATTACAACAATGACTAAAAGTACTTCATTAGCTGTAAAACACTTTGGGACATCCTGAGCTCATGAAATGCGCCACATAAATTCAAGTTCTCCCTCTTCTGCTTTGATTTCAAGCTCGGTCCTTCCATAGATGAGGTAGAATTTACATTGCCCGTAATTTCCGATAGGAGGCTTCCAATCTACGCCCCCGAGGTCTGACCATTTCCACTCCTGGGCCTCTCCACAACGAAATGCGCAGGGCCCACATATCTCAGGTGGTTCGCAAGCATCCCTGGGATCACGTGGGCCATGGGAAGTCAATGGGAGAAGGGAATCCCCTTTCATACTTTTGACAGGTAGACCTGTCAAAAGTATGAATGGGGAGCACTGAAAAAAGACATTAAATAATTTTTTTAAAAACCATCACTTTTTAAAATGAGTTAAAATTACATTAAATTAAATATTTTTAACAAAAATATAATGGCCCAGAAATTCGGGTCGGAGGCTTCCCGCGGGCGCAAGCCTCCGACCTGCACTCACCTAACGCGCCGGCCGTTGTGCTGTGGGCCCGCGTGGGATTCCGATCCTGGGCCTGCTCCAACTGCCGGCGTGCAGTGCTCGCGTATCCCAGGGGCGCAGTTAGTTCAAAGCGTCCCCTGGGATCACGTGGGCCATGGAGAGCCAATGGTAGCTGGGAATGCTTCATTCATAAATTTGACAGGAAGAGCTGTCAAACCTATAAATACTATAAGCCCCAAAACATAACTAAAACTTCAAATAAATTTTTTTTTAAATCACACTTTTAAAATAACTATAAATTACATGAAATAACTATTTTAAGCAATAATTTAAATTTTTGAAAAAATTAATTACATTTTCTAACAGGGCTAAAAATAAACTTACCTTTCTTTAAAGTATTTAAAAATAATAAACCTGTGGGAAAAAATGTTTTAATTTTAATTAATTCACCACTTACCTTGTTAAAAGCAGGCCTTGTGCCTGCTTTTTAAAAGTGTAACTGCTGGAGACTTACCCTCCCGGAGAAACCTGCGAAAAAACGTAAGTTTGATGCGCACGCGCTGCCTCTCCGGCGCACGCGTTCCACCTGTTAACCCCTTCTTTCAAGGGAACGGAAGTTCCGGTTTCCCGCGCATGCACAAAACCGGCACTTTCATTGGGCCTACGCATGAGTACACAGTGCATAGTCATGTGTGGGGACCCAAATTTCTGGGCCAATTTTTTGAAAAAAATAATGAAAGTTTTTTACGGGGCTAAAAATAAACTTACCTTTTTTAACAGTATTTTTTAAATTATAAATGAGTGAAAAAACATTTTTTAAACTCTTATGCTGGTAAAAGCAGACCTTACGCTTGCTTTTACCAGGCGTAAGATTTTTAAGGGATTTCAGCGGTCGGAGGTTCTGCAGAAAGTGGAACGCTCCACCCGCAGAGGCCCTTCTCCGGGGCAGGCATCCGATCTGTCAAGAGGATTCTTGACAGATCAGAAATGCCAGTGGTTTTCAGCGCCTGCGCTCCGCATGCCTGAAACCGGCATTTCCGATGTCCCTACGGGTGTGTACACAGCTCGTACATACTCGTAGGCATCGGAAAATATGGGCCATTATTAATGTGCAACCTTTACTCCTCCCAGTTAAGCTCCTGATGAAAAACTCTGCATAAATGCTTTCTAATCCCCTTCAAGCAAAACTTCAGAATATTCGTCTGTTCTCACTATTTAACCTGAGCCTGCTGCACGCCACAGATAATGACCCTCATTTACCCCCAGCACAGGAACCATAGTGGTCCATCTCAGTTTATGCTAATCCCTATAACCACTCATTCCATTCCCATCCAGAAATATATCCAGCTCCTTTTTGAAGGCGATGTTCGATATTGCTGGGAGACAGTTCTGTGTTTCCACTGCTCTGTGGACATGGTTTTTTTTGTAAAAAGTGCACTTGAATTTTGACAATGAATTTAAAGCAGCTGTAAACCATTTCATGGTCCTACTCAGAAATTTAGCTGAATTTTCTTTCTTCTGCTTTGTACTGTCAGAGATAAAGTTTATTTGGCACCGAGATGAATAATGTCAGAACTGCCAACATAGTGCAGTGATATTTACAATCACCAAAATGACACAAATCAAAACCTAATGGAACATATGGAATTGGGGCTTCTTAAGAGTGACCTAAAACCTGAAAATAGGTGTGTGTGAAGAATTTATCTTGAAAATAGTCTTGAAAGTTTCAATTGACCCAGCATCCACAACCTTTAATCTCCCTCCTGTCTGTACAGCTATGCATGTCATAGAAGAATGTATATTAGTTAGCCGATTTCTTGTCTAAAAAAGCACAGAATTACATCGATTTACATATAATGTAGAGCACAGAAACAGGCCATTCGGCCCAAGTCGGTGTTTATGCTCCACACGAACCTCCCCCTACCCTACTTCATCTAACTATCAGTACAGGTTGACTATCCTTTATCTGAAAACCTTGGGACCAGCTGTGTTTCGGTTTTCGGAAATTTTCGGATTTCAGAAGGTATTATTTCAGACTGGGAAACTCTGAACATTAAATTAATTTGGTAATTAGTATTTGTATGTAATATAAATTTTAAAAGTTCAGGCTACCTCTTGCGACTGTTCCGTGTCTCATTCCCCTTCCTGCTTCTCTGTGCTGCCACTCACAGTCTGTTTACAGCTCCCCCTGCTCCGTATCTGAATTCCTTGACTTAGCGGGGATCTGGGGCTCGACTGCCGCCGCCAGTTGTGGGAAAGCTGGATATCGGCTGACTCCTACGCTAAGCTGGCCCACAAATCAGGTCAGAAAAGCATCGGCCGTGTCGGGTCATGTTTGGCGCCACTCGGGTTATGTCGTGCGCACGATTTACGCTCCACAAAAAAACTTGAGGTTTTCAGTTTTCAGAAGTGCGGATAAAGGATAGTCTACCTGTATAACCTAATAAACTACTTTTGAAGTCTTATAATGTAGCAAAAAGAGGCAGCCCATCTGTGCACAGCAAGGTCCCACTAACAGCAATGTGATAATGACCAGATAATTTTTTTTCGTGATGTTGGTTGAGGGATAAATATTGGCCAGGACACTGGGGAGAACTCCCCTGCTCTTCTTCGAATAGTGCTGAATCTTTTACATCCACCTCAGAGGTCAGACTGTGTTAGATCCGTGATTCTGAGAGTATGATGTTTTTCAATAACCACACGGATGCTGTAACTTAACAATCAACAGGTATTTACTGGAGTAGGGTAGTCTCAAGACTGGGGGTACAGAGGCATGCTCAAGGCTTATATACAGGTGTGGTCACTGCCGGTACTACAGTATACAGGAGCTATAAAAGTAGTTCTGTCTTAAAGGCACATACACTACAATTCCTCCCCTTTTAGATTAGCAGTACCCATAATATTCAAATAACAATTAACACTTTAACATGTACATTAAACAACAATAGTCCATTTATAGATTCAGTCTTTGGGGCGGCTTCCTGATCCTTTCGGGATAGCGCCTTTCCTGAGGTTCTTGTTCTTGGTGCGGAGGCGATTCTGGCCCCTTTTCGTCGGTTAGTTCATCGGTTTCCACTGCTACTGGTTTGGAGGTAGATGCTACCGGTATGTCGGGTTCATCCCCAGGTACGCGAGACATGGGGTTGACTCGTTCCTGTGACGCTAAGATCTGATCGACGTGGTGTCTCACAATGTTCTCCCCGACATCCACTGTGTACATTAATGGCCCCTGCCTTGTGCATATCGTTCCGGGTTGCCATTTCTCTGTTCGGTAGTCACGGGCCAAGACTGGTTGTCCTACATTGAAGCTCCTTGTCGGCTTCTCATTGATGTGCTGGAATTGTTTATCCTCAACATTTCTTCGCACATTTGGTCTGAGCAAGTCCAGACAAGATCTCAACCTTCGGTTAAAGGACATCATGGCCGGGGTCTGGTTGATAATTGCATGTGTCACGTTTCGGTAGGCTAATAAGAAATTGTCCACCTTATGCTGTAGTGGAATTTCATCGTCGCACATGGCCTTTATCGCCTTCTTAAAGGTTTGTACGAACCTCTCAGCCAATCCATTTGTGGCTGGGTGATACGGGACGGATGTGTAATGCCTTACCCCATTCCTTCTCATAAATTTTCGAAACTCTTCGGACACAAACTGTGGTCCATTATCAGAGCAAATCTGCTCTGGCAAGCCGTACCTGGCAAATATGGTCCGTAGGACTGCAATCGTTTTCTCTGTAGTGGTTGAAGACATTTTTATCACCTCAGGCCATTTCGAATGAGCATCCACTGCTATTAAGAACATTGAGTCCATGAATGGACCAGCGAAATCAATATGCACCCGTTGCCATGGAGAGGAGGGCCACTCCCATGGGTGTAGAGGGGCATGTGGTGGTGCATTTTGGACCTTCTGGCATCCTGAGCAGCTCTTGGTTAGGTCTTCGATTTGTTGATTGATTCCCGGCCACCACACAAGCCCTAGCAAGGCTTTTCATTTTCACTCCCCCCAGATGACCTTCATGAAGCTCATTTAGCACCCTCTCCCTTAACTTGGATGGAATCACTACTCTGGATCCACACATCACTGTCCCCTGGCATACTGACAGCTGTTCTCTTCTGGATGAGAGTGCTGGCAACAGTGAGTCGCCATGTGTTGGCCATCCCCTCACCGTCAAATCATATACCCGAGACAGCGTCGGATCATTGCGGGTCTCCTTCTCTATATCCGCGTTCGTTACTGGCAATCGTTCAATTATTGACGAATAAAATATCTCGATAGGGTCCACTGCTGGTGCTTCCTCCACAGTAGGCAGTGGCAGGCGCGATAGCCCATCAGCGTTTCTATGCTGTTTCGTGCCTTTATATTCTATTTCATATTGATTCACCCCTAGAAACAGGGACCATCTTTGTAACCGTTGTGCAGTCATCACTGGAACGCCCTTCTTAGGATTAAAGATGGAGACAAGTGGTTGGTGGTCAGTCAGCAAGGTGAATTTCTGCCCATGCAGATAGTGGTTGAATTTTTTTACTCCCCATACTAGGCTGAGGGCCTCCCTGTCAATCTGGGCGTAGTTGCACTCGGCTGAGGTTAGTGACCGAGACGCAAAGGCTACTGGCCTCTCCAACCCGTCTGGGAATTTGAGCGACAGCACCGCTCCAATACCATAGGGTGATGCATCACATGCCAAACGAATTGGTAGTGCTGGGTTGAAATGGGCCAACACCTCTTTTGATGTGATCAATTCTTTACACTTCTGGAAAGCTCGTCTACGTTCGTCATTCCACTTCCATGGTACCCCTGTTTGCAGTAGGGTGTTCAGTGGGTGTAATACCGTGGACAAATTTGGTAAGAACTTATGGTAGTAGTTTACCAGCCTGAGGAACGACCTCAGTTGTGACACATTTTCCGGTGCTGGAGCCTTGACTACTGCCTCAATCTTTTCAGGGGACTTATGTAACCCCTCTTCATCGATGACGTGGCCACAATATGAGATCTGCTTCTGGAAAAACTCGCACTTGTAGCGATTAGCTCGTAGCCCATATTCCTTTAATCTGGTGAGCACCTTCTCCAAGTTGGTGAGGTGATCACTGTCATTTTCGCCCGTGACCAGGATGTCGTCCAAATAACACTGGGTCCCTGGAATCCCTTGCAGGACTTGATCCATCGCCCTTTGCCAATTAGCAGGAGCCGATGCTACCCCGAACACCAGCCGATTGTATTGATAGAGACCTTTATGAGTGTTGATCGTAAGGTATTGTTTCGAGGCTTCTTCTACCTCCATTTGCAAGTACGCCTGGGCTAGATCAATTTTGGTGAAGCGTTTACCTCCAGATAGCGAGGCGAAAATATCCTCAATTCGTGGAAGCGGATATTGTACCGTGTGAAGGACTGGGTTCACTGTCACCTTAAAATCCCCACGGATGCGGACCTTCTTTGGTTCCCCAGGTGTATTACTCAACGACCTCTTCATTACAGGAACGATGGGTGTAGCCCACTCGCTCCAGTCTACTTTGGACAGTACTCCTGAACGTTCCAACCCTTCCAGCTCTTCTTCGACAGCTGGTCTGATCGCATAAGGCACTGGTCTGGCCTTCAGAAACTTTGGGCTTGCATTTTCCTCTATTTTAATCGTTGCTGTTATGCCTTTTAGTGTTCTGAGTCCCTCCTGGAACACTTCTTTTGCGTCAGTTAGCATTTTTGACAGTTGTCCAGGTGTGACGTCGTCATCCTTTTTGGCCTCAACCTTCAGTGCCTGTATGGAATGCCAATCTAATTGTATCTTCCGGATCCATTCACGTCCTAGTAGTGGTGGTCCTCCATCTGGCAATACATATAGGTCCATTTTGGGTATTTCCTGGCCTTTGTATATCACGTTCACCCTTATTTTTCCTTTGGGGTAGACTTTTTGCCCCGTGTACGTCTTCAAGACAATCTCTGTAGCTTTCAAGGGTATATGTGAAAATAGCTGCTTGTAGTCCCTTTGGTTTATGACTGTTAGGGCTGATCCTGTGTCCAATTCCATTTTCACTTGGACTCCGTCTATCTTGAGTGTAACCCAGATAGTCTGGTGATCCTCCATTTTGGTTACCTTATGTAGTTTCAGACAACCCAGCTCCTTGCTTCCGGAGTCTGTGTCACTTTTCTGTTCATCTGAACTACTGTCCATCACCTTGTGTACCTTTTTGTACTTCTCCTGTGGAGATTTCTTGCTGTTGGTTTTCTTCCCAGACCTGCAGACTCTTGCTATGTGTTCTGCTTTTCCACACTGTCTGCACACTTGGTCCTTGAACCAACAATCCTTCTGGTCGTGTGTTGTTCTGCCGCAGCGATAACACTTCCCTGTTCCATAGGACATTTCATTGGTGCCATATTCTTGCGGTCTCCGTTGTATCTCTGCAGCGCCCCTTGCGGCTGCTTCATGTGATACTGCCATACTGAAAGCCTTGTCCAGCGTAAGATCCTTTTCTGATAGAAGCCGTTTCTGGGTTCCTTCACTTTGCAGCCCACACACAAACTTGTCCCTTAACGTATCTGCTAGTCCCACTCCAAACTGGCAGTGTTTCGATAGCTTGCGCAGTTCCGTTAAGTACTCAGCATTGCTTTCGTCTGTGTGTTGGTTCCTTTTATGGAACTTAAATTGTTCTGCTATCAGCAGCGGTGTGGGGTTTAAGTGGTCCTGTAGGATTTCTACTATGCTTTCGAAATTCTTGTTCACAGGCTTCCCTGGGGTTATTAGGTTTCGCAGTAACCCATAAGTTTTTACACCCATGGAATTTAACAAAACCAGTGCTTTCCTAGCATCTGGCACTTCATTCGCCCTGCAGTACACCTCAATACGTTCCACATATGTCGCCCACTCTTGGACTTCATTGTCGAACGTAGAGATACTGCCACTCTTCGGCATCCCTGGGTGTGATTTAACTGTCAAAAATGGCATCTCCCACGCTTTCCCTTCTTCTCCGCTGGCACAAAATGGCGTCTCCCGCGCTTTCCTTTCTTCTCCGCTGCGGCTTCTAAAAATGGCGCCTCCCGCGCTCTTCCTTCTTCTCCGTGGCTCAATAGCGTCTCCCGCGCTCTCCCTTCTTCTCCCCGCGGACACTGTTCAGCCGTTGAGCCCTGGCTGTGCTCTGCGCGTTTTTTTTTTCTGTGCGCCTTTCCCGTTTCCGCCGCTCGGTCCTGAACCCGGCTGCTGCTTTACCCTCTCTCTCTCCATTTTGTTTTTCCTCGACGCCGCTCGGTTTTCAACCCCCGGCTGCGCCCGGTGCGCTTCACCCTCTGTCTTACCCCGTTGACGCTGCTCGGCTTTTTCTCCACCGTCGGTCGGCTCCAGCCGCCGCTGTCCGGGAAGGGTCTGCGCTATACCTGTCGTCAGTCTGTTGCTGATCGTCGTGGCTGGGGAACCAAGCCCGGCTCTCCACAGCCTCCCCTACGATGTTCACTCTCTGCCGGACGACTGGGCGGTTGCTTGTGGTCGACGCCCGTGCTTCTGGCCTCGACTTTCTTCCACCGCCCTCCCGGAGCGAATCCTCGAAGGGAAATGCAGAGTTGCAGGTAGATTCGAATCGACACTCATCGCCACTGTTAGATCCGTGATTCTGAGAGTATGATGTTTTACAATAACCACATGGATGCTGTAACTTAACAATCAATCAACAGGTATTTACTGGAGTAGGGTAGTCTCAAGGCTGGGGGGTGTAGAAGTGCCTTACTTCTTAGCTCTGGGTAATGACTCAATACACTCTTGGATTCGTCAGATGGACAGGCCTTTTATTTTCTCTTGCAAGGGGAATCAGCACCTCTACTCAAGGGGTGAGGCTACTATTCCAATGATACAGCGTAAGCGTTCCATATTTATACAGTGTAACAAACAAATTTGATTGACATTCCTTTGTTCCTCTATCAGGATACATTTTAGATTAATCATCAGGTAGAAATAACATATTGACAGAAGGATCCTGGACACATAAGTCAACCGTTAATCTATAACAGGGCATGAATCGTGTAACCGGAGGTCCTCTTTAATCATATATTGGGAGGCTAGCTTTGCTTACGGTCACAAGTTATCAGGTCACTGGTTACATCAAAGGAACTCATTATTTCACTTCTACATTCTCATTAGGTGGGCAGACATCTGTTCTTGGCTGTAGTCTGAGTACGTGCAATAGCTCTAGTTACACATCGACACTTGCCCAGTGTCAAGTCTGAAAACTTTTACCCAGCAAGCACTTGAAATTAACCCCTTATATCATGTAGATTTCCTCATTCCTCCCTTTTGTCCTTTCTAAGGACAATCTATTTCGCTAAGTTTAAGAAACTCTACATCAAAGGCCTCACCCTTAATATCCTCATATTCAGACATCATTGGTACTGGAGGAGTTGACGTTAATAAGGAAAGAACTTTTGTACACAATAATTTTAAACAACCAATCAATAAACTAATTAGAATTATCATCACAATTGCAATTAAGACTTCCAAAATTTGCTTTCCTAGTGCTCCTCCCCACCCTGAAATCCAGTCCCACATGGACCACTGTTCAGGTTGACGTAGTTTCTTTACGGCCTCCTTTATGTGGTTTACCAGGTTGGTGATATTTTCTGAGCTATCTGGAATATAGGTGCAACATTCGGTTTTTATGATTGCACATGTGCCCCCTTCTTTTGCCAACAAATAGTCCAGAGCCATGCGGCTTTGTAAAGCAACAGCGCGCAAAGCCACCATTTCTGCGTTTACATCACTAAGAGCATCAGCAGTATCATTGGCTATTTGTTCCAACACTGCTGCCATGTTTATAGATTCTCTTGCTAGCTTCCCTGTTCCATACCAGGGAAATGCTATAGCAAAGAACCTTTCAGTTTCTGTAATGGCTTGTTTTACTCGTGTCCCAGGGTGGCTATCCAAAGATGAAATATGATGTATATAGGGCACTACATATCCCAAATAACATGACCCAGTCCAATTTTGTGGCAACCAAGGGTATGCTCTATGCCCACAGATGAAATAGGTGTTATTATAGGCTTCAAATTTGTTCCATATCTGGTGCATCATTCCTATTCCTTGTTCTCCTTTCCAGATTTTTTTTTACTAGTCAAATTTTGTACTGTGGACAGGTTCCACCGTCCCCAATAGGGCCATTCGACTGCGCCCGGTGGTTTAGTAGTAGTTTTAGTCAAAGTGTAGTTACATTTGCACTTACTCCATCTATCTTCTTCTACTATCTTATCCTGCCTAATCCTAAGGCTCAGGGGTTGATACGGGGGTACCTGCATAGTGTGATCCTGAAGCTGAACCTTCATAGTCTCGTTATAGCATATAATATAAAAGAAATCACTGTTTAAAAGTACACATTCTTCTATGCATGGTTTGCCCTTCAGGGGATCTGGGTAAATCAATATGGCAGTTTCAATTATCGTTGACAAAGAGAACAGTCTTGTTAAAGTCCAAATCCAGTTCATCTTGGCAGTGTATTATCTTCGACTGATGCCTTCTTACAATGGGACGCGTGTATACATGTTGGTCGCTCCTTTACTTTTACAGCGGTGTTTGTGGTCAGGAGTACTTGGAAGGGTCCCTCAAATCTGGGTTGAAGGCTATTCTTTCGCTTGAAGATTTTTATATAGACATTATCTCCTGGCTCGAAAGTATGGCACTTTCCTTCAGCGGGATCGACCTGGGCTTCCTTCACCTGTTGATGGAAACTAGAAATGCATTTGGTTAGTGCAATGCAATAACTCAACATATCTTCCTCCATTTTATGAATGTCCATTTGTTTAGCTGTTAAAGGTGCCGAAAAAGGCAATCTTTGTGGTCTTCCCAGGACGATCTCGTGAGGCGACAATCCTGTAGTTCTGTTGGTAGCAGACCGCATTGTCATTAAAGCTATGGGTAACAAATCAACCCATTTAAGTCCAGTTTCTTTACACAGTTTTGCAAGCTTGTTTTTCAGCATCCCGTTATATCTTTCCACTAGTTCAGCCGACTGTGGATGATAACTGCAATGGAGGTGCTGGCTAATCTGTAAGGCTTTGCATAGTTCCTTAATCACTGTTCCCGTAAAATGGGACCCATTGTCACTTGACAGTTTTGCTGGTATCCCAAAGCGAGGTACAATGTCCTTCAATAAACATTTAGCAACAGTGGTAGCGTCATTCTTTCTGCAAGGAAAAGCTTCAATCCATCTTGAAAACATATCAATAATAACTAATACATATTTAAAGCTCATACATACAGGTAGTTCAATAAAATCCATTTGCAAGTGTACAAAAGGGCCCATGGGGTTTGGGTGGGATGCGGGCTGTACCTTCTTTATTTTCCCTGTATTCATGGTCTGGCAGATAGTACAATTTTCACATATTTGTTTTGCCAACTTTGAGATTCCTGGTGCATACCAGGTCTTGAGGATATAGTCCGCCATCCCCCCTTTGCCCGCATGGGTGAATTTATGAACACATCGGGCAATTGGTGATAGTAATGATTTGGGTGCCACCATGCGGCCGTCATGATGAACCCATAAGCCGTCAGTGTTTTTTTAAAACAATGATTAACAACCCATTCCTTTACTTCATCAGAACTGGCCCTATCTTGATGGGTCAGCACATCATCTAAGGACGGGGGCTGCGGTATCTCTGGCTTTTCCCTAACAGGGAAGGCTGAAACTTGTCGTTCAGTACTTGATATAGCTACTGACTTAGCAGCGCTATCTGCAGCAGCGTTTCCAAGCGCAACCTTGTCCAAATGCCCCGTGTGCGCTTGGCACTTAATAATTGCAATCTGTTTACGCCTCTGAATAGCTAGTAAAAGATTTTGCACTTCTTGTGCATTTTTAATCTGGGTTCCCGAGGAAGTCAGGTAACCGCGAATTTTCCAAATTTGTCATGCTCATGTCTGGTTATTTCTGAATAGTTCAATATCCATTGTCTACAATAGCCAGTCATTCCTAGAAAATGCTTCATTTCTCTTTTAGTTTTTGGCAACGATATGTTGCAAACGACCTTTATTCTATCCGGCGTTAACTCCCTGTTTTAACAATGATTCCATCACTGGCTCAATTCCTTTTTCTGCTTTCTCTGACAATGGATACCTTTTGGGTAATGGTGCAGCTGGATTAATTGTAACTTTATAGGGCTGTGCAGTCTAATAGTTAGGAGGTATTTTAAATTTAAAAACGGCTGATAATCTTGTCCTGTTTTGTCATAGCAGGCCGTGCAGTGCAATTTTGAATGCCATTTCCCTAGTTTCAGGGATTCCTGGTATTGTTTTATGGAGCTTGTAACGAATCCCCACGCTCCTAACAGACTGACAAGTTTGGGACTCAAACTTGGGTCGGCAATTTCCCATGCGTAAAGAACAGGGTGTTTTTTTTCCTGTTACTGGGTACGCATATGCCTTATCTTCTTGGATTTCTACCGTTACTCCTGATGGGGAGCAAATGATTGTAGCATTCATTTTGCACAGCAAGTCTCTTCCACATAAATTCATAGAGACATCTCCTGATAACAGAAAGGAGTGTTCTTCCTCAAATTCTTCTACTTTTACTGTGAGGGGAGTCGATTGATTCAAGCGTTGTAGTATTCCAGCCAATCCAGCTATCGGGGTCTTTTTCCCATTAATAGGCATTCCTTCAGAATATCCTTTCCCTAACACCGAAAAGGTTGCTCCTGTATCTACTAAAATGACATAGGTCTCCCAGCTATTTGCATTTTAATTTCAGGTTCGCTGCGTGAATTTAAAGAAACAACGGGCATTTGGTGGTCTGTGGCGCCTGGGGCTGCTGGTGTCAGTCAGTAATTCTGATCTCTATTTCTCCTAAATCCCTGTCCGTTTGTAGGGTAACCTCCTGACTGGTCCGAAAAAGGGTTATGGACAGTGAAATTAGGACCTTTATTCTCTAACGGAGGTCCATTATTGGAGGTTTGGTTCTGACGATTTTTCGCAGGGCATTGGTTTGCCCAATGTCCGGGTTGTCCGCAATTGTAACAATTACCAGATCGTCCATACCCTCTTACTCTACCACGTCTTCCTCTATATTCCCCTCTATTCATCCTTCTATAGTTACCTTGTTATCCTACCATAATAGAGGAGAAATGTGTTTCTTCGGGGTAATTAATTTTTTTTTTCCTGACTCAACAAACATAGAAGCAGTCTTTTTATCTGGCTGTTCTCTATTTCTCTCTTGTCCGTTAAACATTCCTCGAGGCAAGTAATTCTTTCTATGTTAAATGAACCATCTGAGGGAAAGGGTCTAGTCTTATTTACAGTCCATTTGGACCAATTTGGTAGGTGATCAATGGATGATTGACCAGTTCTTTAACATAAAGGCTGCTGGCATGCCTTTCTCGGGTGGCTTACTGGTGCTAGCACCCATTTTAGCAGCTTAAATGGTTCACTTAAAACAATCTAAACTCCCGTGACAATCCATGATCTGCGTTGTACACCCCTACAGATCAGATTAATAAACTATACATACGTATAAAACTCGAGGGTTCTCAACCCTCGTGGAAGGTATTTCTAACTGGGGAAAATACTGAATCCACAATAGCTTAGTGGATCATGTAAAAGACATCACTATTTTCTCAACCATACATTCCGCCGCGGGACTCACTTCCCCGGCTTGGGTCTTTTCCAACCCCTTCTGCAGTTTTTTTTTCAGCTTAAATATTTTAGTTAAAACATACAACAATTCCGTAACACTCTATGATCTGCGTGGGATGCCTCTACAGATCAGACATGACTAAACATTAATACATATAACAATAAACAATAAACAATACACTTGTTAAACAACAACCAAAGTGTTACTAAATCCCCAACCTATGCAGCCTTACTGGACAAAGTTGCAAAGTTGATTGATAATAACAAGTAGTTAAATACTCACTCTCATAAACATTAAACATTGACACTGTGTTTCAGACAATCGCCCACTCTTCTCTCCTTTTACCCTATTCCCTTTAGCCAAATCTTTAGCAAAAAGGGCCTTCAATTTGTCCCAGCTAACTTCACCCACTCGCTCTCCCTCTACCCTACTCCCTTTAGCCAAATCTTTGGCAAAAAGGGCCTTCAATTTGTCCCAACTAACTTCAAGCTGGAACCTTGCTAGTTCAATTTCCAGTAAATCGCTAGCTCCTTAGTTAATCAAATTCCTGACTTAACCTTCTCTCTCAGCAAGCTGGAACCTTGCTAGTTCAATTTCCAATAAATCGCTAGCTCCTTAGTTAATCAAATTCCTGACTTAACCTTCTCTCTCTGGTACCTTTATACAGTCCTTTTCTGCACGATCCTGTTCGCGGGGCGTCAGCGCCTCATGGCTGGTCCTCTGCTCCGTTTCTGAAAGGGAAGCAGTCACAACGGCAGTTTAACCTCCGAACCTTGTGAGTCAATTACCCGATGGCAGTACTGTCCAATGGAATAAACAGACTATGCGCAGCTATGCTTCTGGCAGGGAAAGTCCCAAAAATGTGGCAAAACACCACCTTCGGCCGATGGGATTTTTCCTAACTGAGCAACGTACTCGGCGTCTGTTAACTCACCAATTGGTACAGCAAGCCATCTCGGTGGAACCTCCAAATTGTAGAAGTGCCTTACTTCTTAGCTCTGGGTAATGACTCAATACACTCTTGGATTCGTCAGATGGACAGGCCTTTTATTTTCTCTTGCAAGGGGAATCAGCACCTCTACTCAAGGGGTGAGGCTACTATTCCAATGATACAGCGTAAGCGTTCCATATTTATACAGTGTAACAAACAAGTTTGATTGACATTCCTTTGTTCCTCTATCAGGATACATTTTAGATTAATCATCAGGTAGAAATAACATATTGACAGAAGGATCCTGGACACATAAGTCAACCGTTAATCTATAACAGGGCATGAATCGTGTAACCGGAGGTCCTCTTTAATCATATATTGGGAGGCTAGCTTTGCTTACGGTCACAAGTTATCAGGTCACTGGTTACATCAAAGGAACTCATTATTTCACTTCTACATTCTCATTAGGTGGGCAGACATCTGTTCTTGGCTGTAGTCTGAGTACGTGCAATAGCTCTAGTTACACATCGACACTTGCCCAGTGTCAAGTCTGAAAACTTTTACCCAGCAAGCACTTGAAATTAACCCCTTATATCATGTAGATTTCCTCAGGGGTATAGAGGCATGCTCAAGGCTTATATACAGGTGTGGTCACTGCCGGTACTACAGTATACAGGAGCTGTAAAAGTAGTTCTCTCTTAAAGGTACATACACTACAGACTGGGCCTCGGTTTAACATCTCATCAATAAGACGGCACCTCCAACAGTGCAGCACTCCCTCAGTACTGCACTGAGAGCGTCAACCTGGGTTACGTGCTCGAGTCCTTGAAGTGGGATTTGAACCCACAATCTTCTGACTCAGGGGAGAGTGCTACCATGGAGTCACAGCTGACACCTTATCTGATTGAATTGAATAGGTGAGAATGTTACTCAGGCTAAGAATTAGTTCTCTGATTTTAGCTGACCAGTCGGAGCCTTGCTGTGCTGTATGCAGAGTACAGCTTGGTCTATAGGCTGCTCGGCTATTGCTATGCAGCTAAGTAAAGGACTTTTGTGTCACTTAAACACATCCACTATGGAAGCACAATCTTAAAATTAGAGCCAGGCCATTCAGGAGTGAAATCAGGAAACACTATTTCACACAAAGGGTAGTGGGAATCTGGAAATCTCTTCCCAAAAAGTTTGTGGATGCTGTGGGTCAATTGAAAATTTCAAGACTGAGATCGATAGACATTTGTTGCATAAGCCTATCAAGGGATATGGAACAAAGGCGGGTGAATGGAGGTACAGATCAGCCATGATCTAATTGAATGGTGGAGCAGGCTCGAGGGGCTGAATGGCCTACTCCTGTTCCTATGTTCACTGTTTGTTTGAAATACGGAACCAAAGAAGAACGAACTGCATTTATATAGCGCCTTTTACAACAGCAACACACTTTATAGCTGAAATGTAGTCAGTGCTGTAATGTAGGAAACGTGGCAACCAATTTGCGCACAGCGAGGTCCCACAAACAGCACTGAGATAATGACCTCATGCTATTAATCCAAATGAACTGAGTAAATTGAGATACAAACCCTGTTAAGAGAATCCTTTGCCTAGGTTGCATGTTTTGAATCAGTTTGCAGTTCTCCTGTTCTGAGGGCTGCCAACTCTGGTTGAATGCATTCTTGGAGGTTTCATCACATGACCTCCTGCCTCCAACCCCCTCGCTCCCGCCATTGGCTGTCCATCCTCACGGCACACTGCATTCCCACGCCAATTGGAAAATAAAAAGACTCTTCATTATCCGATTGGATGATTCTGGATTGACAGTCAAACAGCCTTTCTTCCCATCTCCAATATTTTTATAACTAATAAACAGACGTGTTCAAAGAAAATGAAAAGAAACAATTATTTTTTTAATTCCCTTATGATTTTCCTCCCAGGCAGTGTCCGGGAGATTAGTCTTCAATTCCAGGAGACTCCAGGCCAATCCTGGGGGGTTGGCAACCCTACCTGTTACATAAGCAATCTACAAAAGGTTAAGGGCGGCGACAATTTACATTTCAAAAAACCATTGAAATTGGATACAAAACTGAACAGAAAGTTCAATAATTCACTGTAAGTTCCTGCTTACATGCTCAAAGTTTTATGGAAAATAGGTTGTTTATGGAGCCGGAATAGACTATGGCACTGAGTGTTTTGACATTTTCCAGTTGAACACGTCAATGAAACACAGCAGTTAATGGAGCAATCAGAACAATGGAAAAATATACCCTTTATGGGAGTGTCCTACTTAATTATCATGTTGGTTAGTGTCCCTAGTGACACATTTACTGGAATGTGGAGGTCCCACAGTTTGAAAATGCTTATTAAGATTGCTGTTATGTTAGACTGGATTGCAACTAAACCCTCACAGCAACTGCCAGAAAATGAGATTTTCCCAATTGCCTCAGCTTTCTTGGTTTTCCACTCGACTGGTGTTATGCTTATTCGGAGCTTGAGATGCATCACCACGTTCATATTTACACTGTAGCGTGGGTTTTTCCTTCAATGAAAGGAGAGCAAGTGAAACAGCATCAGATCGAAAGCTTAGGTTTCAGACATCATCTGAACATAAGAAGCAGGAGCAGGAGTAGGCCAATCGGCCCTCGAGCCTGCTCCGCCATTCAATAAGATCATGGCTGATCCAATCTTGGCCTCAACACCACTTTCCCGCTCTCTCCCCATACCCCTTGACTCCCTTGTAGTTCAAATGTCTGTCAATCTCCGTCTTGAATATATTCAGTGACTCCGCCTCCACAGCTCTCTGGGGTAGAGAATTCCAAAGATTCACAACCCTCAGAGAAGAAATTCCTCCTCATCTCAGTCTTAAATGAGCGACCCCTTATTCTGAAACTATGCCCCCTAGTTCTAGATACCCCCACTGGGGGAAACATCCTCTCAGCATCTACCCTGTCAAGCCCCCTCAGAATCTTATGTTTCAATAAGATCACCTCTCATTCTTCTAAACTCCAATGAGCATAGGCCTAACCTGCTCAACCTTTCGTCATACGTCAACACTTTCATCCCAGGAATCAACCTAGTGAATCTTCTCTGCACTGCCTCCAATGCAAGTATGTCCTTCCTTAAATATGGAGACCAAAACTGTATGCAATACTCCAGGCGCGGTCTCACCAGCACACTGCAAAGTTGCATCAAAACTTCCCTACTTTTATATTCCATCCCCCTTGCAATAAAGGCCAACATTCCATTAGCCTTCCTAATTACTTGCTGTACCTGCATGCTAACTTTATGTTTCATGTACGAGGACACCCAGATCCCTTTGTACCGCAGCATTTTATAGTCTCACTTCATTTAAATAATAATTTACTTTTTCATTCTTCCTTCCAAAGTGGATAACCTCACATTTTCCCACATTATACTCCATCTGAAACCCAAATGAAATAAAGAAACCCAAACAAGTAAAACACCACAACAATCTTAGTACGTCCCAAAGCGCTTCACAGGTACTGAAGTACTTTTGAAGTGTAGTCACTGCTGTAGGGAAATATGGCAGCCAATTTGCGCACAGCAAGGTCCCACAAACAGCAATGAGGTAACGATCAGATAATCTGTTTTGTGGATGTTGGTTAAGGGATAAATATTGGCCAGGACACCAGGGAGAACTCACCTGCTCTTTTTAAATAGTGCCATGGGATCCTTTACATCCACCTGAGATGGCAGACAGTGCCTCGATTTAATGTCTAGCTGAAAGACGGCACCTCCGACAGTGCAGCATTTCCTCAGGGATTGTGAGCGGGCTGCCAGAGTTCGACATGAAAGGTTTAGGCAGATTCAACCCAGTTCCTCATGAAAGAGAGGCTGGTATGGAAGATGGAAACATCACACTGGTGCTGTGGTGTAGGTTGTTCCAAGGCAGGGGTGAGGGCAGAGTTTGGGGGAACTCGATTATGCATTGGTTTGGTTCACTATAGATTGGGCCTATACTCTCTGGAGTTTAGAAGAATGAGAGGTGATCTCATTGAAACATGTAAGATTCCGATGGGGATTGACAGGGTAAATACTGAGAGGCTGTTTCCTCTGGCTGGAGTGTCTAGGACTAGGGGGCATAGACTCAGGATAAGGGATTGGCCATTTAAGGCTGAGATGAGGAGGAATTTCTTCACTCAGAGGGTTGTGAATCTTTGGAATTCTTTACCCCAAAGGGCTGTGGATGCTAAATCGTTGAGTATATTCAAGGCGGAGATATAGATTTTTGGACTCTCGGGGAATCAAGGGATATGGAGATAGAGTGGGAAAGTGGAATTGAGGCTGAAGATCAGCCATTATCTTATTGAACGGCGGAGCAGGCTCAAGGGGCTGTATGGCCTACTCCTGCTCCTAATTCTTATGTTCTTACTATACCAGACCTGAAAGCCAAAAGTGAACTGCTGATCCCTTCACACCGGCATTCTCCATCTTAAAAAATTCAACCAAAAAAATATAAAATCTAGATACCAAGTAGAGGGGAGTGCAATAACATTTCTTGTATTTAACCAACTTTTTCCAAGTATACACTGCTTAAGTCTATTCTGTTAAAATCATCTAAACTAAAAGCTGTTTTTTCACTGGCTTTGTTCGATATGCTTTTTCTATTTGATTTTTCTTCGTCTTCCCATCGACACCTCCTCAAGGCTTTTTCCTGCACCTAGAAAATTATCTGAGGCCTATGGAGGGAGTAGGTTTGATGGGCCAAATGGCCTTTTCTTGTCTCTTCTGAGGAGAGTACCTTAACGCTGATTTACTGGGCACTTGCACATTTTTGTAAGCACAGAGGACGAACTGGACCCTGATCCAACGTTGGGTGCCTTACTTTAGGAAGGATGTTAAGGCCATGGAGCAGATGAAGGACAGAATCACTAGGGTGATACCAGGGGTGAGGAGGCTCTAATTATGAGGAGAGACTAAAGAAACTGGGGCTCTTTCAATTAGGGTTGCAAAATTCCAGGAATTTTTTAAAAGAGGAAACTTTCCATGGGAATTGAGTTTTTTTGCACACTGATGGTTTTTGTCTCTGACCCTTATATTATCTTTGTCATCCAAATAGACATACTGTTCCATACAAATAAAAACAGGCTTTCAAAACTTTATTTAGGTTATAATTTTGAACTTTATTGAACCCTCCCCACAAAAAAGACCCATCTACATTAAAATAAAAAGAGCGTCAGCTTATTTAACCTGTAATTTGTCCTTATTTTGTCCCTTTGAGTGTTCTACTCATGAGTCTTCTACTCATCATTGCTCCTCCTGATTCTCTGACTCTGGCTCTGACGTGTCCATTTCCTCCTCTGTGTCACTGTCTAGCTGTGTGGTGGACACTTTTGTATCTGGCTCAATAAGTTGTAGGTTCACCCGGATAGCCACCAGTTTCTCCACTCTCGTTAGTCAGCCTGTTGTGCACCTTTGTATGCGTATCCCCAAAAAGTGACCAGTTTCGTTCAGAGGCTGCTGATGAAGGTGGGATTTGGAGTATCACCGATGCAATGGATGACAGGGCCTCAGATGCACAAAGTCCCTTCCACCAGATATGTGCACTGATATGCTTGCATGATTCCCATATCCCGTCCCCATTCCAAAGACCTTGCTTGGTAGAGAACTTCGCCAGACTTCCCAGAACTTTGCCCACATCCAGATTGAGGTGGTGTGAAAGGGTAGAAATCACACTAAGTGCTGTTGATCTGTTCTCCAGAAAGTATTGGTCGCCCAACATGCTTTGGGTCCAGCATGTATGCTGCAGCATGAATCGGCTTGACACAAAATGCTTGACGTGTCTGTATGAATTGAACAATTGCCTTCTCCTCTGCTTTGAGCAGCAGGGATGTGGGTAGGGCAATGCTGATTTGTTCTTTTAAATCAGCAAAAGCCTGAGAACATCTGACAAGACAGCGTCATCTCCTTCAATCTGAGCAATTGCAGATGCTACTGGTGAGAGTAGATTCTTTGTCGTTTGCTTGGAGTTGTAGGTTGCTGCAACTACCTGTTCTCAAACCCATGATGTCCTTGAGGAGCAGGTTGAGCCCATGAGTTGTGCACCCAATAGACGTAATATGAGGGTGGGCCTCCTCCACTTGAGCACAAGCAGCCTTCATATTCGCAGCATTGTCAGTAACTACTGCAAAGAGCTTTTGTGATCCAAGATTGTTGATGACTGCTTTCAGCTCATCAGCAATGTTTGTGCCTGTGTGTCTGTTGTCCTTCGTGTCTGTGCTCTTGAAGAACACTGGGAGAGGAGTGGAGACGATGTAGTTTATGATGCCCTCCCCTCGTACATTTGACCACCCATCTGAGATAACTGCAACACAGTCTGCCATCTCTATCGTTTCTTTGAGCTTTCCTTGGACTCCGTTATACTCAGCCTCCAGCAAGTAAGTAGACAAAGCATGTCTGGTGGGAGGATTGTATGCAGGGCGAATAACATTGAAAAATCTCTTCCAGTACACATTGGCTGTGAGCATGAGGGGTGAGCCTGTCGCATATACAGCTCGAGCAAGGCACTTGATGTGCCTCAATAATTCCGACACTCGATGTTAGCGAAACAAAACAAGGCTTTTATTAACTTAGAAGGTAACACGCAGTGGAGAGAGGTATCTTCCATCTGGAGGTCTGCAGTACTGGATATGAGGCCAGACTGAGCTTGCTTACATAGGGGCCAGGTATGGGCGGAGCCCTACACACAATACATTACAATATACAATACAATGGTGAGGAGACGGAACTGAGGTAAGGGAACTGAAACCTGAAACCAACCACAGTCACAGGCAGTGATGAATGGAATATTTCATCACAGCACTCATCTGCATTCTTCTGGCTATGGTTATCCATTTTATCAAAGAACCTTCCAAGTGGGCCAGGAGTTGCTGATAAGGAGCCTGATGCTGAATGTGAACCATCATCTTCTTGAATGGAAGCAGAGGAACTCTGGGCTGATTGCTGTGAGCTTCGAGTGAAGTTGTTGCATTTGGATAAATGCTGCTGCATCTTTGTGGCATTCTTTACATATGGCTTTGTACAGTGTTTGCACATGTACACAATCTTTCCATCTTTAATGCTTGGGGTAAAATGCTTCCACACATCTGACGGTAAATGTGGCATTGTTCTATGCAGAGAAATAAAGGGCATTCGTCTCTGTGTCAAACTGCGGTCGATCAGCACAATTGCAACAGGGTGAGTAAATTTTGTCTGATGCTCCATGTGATGGACTTGTGCACGCACGATGCTACATCACCAATAGAGGGAGCTAATCGCTCATCCAACCAATCAGGACACATTGTTCACAGTCACACACAAAACTTGTAATTATTAAAACAAGCCAAGAAGATAAACATATATTGATTAAGAAATTCCTTAATAAATTAAGATTCCATCTCCGTTAGTAATTTTAAGAGGACCTGTGGAAAAAAAATGAAATACAAAAAAAAACAATATTACGCTAGCATGTGCTTTTTTGGGCAAAATTCCCAAGCTAAACTTCCCGTGGAAATTTTCCAGAAATTTACCGGAAACTTTCCACCCCTTCGCAACCCTACTTTCAATACCGTCAATAATGGGGTCAAGTTTAACCTAATCCATCTAGCAGAATGCTGATGGGATTGGATTGATCCTCCTGTAAGAATAGGCCAAGGCTGCAGTCCTGCTCTATGTACCAGGAATGAGTTCTAGACGCAGGAGTCAAAACACATAAAAGTTTATTAAGGGTAAAATGAACGTACTCAGACAATGGCCCAGAACTTCACTGACGAAGATCACAGTTTAAGTGAGGGCTGCACTCTGGTGTAATGGAATCAAGAGCATACAGTTATCATAAATAAAATAGCAAGGATGCTGATTCTCAGCAGTCTGATCTTTGTAATTTGTAACGTCCAAAGCTCAAATTTTCCAAAGAATCTATAGGGGGTCTTTGGGGAAGGTCTTTGAATTACACCCTGGGTGGGCCCACTAAATAAAAATTGGGATGTTTTCTTTTATGTGTTGTAATTTAAATCTACACATCCTGTTGCTGACCCACTGTGTAAAAACAAGGGGAACATGGGAATACTTCTACTGCTTGTGAAATAAAACTCAGCAATTTCAAACTTTAAAAAAAATTAATTTGCAGCACAGAACAATGCCGCTCGGCCCATCCCGACTGCGCTGGCTCTTTCCTAGAGCGTTCCGAAACTAACCCATATCTTCCCCCACTTCAAATATTTATCCAATTTTCTTTCAAAGATGCAATGGTCTCTGCCTCAATCGCTCGCTGTGGCAAGACATTCCACATTCCAACAACCTCTGCATCTAGAAATTTCTCCAAACCTTCTCTCCTCACTCTGACAATTTTAAAATTATGACCCTTTGTCACCGACTCCACAACCAGAGCAAAGGTTACTGGCCTAGAAATTCGGGTCGGGGGCTTCCCGTGGGTGCAAGCCTCCGACCTGCACTTACCTAGCGTGCCGGCCGTTGTGCTGTGGGCCCGCGTGGGATTCCGATCCTGGGCATGCACCAACTGCCGGCGCGCAGTGCTTGCGTATCCCAGGGGCGCAGTTAGTTCGAAGCGTCCTCTGGGATCACGTGGGCCATGGAGAGCCAATCAGAGCAGGGAATGCCCATTCATAAGTTTGACAGGAAGAGCTGTCAAAACTTATAAATACTACGGGCCCCAAAACATCACTAAATCTTCAAATAAATTTTTTTAAAAACCACATTTTTTAAATAAACTATAAATTACATGAAATAACTATTCTAAACAATTTTTATTTTCTAACAGGGCTAAAAATAAACTTACCTTGCTTTAAAGTATTAAAAATAATAAACCTGTGGAAGAAATGTTTTAATTTTAATTAATTCACCACTTACCTTGTAAAAAGCAGGCCTTACGCCTGCTTTTTAAATGTGTAACTTCTGGAGACTTACCCTCCCGGGAAAACCTGCAAAAAAACCTAAGTTCGATGCGCATGCGCAGCCTCTGCTGCGCACATGTTCAACCTCTTAACCCCTGCTTTCAGGGGAACAGAAGTGCCGGTTTCCCGCACATGCGCAGTGCATGCAGGAAACTGGCACTTCCATTGGGCCTACGGGCGAGTACCCCATCGTACTCACCCGTGGAGACCCGAATTTCTGGACCAATGTATTCAAACACAGGATCACTGGATAAATTGTTACTTTATGGCTTGTAGTAAACAACCCCTCAAATTCCAAAACAAGCTAACAAAGTGTGCAAGCATTTCTTGAAGAGAAACAAATGTATTAGGTTTCAGCATCAGCCTTTGTTCAGCCTCCAAGTCATAAAGTAACTCGAGACTTGAGCACATAATCCAGGATGACACTACCAGTGCAGTACTGAGGGAGTGCTGCACTGTTGGAGGTGCCGTTATTCAGATGAGACATTAAACTGTCTTCCCTCTCAGGTGGACATAAAAGATCCGATGGCACTATTTGTAGTGGTGCAAGGGAGTTGTCCCAGTGTCCTGACCAGTATTTATCCCTCAACTAACATGAATAAAAAATGAATTAGCTGGTCATTCATCTCATTTCTGTTTGTGGGACCTTGGTTGTGCACAAATTGGTTGCTGTGTTTCCCTGCATTACAATAGTGACTACACTTCAAAATTACTTCACTGGCTGTAGTGTGTTTTGGGATGATCTAAGGTTGTGAAGGCACTATATAATTGCAAGTTATTTCCATCTTTCTGGGTGACTATCCTTTTGACCAAAGTTCTCAGTTTTTTCCAAGGCTGACTGCAGAAACATAACTTCTGAGTGTCTGCCTTCCCAGCCTTTATTCTTCTTCAGACATCTCTTCATGGACAGCCCATAACAGTGATGACCTGGCAAGTTCCTTTAATCTCACTCAGTTGGGTACTTAATCAGTCACATGATTTAATATGCATTTGTTTAAGCTACAAACACTTGCAACATTCAACATTGCTCAATCATCAACTAAAACAGCTTGGGGGACCTGTAACTAAGCAAAGCATGGAACCAGAAAAAGCTATTTGACCCATCAAGCCAGTTTCTTCCATAGTCCTCAAGTCCCAAGATTCAGTGGGCCGATTTTAAATCGGAGAAAGTGAGATTGTGTGTGGGGATTGGACTGTTGAGCATCATGGATACACCACTGCCCTTGGAATAGGAAGAAATATGGAAATCATTGAGTAAGAATGGGTGCAAGTCCCAACTAGATAGGCAAAGCAATAATGATTCTAATATGGAGACTAATGGTAAATGATAGGACAATTAATTCAAGATACACTACACTGGGGTGATCTTTCTCCTTAGTATTCTCCTTTCCCAAAGACCCCCAACAGTCACTCTTCTCGGCTTCCCAAAATCTCTATTACCATCTCTCTTGCCCAAGATACCCAATACTGTCCAACACTTTTCCCAGCTCTAAATTTCTTGATCTCTTTCACAAGACCCAGTCAATTTCTCGATCTGTCTGTTTCTCTTCCTTAATCTGTCTGTTTCTATCTCCCTTTCGATCTGTTTGTCTTTCTCCCTCTTTCTTGTTTTTATCTTTTTCTTGATCGGTTTCTCTTTCTTGATCTGTTTCTCTTTCTCTCTTTCCTGATCTGTTTCTTTCTCTTGTTCTGTTTTTCTCTCGATCTGTCTGTTTCTATCTTTCTCTTTTTCATGATCTGTCAGTTTCTCTCTTTTTCATGATCTGTTTCTTGATTTGTCTGTGTGTTTCTCGATCTGTCTGTTTCTCTCTCATGATCGGTCTGTTTCTATCTTTCTCGATCTGTGCTACTACCTTTCTCTCTCGATCGGTTTCTATCTTTCGTGATCTGTCTATTTCGCTCTTTACCTCTGTCTGTGTCTAAGATTTCCAGTTCTTTTATCCCTCCTCCATTTTCAACAAAAACTTTTGCAAAGCTTAATTTTCGTCTTTCCATTTATTTTTTACAGAATTTCCAATGCTAGAAAATGACCCAAATTGGACATAATAGATTAATTAAAAAAAATTAAAAGACAGATTTCCAATTACAGGTATTGTAGTGCAGTGGTTGTTACTGGACTAATAATCCAGAGAATGCGAATTCAAATCCCAATGGCAGTTTGACAATTTAAATTCAGTTTTATTAAAATCTGGAAATAAAAAGCTGGAATCAGTAAAAGTGGCCATGAAGCTGTGGGATTGTCATAAAAGCCCAATTGGTTCACTAATGTCCTTTAGGGGAGGAAACCATCTGTCCTTACCCGGTCTGGCCTATATGTGACTCCAGTCCCCCACCAACGTGGTTGACTCTTAACTGTCCTCTGAAGTGGCCCAGTAAGCCACTCAGTTGTATCAAACTGCTTTGGGCAACTAGGGATGGGCAATAAATGCTGGTCTTGCCAGCGACATCCCGAGAAAGAATTTTAAAAAAATGAGAACGCTTTATCTTAAAAAAAGGTCATGTCCTCATGAAAGTGGAACTGCATCATAAGGAAAGTAACACAGGTTTTCCTCAAACAAAGCCAGGGCTCCCAGAAACTTGATCATGAAGAAAACCCATTAATCTTGTGAATCTCCAGGCTGTATATGGTCTTAGTACACCAGTGAGGTTGAGAGCAGCTTATATTAGTTTGTGTTTTGTAAAAACTTTGAATAAACAAAAATTCTGCGAACAAGGTTTCACCGTCCCTAAATTGTCATCAGTGCCGCAGTTAAGGAAGAATACAAGAGGTCTGGCAAATTAACAGATTATAGCAAAACTTTACACTTCAAATGAAAACCGATTGCTTGCCGTTAAATAAATAATACATTTAATTAAGTCCATGTACAATACTATACAAAAATCGCAGTGAAATCCAATAAAGTAGAACTATTATGAAAGGTCTTTTTTTTTTTTTACAAAAATATCACTACAATATGGTATTGGCTACTTTAGATAACATATCTGGGAGAATACTGTCAACATAATATGGGGAAAATCCACACAAAACTGGAATGTAATAAAAGTATTACAGCAACATATTGCTTTTGTTCCTAGATACGAGTGTCAGCTCTGAGAAAGTGTTGATCTTGACCAAGATATTGATACAGAGCTGTGATGACCTATAGTACAGAAGTTCCCTGGCAACTATACAAGAAAATATAGTTTTGTACAAACAACAGGTTGCAGAGGGATTTGGACATGGGTTTTGTATTTAAAAGCAGAATTACCGAGATAGGGAGTTGGTTTTTCTTTAAGCTCAATTCAGTTCCTGGAATAGTCTGTTCTAAACGTTTGAGATTTGAGCCTCGGCAGATTGATCTTATGTCACGTCAACTTTTTCAATGCTTTTGTTTTAAGAAAAGCAATTTAGAAAAAAATGAGTAGTGGCAGAGGCGAAGATATTATTGCATCACCCATCCACTTGTCCCCATCATCCTCTGTTTTCAAACACGATCAGATGTTTTGCAAGACACTTTAGCATGGGAGCAGTAAAATCGGAGTGTGATACCAGGGTGTGGCTACTGTATCAGCAGCCCATTCGCAAATCCAGCATCACTTGTTTCTTAAAGGTGTAGCATCTCACAGGGGGTGGGGGGGGGGGGGGTGGGGGGGTAGAAAAATTGCTTGGCAGAGCTTCTTGTAACTGGCTTGCAAATACACTCCAAGATCGCGTAATCGCATCACGGAGTCACGTACAGGAGATAGGAGAAAAACGATGCGGAATTTCTCATCCATACGGAAAAAAAATTGCCAAACACTTCCCTACGAAGGTGGGACCCTATCGATGAAGTCAGCATCGATGACAGAAACCAAAGAGGGTACAACTAAAAAAGAGATCTCAAAATATGAATAAATTATATTTAAAAAATGATTACTATGAGTTACATTCATCCTTATGGTGTTATTAATACATGCTGACAGACTATTCTAAGTGTCAGTTCACAACACAATACACTTCAAATGGTGCCCACAGTAAAGGCAATCTTGCTTTGACAGAAGAAGCCCGCTCCCAAATGGCTTGCGGAATGAGCTTAGGGCTTCCATTATAGTTTGTCTTGGTCGCTCAGGCCCACAGTACCACAGAGCGAGCGAGCAGAAGTATTTTCAGTCCAGTATAAAATAGAAGTTCCTTTCAGTTAATAATAAAACATAATAAATTCGGACGTTTATATTTCTTATGCAGCAGAGTAATGGCAGTGGTGTTTCAAATTTTCTTGGATCATTTTTCCATTGTTATATAACAAAAAAACAAGATATAAAGTAGGCCTGTGCTTCGTGGTGGGCAGTCTTGTGTGTAGCCAAGGAGCTGCACATCTCACCTGAGTCACGCAGACATTGGGGAGAAGATAAGAAAGTGATTATTATCCCTAGAGATTCGCACACATATCAGTTCAAACTGAGAAAAATTACAACTTTCCTTTTTTTTTTAAATAAGCGCGAGAAAATGCAACTTGATGGAGCGGACATGTTGAGTTTTGAAGCCAGTTTGTTCCCAACCATTTTGCTCGTGCACGCCTCAACCGGTCAGTTCAAAAATGGCCACCGCCACAGTACTACGTGCAGAAAGCACAGTTATCATGGAGACGGGCAAAGTCCAGCCCTCGAACATGAGGCTTTTTTCTTATTTTTCTTTCTTGCTGCCATTACTGGCTCCTCACGACTGGTGGTAATGGTGGTAATGATGGTGGTGATGGTGCTCGTGGTGGTGGTGGTGCTCATGCCGCTGAATGACAGGCATGACGTAGCCATCGCTCGACATGACCGGCGGCAGATCCCGTACGAACTCCTGCTCCAGTGCCGGCGGCTGAGCGTGGGCCGCCTTCAGCGGGGAGTGGTTGTCTTTCATTCGTTGCCTGTACTTTTTATGGCTGTGTTGTTGCTGTTGCTGGAAGTGATGGTGGTCGTGTCCCGCGTGGTTGGGCTGGGAGTGGTAGTGCAGGCCTTTCCCCGCCTTATTTCCGCTGCTCTGGCCGGGCGTGGCAGGAGCTTTCCCCGCCCCTTTGGGGGACTTCCCGAGCGGCTTCTCCTGGCATTTCAGCCGCTGGTGCATTTCGGCCGACCTGAGCTCGCCCACGCTCGTCGGAGAAGACTGGTCCAGGAGGAGCTGGGACCGACGATGGTGGCTGCTGTGGGCCTCCGATTCTTGGGATCGCGACCTGTTCTGGGAGTGAGCATTTTTCCCATGGTGCTCTTGTCTGGTCTGCAAAGGTGGGGACCCTGAAAGAGAAGGGGACAAACCAGCGTCAACAGAATGAGACGAGCTGATTAGCAGAGACAAAATAACATTTTCAATAGATCTGATCATTGAGAAGACCAAGAGGAGACCGGATAAAAGGTCTTTAAAATAATGAAGTGGTTTGATAGGGTGGATGTGGAGAAATTGTTTCCACTTGTGGGTGAGTGCAGAACAAAGGTGGCATCAACATAAGAGTCACTAACAGATCAAATATTTCGGAGAAATTTCTTTGTACAAAAAATGGTGAGAACATCAAACTTGCTGCCACATGGGAGTGGTTGAAGGAGATAGTACTGATGCATTTAAGAGGAGACTAGATGCATAGATGAGGGACAGGGGAAGAGAGAGATATGGGGGCAGGGCGGGAAGAGGTCATTAGAGTGGGAGGAGGCTCGCGCGGAGGAGTATGAACACTGGCACAGATCAGTTGGGCCGAATGGCCCGTTTCTGTGCTGTAGATTTTGAGCAATATAATTCTATGCAACACAATAGCTTTAATGTGGTTCACAGCCAAAATGGAAATAGGGTTTCTGCATTCAGACACAGGCCAAGTGTCCCTTCACTGCGTTTCCATTTGCACTGGGAAAAGATGGAAAGAGTGACCACTGCCCTATTGCAGGAATTGTGTTTTCAAATTGGTCAGCATGTGAAGAACAGCCTGTGTGTCAGTCATTCCAAATTACACGGCCCACTTTTCCAGGACTCAAGGTCAACCTTTTAAGTGTGCCCTAGAGTTCTGCTGTTATGCTGTGTCTTGGGGCGGTTAATTTATCGTTGAGTGTGAATGAAACTTGGCCACCTTCCAGCCCTCTGTGTATTTGTACAGAAGATAAGTTCCTGCACTTGTGTGGATCATGTAGCGCTGGGCACAGGCAGCAGTCCAATTTGGCACCGTCGTTGCCCTGCTTTGATCTGAAAAGGAAATCAGTTCTTAACCCCATCAGTGCCAAAACCATATGGGAGCCCACAAAATGCCAGAATGCTGCTAAGTCGTCCATGAAGGCTGGATTTGTCCCAAACCATCTGCTTTTTCAGCAGACTTCATTAATGCTACATACCACCAATTTATATTAGTTCCACATGGACAGTGTGCAGTCGCCTACTCCTTTTGTTCTCTTAATTGAAGCACTCATTATTTCAGTGTTGTCCAACAGAAACTGCTGACTAGCCACAGGTGTTACTATGACAACACTGTTTTAGCCACAGGCACTCATTTTAGTAGAAAACGCCTCACAAAATACAGGTAAATGTACTGCACATGTGGTTACTTACTCAACAAATATCTACCACCCTTATGCAGCCAAGGAAGTAAAGCACCCACAATTAAAAAAACACTTGCACACTCTGCTTTCATCTTACCATTTTACCAACAAACGCACAAAAAGGTTAAAGTTCACAAGCGTACACCATGTGAATGTGAGTATTGAGATCTCATGCCCAATGGCAGTGTCTAATGCTCATTTTTTATTTACTAATCAGAAATGCAATTAGCCACATCTGGATTTCCAATTCACCGCATGTGACTCATGGCTAATCTATTGGACTATTCAAAAGTTGTTTGGTTATCTCCAAGTGAAACAACCTTAACTGGGAGGTATGGAAGCAACAAATCACTAAACAGCAACCAACAACAGCAGCCACATCTAATATTGCAGACTTGGCCTGCAAAGTTATCTTTCCAGTAACCTCAAGAGTGTTTAGAGGAACTGCAATAATGGATAATAAAAAATGATTCTTTCAACTTTGAGATCGGAGTCTCAAGGCTATACTGATGTCTCCATTTCAGGCCCTAAATAAAAGCGTTTCAATGACTTTAAACCAATTCCTAGCGGGGGCGAAAGGTGGCGGAGGGAGGGAGTCAGCATCTTTGTGCTAACCAGAATTTGTAAACTCACTCAATAGCTACATCACCATGTGGAAAATGGAAGAAAATAGAAGCTTTTCCAAGGCTCAGGCTCATTGTTGAAGCAGTTAACTTGTACTGTAAGTACTGTACCCGACCTACAGGACTTTAATGTTAGTGATGGCTGCAAAAGTTGAAGATGTTTATGCATCTTTCAGTCCAATTAGGAGGAAAAAATAAAAAGCCCCCACCCCGCCAAAATATGCTCATGTTGAAATAAACTGAAGAACAATTTGGGCACTTGGGAGGGGGTGTTACCTGATTTATTTGAAAGTTTCCATTAGTCAGACAGTTTACATTTCAGCTCCAAGACAGGGAGGGATGATAGGCAGGGAGGCATGAATGAGCTGTCCAACCAATAACCACCTGAAAGTTTGCTGTGGTAACTAACAAGTTGCTGGGCTTTATAGGTCTCTCTATTTACAACAGTGTGGCTTCATCGCACTACAGGAGGTAGCTTCCTGCTCTATTCAGTTAGCAAGTTGAACTTGTTCTTGATGGGCACTGAACACAAAAGTAAGGAAGTTATGCTAAAGCTTTACAAATCACTGGTTAGGCCTCAGCTGGAGTATTGTGTTCAATTCTGGGCACAACGCTTTAGGAAGGACCTCAAAGCCTTGGGGAGGGTGTAGAGATTTACTAGAATGGTACCAGTTATGTGAAGAGAGAAGCAGGGATTGTTCTCCTTAGACCAGTGAAGGTTAAGGGCAGATTTAATAGAAGAGTTCAAAATTATGAGGGGTTTTGATAAAGTGGATAAGGAGAAGCAGTTTCCACTGGCAGGAGGATTAGTAATCAGAGGATTAGAACCTTGAGTATTGTGTGCAGTTTTGGTCGCCTTACCTGAGGAAGGACGTTCTTGCCATGGAAAGAGCGCAGCGAAGCGAAGATTCACCAGGCTGATACCTGGGATGGCAGGAATGACGTATGAGGAGAGATTGTGTCGATTGGGCTTATACTCACTGGAGTTTAGAAGATGGAGAGGGGATCTCATCGAAACCTATAAAATTCTGTCAGGCCTGGACAGACTAGATGCAGGAAGGATGTTTATGATGGCCGGGGAGTCCAGAACCAGGGGTCATAGTCTAAGGATAAGGGGTAAGCCATTTAGGACTGAAATGAGGAGGAATTTCTTCACCCAGAGAGTGGTGAACCTGTGGAATTCTCTGCCACAGAGGGCGGTGGAGGCCAGTTCATTAAATATATTCAAGAAAGAGTTGGATATATTTCTTAAGGCTAAAGGGATCAAGGGATATGGGGAGAAGGCAGGGACAGGGTACTGAATTTGGATGATCAGCCATGATCTCATTGAATGGCGGAGCAGGCTCGAAGGGCCGAATGGCCTGCTCCTATCTTCTATGTTTCTATGTCTATGAAACAGATTTAAGATAATGGGCAAAAAGAACCAGAGGGCAGATGAGGAGAAATATTTTTACGCAGCGAGTTATGATGATCTGGAATGTACTTCTCCTAACCAAAGAGGAGGAGTAGTGGCCATTTTATTTCTATACCTGGTCCAAATTTGGATGTGTAGTTTTCTATCCCAGCCAAGTCCAAGTAATGGTTTCTTCTCTCTGTGTTTTCATCTACACAGTAATGCTCACGAATATTTGAATGCTGCTGGTCACTGTTGTATCTTCTGCAAGAAATCGGAACTCAATTAAGATTTGTTTTCAGCCTTCCGTTGTTGTTGCACTCCCAACAGATTAACATCTCATATCTCGACGCGAGCTCAGCGGGTTGGGTGCAGTTTGGGTTGAACCCAAAGCCAGTTTCCTCAACCCAAATGCATCAATAGTAATGTCAAAGTCTTGACTTCCCGATGTCTGGAAAAAGGTCTGGTTTCGTTTCAAAATACCCTCAATACCTTCCCTCTTTTTGGTTGAACTTTGACCCGGCAGGTTTCCAGCCAATCTGCAGCTCTCAAAGCGTGGCATAATAAAGGCATCCATAACCTGGGCACTTTTAATTAACAATAAAGGTCTCTTCAAACTATACACAGTAAATGACGGGTGAAAGAAAACCGGTCCCTTTAAAAAAAGATAGTGGAAATCTAGAATCCAGGGATTAAAAAAATAGTGGAGTTGTCAACTATCTATCGGTCCTTACCCAGGAAGTGTGGGAAAAGTTGCTTAAGCAAGACAACGGATTTCCAGGAACCCTCGAGAAGCACGCCAAGCGGCTAGCAGCAAATACTAATGGATATGTAGGGTCATTAAAAGATGGTACTCCAAACACACAAACTAGCCGACTCAGATTTGAATCTGTTACGTCTTAAAAGTGTTAGAAACTAAAATTAAATGAAGCTTTAACAAAGGTCTTTAGTAATTTCACTAAATTTGGGAAGGATCGGAAATTGGCACCATTGGATTGAGGAATAGCAGGAAGCTATAGCACATCAGGTTTGAAATGATTTTGAGTGTGCGAACACAGTGAAAGGCACAATTTGTTAAAGGGCAGTTAGCAGAAATTCAAGAAAAAAAGTTTTTTTTTTTTTTTTTGCAGAGCAGTGGGACTAATTGGTTCGCTCTTTCAAAGAGCCAACACAGGCATGGTGGGCTGAATGGCCTCCTTTTGTATTGTAAGAGTCTATGACATAGTGGGCAGGGGAAGTACAGCTGATCTATACTTGGATTTTCAGGAAACTTTTGAAATTTTAGTAACTGATAGTATCAGCTGTGGCTCAGTGGGAAGCACACTCACGCCTGAGTCAGAAGGTAGTGGGTTCAAGTCCCACTCCAGGTACTTGAGCACATAAAGCTAGGCTGAGGGAGTGCTGCACTGTCAGAGGTGCCATCTTTCAGATGGGACATTAAACTGAGGCCCCATCTGCTCTCTCAGGTGGATGTAAAAGATCCCATGGCACTATTTTGAAGAGGAGCAGGGGAGTTATCCCCGATGTCCTGGTCAATAGTTATCCCTCAACCAACATAAAACAAAAACAGATTTGCTGGTCATTATCACATTGTTTGTGGGACCTTGCTATGTGCAAATTGGCTGCCGCGTTTCCTACATTACAACAGTGACTCCACTTCAAAAAAAAAACTTCATTGGCTATAAAGCGCTTTGAGGCGTCCGGTGGTCGTGAAAGGCGCTGTATAATGCAAGTCTTTCTTTCTATAAAACAAAATAACATTAGACAAAGTCCGGCATTGGCCAAGCAATAGGCTCAAACCAGGAAACAAGGACAGCTATCAATGAGGCTAGAATGAAATAACAACAGAAAATGCTGGAAAAACTCAACAGGCCAGGCAGCATCCGTGGAGAGAGAAACAGAGTTAAAGATTCAGGTCGAAGACCCTTCGTCAGAACTGGAACAAAGCAGGAAAAGGAACAGATTTTAAAGCAAGTTTAGGGGCTGGGAAATGGGGGAGGGGATGAAAGAACAAAAGGGAAGGTCTGTGATAGGATGGAAGGCAGGAGAAGTGAAGAAGCATTAAGAGATATTCAAGGCAAGAGGAGATGGTAATGGGACAGGTTAGGAAACAAAGGATGGCTCTAGATGAAGTGTGAATTGTGCTGGCAGAATGAAAGACAGCTGCCATGTGGGAGGGAAGAAAAAAGCACAAACAAAAAGTGTGGATAAAAAATGTGATGGGGCCGAGGTTATGATCTGAAATTGTTGAACTCTATGTTGAGTCCAGAGGGCTGTAAAGTGCCTAATCAAAAGAGGAGGTGCTGTTCCTCGAGCTTACGCTGAGCTTCCATGGAACAATGCAAGAGGCTGAGGACGGTGAGGTCGGAGTGGGAATGGAGCGGTGAATTAAAGAGTCAGGTGACCGGAAGCTCGGGGTCCCCCTTACGGACTGAACGGAGGTGTTCCACAAAGCGGTCACCCAATTTGCGTTTGGTCTCCCCAATGTAGAGGAGACCACATCGTGAGCAGCGAATACAGTATACTAAATTGCAAGTAGTACAAGTAAATCGCTGTTTCACCTGGAAGGGGTGTTTGGGGCCCTGGACAGTGGGAAGGGGGGAGGTATAAGGGCATGTGTTGCATCTCCTGCATTTGCACGGGAAGGTGCCGGGCGAAGGGGAAGGGGTGCTGGGGGTGATAGAGGAGTGGACTAGGGTGTCGCGGAGGGAGCGGTCCCTACGGAATGCTGAA
This sequence comes from Somniosus microcephalus, assembly GCF_052327205.1. NCBI lineage: Eukaryota > Metazoa > Chordata > Chondrichthyes > Squaliformes > Somniosidae > Somniosus > Somniosus microcephalus. Next base: position 285,189,845 of record NC_140991.1, read on the forward strand.
AGGGGAGGGGAGGGGAAGATGTGTTTGGCAGAAATGGCGGAGGATGATCCGTTGAATGTGGAGGCTGGTGGGGTGAAAGGTGAACTCTATCGTGGTTCCGGGAGGGAGGGGCAGGGGTGAGGGCAGAAGCGCGGGAGATAGAACGGACACGGTCAAGGGCTGTGTCAACCACAGTAGAGGGGAATCCCCGGTTGAGGAAAAAGGAAGACATGTCGGAAGCACTGGTGTGGAAGGTGGTATCGTCAGAGCAGATGCGGTGGAGACAGAGAAACTGGGAGAATGGAATAGAGTCCTTACAGGAGGCGGGGTGGGAGGAAGTGTAGCCCAGGTAGCTGTGGGAGTCAGTGGGCTTGTAGTGAATGTTTGTCAATAACCTATCCCCAGAGATGGAGACGGAAAAGTCGAGGAAGGGAAGGGAAGAGTCGGAGATGGACCATGTGAAGGTGAGGGAAGGGTGGAAATTGGAAGCAAAGTGAATGAAATTGTCTAGTTCAGGGCAAGAGCAGGAAACGGCATGAGGCTAGAATGAAGATTGATACACAGTGAATAGCCTTGCTTTTTATAACCTATATTAAATGGATAAGGATACTGCAAGGAAAGTTTACAAGTTAGCTGATTATATCAAAATAGGAGGCTGGTCAAATAATGAAAAACAATGCAACAAGAATTTAGGTAGCCAGGTCAATAGTTGGCCCATGAGGTCCACAAATGTTAACAAATGTAAAGTAATTAATTTTGCTATCGTACTAAAGTAATAATGGGTCAAGGAACCAGAAGAGGGAGTAAGTGTCAAAATGGAACAATGGTGCAATGTGCTGAATAGGATAGAGAGCCAAGGTGTTAGAGAGGATTAATCTATGAAGCCATCAGCACTATGGTGAGCTACAGCAACAAAAGAATATACAAATCAAAAGGCATTGGTTCGACCTCAGCTGGAGAGCTTATGTGCAATTCTCATCACCTCACAAAGATTAGTACAGATGAGGGAGGCCATTCAGCCCATCTTGTCTATAAAAGCCTGTGAAGATGCTTTGTGAATGATTCCAAAGATGATCCTACTCAAAAGGCCATTTCAGGTATTGATCGCTCTTTGTGTGAAGAAGTGCTTCCTAACATCTGTCCTGAACTTGCTTTTCAACAGTTTGTATTTAATGTCCTCAACCAATTTGTACCCAACCTAATCATAGGGAAGATATTGTGGCTTAAGACTCTATAAAGGTGAGAAACAGGTATCAAGAAGATAAGTTATGAAGAAAGGTCAAAGAAGTTGGAAAAGATGGCACTTCGACATGACCCAACTGAAGTTTAAAGATATATATGAAATGGGCAGGCAAATAGTTTACTATGGTCAAATCCAGGGGAGCACATGTTTAAAAATGAGGAAATTAGGAGCACGGAAGGAAGTTCCCAAGGATAGTAGAGCGGCAGAATAAATTGTCAGGGAAGGAGTATACGTGGTTCCCAGAGATATTTGGATGCCCTTTGATGGAGAAAAGAGATTGAGGAATGTGGTGAGTAAAGTGGGATTAATCTGTGAAACAGGGAGAAGTTTATTCCTAAAACATCTTAGGGATCATTTTGCAAGCTTGCTCTCCCAGCATGGAGAGCCAGTTACAACACAACAGGATTGATTATGCAGCCTGCGTTCCTGTCTAGCGAGAATGTCCACTGGGAGTTGAGCCTCACAGAATCACACCTCGCCGCATTTTACTGAGAAGCCAGCAACAAACTCAAGTGCTCAGCACGCCAAGGGTTAAAATGGCTTTTCCACTTCATCTCCCTTTTCAATGATCCTTGTAATGCAGAGATCAGGTCAGAAATGTGTTAGAGGAGATGGATTAGCCTCCAGTACCTCAGCTGGGCAGAGAGCCTTTTGTCTGCGCTCTTCACTTCCTCCGCATGTTCAGCTTCGTTCCTGCACCGACTGCTTTCTCGCTCTGGAAAAGGTAAATGCAAAAATCTGTCCATAAACCTGCTCAGCTCAGCCAGTGCTCATTACCTCACAGCAGTTCCCATACTCCCCGAAAAAAACACTCCCTCAAGTGAAATTTTCCACAGCAATCAGTGGAGGAGAGAGTGGGATATGGGATTGAATTCATGCAGAGAATAAAAATCATCTCTCCCTCCCTCTCAGCTGCAAGATACACAAATTAAATTCCGACAGTTTCAATCCAGTCCCGAGTGGGCGTGAATCAACTGGACAAAATACCCATAAATTGGTACAAATGGCTCTCTTGCTCAGAGGCTGCAAGAGGGGCTGGGGAAGTGGAAAAAAAAAATCACACTCACACAGTAGGGTTCCATTAAGAGGATGGAGTTAAGACACAATGGGAAAGGGTAGACTGAACTTCACTTTTGTATTCTACCCATATTTTTCCTAAAGCCGTCCTGCAATCTGCAGAATATTGCCAAATTAAGGGTGCTCTCCACATTCAGCTCACCTCTGTCACAGGCAAACTCCTCCATATATTTGTTAAAAATGCGACTGAACAGATGTAAACTAATTAGTAACGGGGACAATGATCATGTTACAGAAGGCAGGACAATGCCGGCATGGCCTAACTTTTTTTTTTTACACCTGTGCTTTTCTAAATGTGGTGAATCCATTTGTAATCAAATATAACTCTAGCAGGTTGCAAGCTACACACCTCCACAAGAAGACTGCCATAGAACAGGATGAGTTCTGTGCACTTGGCTATGTTGAATTGAGATAACAATGTACTGGAATCGCCGGTGTTATATTTACATATATACACCAAACACATTTGTGTTAATTTTAACTCGGGGGGTGGTGGGCGGAGAGGAGGTGGCAATTTTAACTCTGAGGGGGAGGGGGAAGCAAATCAGTGATGGGGGTTTTGGGAGGGGGGTGCGGGCAGGGGTGAGCGGAAATAGGTGACCCTTGCGAGACCTGCCGGATTTAAACTGGCCTGGCCTCATTTATCTGAAATCGGTCTCCCACCCGAAGCAGATAGGAATGATGTAAAGGCCGGCAGGAGCGGGAATTGGGTCAGGAAGCAGTAACCACTAGGGAGCTCATGAGGGAAATGCTGGGGGGTCCAAAATGATGGTGGTCTGGGGAGTGCGGAGGATGAGGAGGTCCAGGAATTCCTTCTCGGGGGCCCCCGGTGGAGGGGTTCCTGCACCACCTGGCTCCCAAGGAATCCTGCCGAAGAATTCAAAACGTTACTTTACCGTGGCCCCTTCTGGTTGCTGTCCTGCATCCCGCATGGGTTTGACAGCGTGTGGGCCGGGCCTCCCTACCCCCGTTAAATCACATTGCGGCGCCTATGACATCATCAGGAAATGACTTTTAGATTTAAGTTGTGAGGAGTCCAAAACTAGAGGCCATAAATAAAAGATGTTCACCAATAAATCCAATAAGGAATTCAGAAGAAACTTATTTACCCAGAGTGGTCAGAATGTAGAATTTGCTACTACATGAATAGCATAGATGCATTTAAGGGGAAGCTAGATAAGCACAGATAGGGTTAGATGAAGTAGGATGGGAAGAGGCTCATGTGGAGCATAAACAGTGGCATTGACCAGTTGGGCCGAATGGCCTGTTTCTGGGTTGTAAAATCTATGTAAATTAAAGTCAGGGGAGATAAAATGGCGCCGGCTGGGAACAGTGCGGCTTCAGTGGATTCGGCCGATTTTAACTTCTCCCACGCACCGTTCCTGCTGGTTTCTATAGCGATTCAGGCCACGGTGACTAATTCCATGCGAGATCTTCTGTTTTCATGGCAAGTTGTGGAGTAGTGTGGAAACTATGGACATGATCAAATCCAAAACGAGAAAAATAAGGAATAACTTACATTTATATAGCACCTTTCACGTTCTCAGGACGTCAAAAGCACTTTACAGCCAATTAAATACTTTTGAAGTACTTTGAAGGTCCCACAAATAGCAATGAGGTAATGGCCAGTTAATGGCCCAGAAATTCGGGTCTCCACGGGCGAGTACGCACGGGGTACTCACCCGTAGGCCCGATGGAAGTGCCGGTTTTCTGCATGCACTGCGCATGCGCGGGAAACTGGCACTTCCGTTCCTCTAAACGAAGAGGTTCAGAGGTCGAACGCGTGTGTGGGGGAGGATGCGCATCGAACTTACGTTTTTTTTTTATATACAGGTTTCTCCGGGATCGTAAGCCTGCAGGATTTAGAAATGTAAAAAGCAGGCGTAAGGCCTACTTTTTACAAGGTAAGTGGTGAATTAATTAAAATTAAAACATTTTTCCCCACAGGTTTATTTTTAAATACTTTAAAGCAAGGTAAGTTTATTTTTAGCCCCGTTAGAATATAAAATTATTTTTTTCAAAAATTTAAATTGTTTAAAATAGTTTTCATGTAATTTATAGTTTATTTAAAAAATGTGATTTAAAAAAAAATGTATTTGAATGTTTAGTGCTATTTTGGGGCTGTAGTATTTATAAGTCTTGACAGCTCTTCCTGTCAGACTTATGAATGGGCTTTTCCCTGCTCCGATTGGCTGCCCATGGCCCACGTGATCCCAGGGGACGCATTGAACTAACTGCGCCCCGGGATACGCAAGCACTGCGCGCCGGCAGCTGGACCAGGCCCCGGATCGGAATCCCACGGGGCCCTACAGCTCAACGGCCGGCACGCAAGGTAAGTGCAGATCGGGGGCTTGCACCCGCAGGAAGCCCCCGACCCGAATTTCTGGGCCAATATGTTTTAGGTGTTGGCCGAGGGGTAACTTCCCAGCTCTTCTTCAAAATAGTGTCGTTGGCTCTTTTATGTCCACCTGAGGGGGCAGACGGGACCTCAGTTTAAGGTCGTCTCTGAAAGAGGGCACTTCGACCAGAACTCCCTCAGTACTGGCACCAGGAGTGTCAGCCTAAATGTCGTGCTCTCAAGTCTCTGGAGTGGGACTTGAACGCACAACCTTTAGGCTCAGAGGCGAGAGTGCTACCCACTGAGCCAGGGCCAACACTGTGACAGTAATGGTGCAATGTGAAATTGTGGGGAGGGAAACATTTTCTTCAAAAAAAAAACTTAACCCTTGCAGCACCACAGCGAGATTGGGCATTATAGTCTGTTTTGAATGAATGGCGATGTGGTATTGAACTACTTAAAAGTTTTGCTGGGCAACCATATTTGAAGATCAGGTAGTCCAAATACCTACCAGCAAGGACCAAGATCAGCCCTCTTGTTCAGAGAGACATGCTCCAGAACAATAAAAAATTAAACAAAGGAAGCTATTTGATATTCAGATTGCTGTAGATGAGCACTCAAATGTCAACTGGTCTACCTTGACCATTGGCGAGGCCATCTTTCTTCCTATGGGAGGGTTCAGGGGTCACCGTCAGCTTTACCCTCAGTGTCTTGCTGCTGGCAGATGATTGGTTTACCGAAGCATCTACAACTTCATAGATGGTGTGCATTAGGCTGGACATATCCTGCATGTAAAAAAAAATATGCACACGGTTAACAGCTACGTTTTAGTCAAATGAAAAATCCTTGGCTGCACAGAAGCTTTTCCCACAGGTTAACGTCTGGACACGTGCATTATTCAAACACTAGTCCATGCCTTACAACAGTGACTACACTTCAAATGTACTTCATTGGTTGTAAAGCACTTTGGGATGTTCCGAGGTCGTGAAAGCAGCTATATAAATGCAAGTCTTTCTTTTCTATACGATATCCTACATCTCAAGAATGTAAAAGCCCAACGACTTCCTAGCGGACATGTTCAAATTCCAGGCACATTAATATGTGTCAATATGATGCCACATTTCAGATTACATTTAAATTTTTGTAGTAATGAATGGAAACTTAAAAATTAACAGCCCTCAAGTTTCCTCATAGCAACAGCAGTCAGCCAGTTAGCCCCTCGATCCTGTTACATAGGAACAGGAATAGGCCATTGAGCCCCTCGTACCTGCTCTGCCATTCAATTAGATCATGCTGATCTTTACCTCAACTCCATTTACTTGTCTTTGCGTCATATCCCACAATACTCTTGCGTAAAAAATCTCTTAGCAATGAAAATTTCATTTAAGAACATAAGAAATAGGAGCAGGAATAGGCCACTTGGCCCCTCGAGCCTGCTCCGCCATTCAATAAGATCATGGCAGATCTAGGGCTCAAAGCCACTTCCCTGCCCGCTTCCCATAACCCTTCACTCCCTTATCTTGCAAAAATCTGTCTATCTCCACCTTAAATGTATTTAATGATCCAGCCTCCACAGCTCTCTGGGGCAGAGAATTCCACAGATTTACGACCCTCAAAGGAATTCCTCCTCATCTCAGTTCTAAAAGGGCGACCCTTTATTCTAAAACTGTGCCCCCGTGTTCTAGATTTCCCCACGAGGGGAAGCATCCTCCCTGCATCTACTTTGTCGTGCCCCCTCAGTATCTTATGCTTCAATAAGATCACCTCTCATTCTTCTAAATTCCAATGCTCAACCTTTCCTCATAAGTCAACCCCCCACCATCTCTGGAATTAACCTAGTGAATCGTCTCTGAACTGCCTCCAATGCAAATATATCCTTCCTTAAATAAGGGGACCAAAACTGTACGCAGTACTCCAGGTGTGGTCTCACCAATACCCTGTACAGTTGTAGCAGGACTTCCCTGCTTTTATACTCCAACTGCTTTGAAATAAAGGCCAACATTCCATTTGCCTTTTTGATTACTTGCTGTACCTACATGCTAACCTTGTGTTTCATGCATAAGGACCCCCAGGTCCCTCTGAACTGTAGCATTTTGTAATCTCTCTCCATTTAAATAATAGTTTGCTTTTTTATTTTTCCTGCCAAAGTGGATAACCTCGCACTTTCCCACATTATACTCCATCTGCCAAATGTTTGCCCACTCACTTAGCCTGTCAATATCCCTTTGCAGATTCTTTGAGTCCTCTGCACAACTTGCTTTCCCACCCATCTTTGTATCATCCACAAACTTGGCTACATTACACTCGGTCCCTTCATCCAAGTCATTAATGTAGATTGTAAATAGTTGAGGCCCCAGCACCGATCCCTGTGGCACCCCACTAGTTACCGTTTGCCAACCGAAGAATGACCCATTTATCCCGACTCTCTGCTTTCTGTTAGCCAATTCTCTATCCATGCTAATATATTACCCCCAATTCAATGAGCTCTTATCTTATGCAGTAACCTTTTATGTGGCACCTTATCGAATGCCTTCTGGAAATCCAAATACACATCTACTGGTTCATTTTTGTCCACCCTGCTCGTCCACCCCCGCATTTGACCCAGCATCCACAGCCTTTTAAGGGAGAGTTCCAGATTTCCACTACTCTGTGTGAAGAAGTTTTTCCTGACATCAGCCTTGAACGGCCCAGTTTTAATATTAAGGTTATTCCCTTGTTCTGGACTCCCCCCCCCCCCCACCAGAGGAAATAGTTTCTCCCTATCTACCTAATCAATTCCTTTAGTTGATGGGCATGAGTCAACAATGTGGGACATGGTTTGTATTTGTCTGCAAGGTCATTTGTCCACATCACGAAGGCCTCATTGGTGAAGATATGAAGCACACTCTCCCTGGCCTGTTTGAAAGCGGTTGAGAAGCACCTAACTACCAAGTGACCAATTGAATCCTGGTTGGTTGTAGGATTGAAGATGATGTGGTTTATAGGAGCATCGCTTGCCCACTCTTCACAGTAAGGAAAAGTCAAAGGATTTGCGAAAGATTGACCATGTTGGGTGTCTCGAAGAGAGCCGCGGTGTTGGTGGCTGGAACCCGAGTGAATTGGCAACGTGATTTTGATTTGTTTTATGCACCAGTGCTGCAGAGAGCAACAACGAAATCAAGTCACTGCTACGGCCACTAATCAACAAGGCAGCATCTCACTTCGGGTCAGACCTTTACCCTTCCCTCTACTGCCAATGTCCAGTCACTGCTTGTCCTAGAATTAACCCACAATCAACAGTGGCAAAAAATAAACTACCAGTTACAACTTACAGAAAGTTTCTCAACATGAGCAATCCTGTTGAAACTTTAACCTTCAAATGAACAGTACTGATTCCTCATGAAGATTTTTTTTGAAAAGGCAAATAGTATAAACTCTTAGTACAAAAAACAGATGTTGAAGCAAAACAATTAAATAGCAAATGTGCAATAGAACAGCTGAAAGAACTTGTATAGAGATTGAGGCCAGATCCAAAGCTAACAAGCTAAATATTCCTGGAATCTCATTGCAATAAAAAACCTATCCCACTTGAGGTTCTCAGCAAGAGATTGTTCATTTCCTATTTTCAGAGAATTTGCCTGTATAACAATATTGTTTATGGTAGAAATTATCTGAGGTTCTCCCATGCCCAACATTGTAGAGGAGCTAAATGAAGATGGACAAAACCTCTTGTAGAACATTCCTACCTCTCAGTCACCATCTCAGCTCTGTGGGGGGCCAGGTCTTCAGCTGAAATACTGTTTCTCCAGGTCCCACATAGCCAAGACTTGGCTTCAGCTTATTGAGCGGTTTGCTCCAAACCCCCAGTCCTCCCCCACCAATCAGGCACATCTCACCCCATCCACTTACTAGACTAAAATAGTTTCTGGAATTGCTCTAACACAGTGGTAACACCAGAAATCACTGGATAACACTACATTGTCCACAAACTTGAATATATCTCAATAGAAGCAGCAAGCTTCAGCAGAATATAAAAATCCCATTTGCGACCTTAACCAACTGGATTTGTGCACCGTTAAGTCAAGCTGTTTGCAATATAAGTGTCATAGATTAGGCAAAGTATGAGGGAGCTAGTTATGTACTCCCAACAAGTTCTCCCAACTATGAGCTGCTAAAAGTTGCATCAGTCTGGTTTATATTGGCAATATGCACAAATCAACACACCATGACCTCCTAAGAAGCAGAAACAAATGTAAATGTACCTCCTTAGTAACCTTGCCACAGTTGTCAAAATCATAAAGAGTGAAGGTCCATTCCTGATGGTTATCTTCTTCAACAGACACGTCACATTCTAGCTCCTGTAAAGAAAGTGCATTTCTCTGTTCTAAATCTCTCCTCCACTTGCGGGATTCTTTCAACAGATTGAAATGTCGTCATAACTTAAGGTACGCCAGAACACCAACATGTGGTGCGGCAGCAATGTAGAACCTAGGATCGAACCGCCATTAAGCTCTGCTGTTGTGGGGAAGTGGAGGAGGCCAGGCATCTCCTCACGGAGGGACATTTCGGGATGAGTTACTAGCCCATTTCAGAATTAACCAGCAACGTTGCTGCCTTCATCTCATTGCTTTTCTCTGAACCCCATTAGTTTAATTTTCTTTTACCTTTTATTCAATTACTGCCCAATGGCATTGCTACACTCTTTTGAATTTTAAGCTGCTGCTGAAATGCCACAACGGTGTTTATTGCAAAGTGACAGCCAAACAAAGTTTTGGAAAAACAGATCAGCCCTCCCCTTAACTGAAGGAACCGATTCTCGCTGGGTACAATTCTACAGGGACTGATAGCACTCTCATCCGAATGACCACCTCAGTGTGTGAGCCTAGCGCTGGAAGGCCTAGTGAATTAATCCTCACCTGACATCTACACAACCCTGCATTTCCGGCAAGGATCGCTGGATAGCTATTTGGGCTGGGTACCCTGGCTGATTTTACTCTTCCATGAAATTAGTTATCTCAGCACAGATGTAAAATTGAATCTGGGACCTTCCAGGTCTACAAGCTTCAGCTCCATACCACAGATTACATTTACCCACTGACCCATATGGAGGAGTTCTAGTACAGCGTTGTCCTATAGAAATCGCTGACTAGCCACAGGTGTGGCTATGGCGACACCGTTTTGGCCACATGAACTCAAAACACCTTACAGGTAAATGTACCTCACACGTACATATTTACTTAAACATCTACCACCATTCAGTAACCAAGGAAGTGAAACAGCCACAATGATCAAAAAACACTCGCACACTCTGCTTTCCCTCAACATTTTACGAACAAACGCACAAATAGGTTAAAGTTCACATGACTATTGAGATCACATGCCCAGCGACGGTGTCTATTACTCATTTTTTAAATTTAAATCAGAAATGCAATTCTCCACATCTGGATTCCCAATTGGCCACATGTGGCGAGTGGCGAACAAATTGGACAACACTGTTCTAAGTATGTGTTTTCTATCAGTTAAACAATTTTGCCATTATATTAACAACTTCAAGTAAGATGCATTGGAACATTTCATGGTAAGTGAGTGCTGTAACTTAAGTATGAGGTCCACATTCTATTGTAAGCGAAAGAAGCAAGGTTTGAGGAAATCATTAAACTTGTGTCTTCATTGATATGTTACTGCATGGCAACACCAACAGTGCAACCAATACTAACATGCAATTCACAGAAACCATTTTGTAGAGCTAAAGTCAAACAAAACAGGAGATTAAGTGCCTAGTACACATTAGGAGTAATCCATCCTTTTTTTATGCATGTGATTATATTACAGGAAAAAAGTTGCATAGACTAGGCTTGAGTACAGAAGATTAAGGGTGATGTAATTGAGTTGTTTAAGATGATTAAAGGATATGTTAGGGTAGATAGAGAGAGAAACTATTTCCTCTGGTGAGAGAGTCCAGAATATGGGGTCATATCCTTAAAATTACAGTTAGGCTGTTCAGTACTTCTTCACCAAAGGGTAATTGAAATCTGGAATACTCTCCCTCAAAAAGCTGTTGAGGCTGGGTCAATTGAAAATTTCAAAACTGAGATTGATAGATTTTTGTTAGGTAATGGTATTAAGTGATATGGAGCAAAGGCGGGTAAATAGAGTTAAGATACAGATAAGCCATGATCTAATTGAATGACAGAACAGGCACGAGTGACTGAATGGCCTGCTCCCGTTCCTATGTTCCCCCTCCACTCCCAGGAGGGACCCTAGCTTGAAGGTTGTGCAGATCAGACACAAGACTCCAGCACTGTAGCTGAGATTCCCCAACTAAACTCCGTGTGACTGCAGCTCCCTATTGGGATTGTGGAATTACCCCTAGTACGATATCTTGAGTAAACAGGCACCGTATAAACACGGCAACAACATCCGTTAGAGCATTTTGTTTTTAAATGGCCAAAGTCAACCATGTCTTCATTTTTTTTTTGTCGGAATAAATCTTTTCCCTAAAGCAATTTCTTGAATAACCATTCACCATCTCCCAGATTTCAAAACTCACGTCAAAGTTCAGCCGTTTCTTGCCCGTTCCTCTGCTGGTTTCTTTACCGGGACACTTTTCTCCATCTTCTTGACTGAAAGTTGATGTGAATCCATCACATGGCTCCACCTTCTCTGGGGGGAGCACCACTGGTGGAAGAGGAGGGGGGAAAAAAATCATCAGATTATAAACATTTATTTATGACTGATGATGATGCAGGGTCAGTTTATGAATTCTCAGTATTGTGATAGAACTTACATTTATATAGCGCCATTCAAGACCTGAGGACGCCTGAAAGCGCTTTACAGCCAATGGAGTATTTTTTGAAGTGTACTCACTGTTGTAATGTAGGAAACGCAGCACAACAAGATCCCACAAACAGCAATGTGATTATGAGCAAATTATCAGTTTTAGTGATGTTCGTTAAGGGATAAATATTGGCCAGGACACCAGAGAACTCCCCTGCTCTTCTTTGAATAGTGCCATGGGATCTTTTTCGTCCACCTGAGGGGGCAGACATCTCTGGTTTAACGCTCATCCAAAAGATGGCACCTCCAACAGTGCAGCGCTCCCTCAGTGGTTCACTGAAGTGTCAACCTAGATTATGTCCTTGGAGTGGGAATTGAAGCAACAACCTTCTGATCGAAGGCGAGAGCGTGACCAACTAGGCCACAGCTGATGTAATGATAATGCCATTTTATACTGGAACTTCAGCCATGTATGTGCTACAACTAGGGTCTCCCACACCTCTGCTCTAAACACTTGTCATGTACACAACTAAACTACAGTTTCCACAAGTAGACAAGGGTCCCTCGGATACTGAAACCAGAATTCTTGATCTTCGGTGTGCACAGATTATCCCAGATTTAAAAATTAACCCTGAATCACTTACTAGAGGACGCAAGATGCTCACCACATTCTTCTGCCACCTCAGAAGGCAGATAAAAACCATGCTCCCAGACCAATGTGTGCAAGCTAAAACTTATTGGCAAGATTTATTTACAGAAACAAAAAAAAAACACTACAAGTTATTGTAGGTGTCAACTCAGTTGGTAGCACTCTCACCCGAGTCTGAAGGTTGCGGGTTCAAGTCCCACTCCAGAGACTTGAGCACATAATCTAGGCCAACACTCCCGGTGCAGTACTAAGGGTATCCAAAAGTACTTCACACCCAATGAAGCACTTTTGAAGTGTAGGCACTGTTGCAATGTAGGAAATACTAAGGGAAAATACAAAAGACTTATAAAAACAAGCAATTCTGAAAGACCAGTCAGGGGAGTGTACCAATAAGGGATGGCAAATCAATCAAATTATATCTTTTTGAAAAAATATTCTGCCATTTCCCCCCTCAACCTGCTGACTACAGGCTTAAAATAAGTTTTCTAACCAACAAAAATATGTAAAAAATTACAAATATTTTACAATAAAATGACAATTTTTACCCACAAAATATATATTTAGGCTCTGAATACCGCAATTAACATTTTTACTTGGAGGCCACAGCCTCTCTCAAGGGCCCAAGCTTGCCGTTATTTTTTTCAGTGCAATCACTGTACGTTAACGGGAGTTCCCAATTCGAACTGTGCCCGCCATTTGCAGGATGCCATAATCTGAGCACACAGTGTGGAAAACCTTCGAAAGAACATAGTGAAGATGCTCTTCATGCAAGTGGAAGTCTGTCTTTTCTGAAGGTGCAACTGGATTTCTGAGTTTCATTGTTATTCCGCGAGTCAGCCGTAGCTCAGTCAGAAGCTTGTGGGTCCCACTCCAGCGACTTGAGCACCAGGGCCTGGAATTTGCGGTCGGATGACGGCGAACTGGCAGCGTTCGCCGTCATTCCGCCACTTCGGGATTTGGCGCAATCCTGAAGTTGCGGTCTGTCATTGAAAGGATTCGCAAATTTCATGTCTCCCCCGAAGATTTACTTTTGGTTTAGTACAGAAACCCTGGTTGGACTGAGTTTAAAATCCAGGGCTCAACAAGATGGCTGCGGTCAGCCTCATGGCCAAGGCCTGTAAGTTTCAGTTTGGACTCACAAACTTGTATTCCGATGACTGTGAGAAGGAACTTTCCAGAAATTAGAATGCAGACAGACCTTCTGCATTTATGCATGAGAAGCAAACCCAGTGGCATTCGGGCCTCTGATTAAAACCCATCAAGGTTGTTTGCACAGACAATCAAGAGCAGGCAAGGCCTATTCAATATGTAATAGCTGCATTCAGACCTTCGTTAGAGAACATCAACACTGTTTGCAAACGATCAACGGGGCATTCAAACTGGAATGGCCCCATCACGAAACCAGTTGGACAAAGGGGAACACCGATGAGACATTTAAAACCGATTAACCGGCCATTCAGGTCGATGGGCCCAGATCGGTACCCTTTGTATGAGCTTCAACGCGTCCAGGTCAGACAAAAGAAATGAGCTGATCTGGCGGGAGATAAGGGCTACCGGGAAGGTTATAACTAGTCCCTCGGGAGGCCATCTCTCTCTCTCGCCTCACCTCCAGTGCCCTGCCGTATCATCAACCCAGCGAGAGGATCGTCGACGAAGAGCCTGTCCAGGGAAGTAGGATACCCGCAGTTACGTTTGAATTACTGGGGTATCTCTGCTCTGGGGCGGTGAAAACCTAAAAACATCAACAGGCAACAGGGCACGGAGCAGGCATTTCAACATCCTAGACTGGTGAGCATCAATTTTCTGGCCCATCACAAGACAACCTAGATAGGTGTAAAGGGTGGGAGTTAAGGGGAATTGCTAAAGTGTCATTTTAGTCATTTTCCCTCGATGTGTCCGTTTCTCCTCCCCCGTTAAGTGTAATTGTGCTGCATCCAGTGATTTTTCTCTGTATAGTAATTGTTTTGCTATTTTAATAAACATTGGTTTTCTTTGCGCTGAAACACTGGTCTCGTTTGTCTATATCGCTACTTATAAATAAGTCCGGTGGTCAGAACCAAAGGGGAAGCGATTCGAACCGCACGGGGCTGGAGCAGCTCAGATACGACTGACTGGCCAGACACAAAACCCCAAACCAAAACCCCCTACACATTCACAGCTCTGACACAGGTCGCCAAACACACACACACACGGCAATCAATCAATCAGTGTAATCACTTAAATCAGGGGAACTGATGAAAACTTCGGCTCTTCCACAGTAATTAATTAGTTAAATTCCCCACTAAAAGTTAGACCAAAGGGATAACTGGGGTTTTAACAGTATATTGACTGCTAAACAAAGGTTATGGGCCTGAAAAACAAATTATAATTTTGTGCAGTGTGAAATGCATCCATTAAGTTTGTTCATCTTTATTTGCCTTTGCCTCATGTGAGAACCCTGATCTTTGTTGTGCTCTAACAGTTTTAAAAAGTTAGGATTCTAAGAGCTTACCCACTTCCTGGTTTGCGGTCTGTGAGAATGCCGTGTTTTGATTGGCTGCTTAGACGGATTGTTGACGTCACAGCAACTCGCACAAGGGGATCCCCACTATACTTCGTTGATTTGAATTGAACGTCGGAAAACCCGAAGTTCACGACACAGAGATCGCGAGATCTTTGTGCGAGGCTTATTTCGGGGCCAGGGGCAAATGTCTTCGCTTTGCCGCTGACCGCAAATTCCGGGCCTTTATCTAGGATGACACTCCAAGTGGAGTACCGAGGGAGTGCTGCACTATCGGAGGTGCCGTCTTTCAGATGAGACGTTAAACCGAGGCCCCATCTGTCCTCTCAGGTGGTTGTAAATGCTTCCATGGCAATATTTTGAAGAGGAGCAGGGGCATTCTTCCTGGTGTCCTGGCCAATATTTATATCAATAACTTGTATTTATATAGCGCCTTTAATGAAGTAAAACATCCCAAGGCGCTTAACAGGAGCGTTATCAAACAAGATTTGACACCGAGCCACAAGGAGATATTAGGACAGGTGACCAAAGGCTTGGTCAAAGAGGTAGGTTTTAAGAAGAGAGAGAGAGAGAGAGAGAGAGAGAGAGAGAAGTGGAGGTTTAGGGAGGGAATTCCAGAGCTTAGGGCCTAGGTAGCTGGAGGCACAGCCGCCAATGCTGGGTCGAAGGAAAATCGGGGATGTGTAAGAGGTCAGAATTGAAGAAGATCTGAATTGCAAAGTTCTTGAAGGGTTGTAGGGCTGGAGGAGGTTAGAGATAGGGAGGGACTTGAACAAGAGGATGAGAATTTTAAAATCAAGGCATTGCCAGACCAGACGCCAATGTTGGTCAGCGAGCACAGGTGTGATGGGTGAATGGGACTTGGTGCGAGAAGATACGGTCATCAGAGTTCTGAATGAGATCAAGTTTAAGGAGGGTGGAAGATTAGAGGCTGGCCAAAAGAGCATTGGATTTCACCTGGAAAAGGATCACTAATTTTAAAAATCGGTTAATGGGTCTCCCTTTTTTTTTCTGGCTTTCATGATTTAACTTGTGTGTGTATGCAGGCAATTTGTTTTCCCCACATACAATTCACAAAGAAATGGGAACGCTGCTCCCATGCAAACAGCAGATCCGGCTCATTAAAGAGCAGTGGAATGCATGGCACAAAATAAAGAAAGATGGCCTCGCTGGGCCAAATGGCCTTTTCCTGTTCTAGAACATTCTCAAGTTCTTGCACTCCTAGCGTGAAGTCACACGAGGTGTACATTAATCAGGCCAAAGGCGGCTGCATTTCCTGAATGCATCAGTCATGTTAATGACCCTGGTCTCCAAGCTACTGATGGCTCACCAACGCAAGTCTGTGTGGTGAAGGTACTCCCAGTGTTGTTTAGTAACCAAAGACAAAGTAAGATTCGCTCAGTTTCTGAGCAAATACTTCACACCTTCACCTACTAAAAGAAAGAACTTGTATTTGTATAGTGCCTTTCACATCCTCAGAAGTCCCAAAGCACTTTTCAACAGCAACAACTTGCATTTATATAGCGCCATTAACGTAGTACAGCATCCCAAGGAACGCAAGCAGACAAAAATTGACACTGAGCCAAGGCAGGAGACATTAAGACAGATGACAGCCAATGAAGTACGTTTGAAGTGTAGTCACTGTTTTAGTGCAGGAAACTTGGCTGCCAATTGGCACACAGCAAGGTCCCACAAACAGCAATGAGATAAATGATCAGGTCATCTGTTTTTAAGTGATGTCGATTGAGGGATAAATATTGGCCAGCACTTCCTTTTGCTGGAAAGGAACGCGCCGTGCAGCAAGACTTTCAAGTGATAGCCCAGAAGGGATTTGGATCAAGCCAGGTGGTAGAGAAGGCCAAATGCACAGGAAACTCTGTATGCTGGGGAAAGATTCCAAACATGAAATATTCTGGGAAATTTATTTGCATTAGAAAAATTCTGAGAATTCCTGGAACTGTCTTAATTTGTCTTCCTTGCAATTACTTTGACTGAAACAAATGAAACAATAATTTAAAAAATGACACACATGTTGTGGTTGGATTCCAACAGAACTGGGTCCTGTGCTGGAAGATCAGAGAGACTCCTGCTTGAACCCTGATGGAGTAACTAGCCGTATGGAGACAACGGGGTGCAAATTGGTCCTCACTGCGCCCATTCTCCAGACCGAAAAACCGGGGTGGGGGGGGGGGGGGGGGGGAAGAAGGACCAATTTCAGGGAGCAGCATCCTGCGCCCAATTTGGGCCTGCGTTACAGGCTTCGCCATATTGGTAAATGCCAGCTTTTAAAGGTGGACGGCCACGGAGTTTAATTCCCATATATCTCAAATTACTGACACTAACAGATTACATAGAATGTACAGCACAGAAACAGGCCATTCGGCCCAACAGGTCTATGCTGGCGTTTGTGCTCCACACGAGCCTCCTCCCACCCCTCTTCATTTAACCCCATCAGCATGTCCTTCTATTCCTTTTTCCCCTCATGTACTTATCCAACTTCCCCTTAAATGCATCTATGTATTAGCTTCAACTGCGCCATGTGGTAGCGAGTTTCACATTCTAACCACTCTCTGGGAAAAGAAGTTTCTCCTGAATTCTTCATTGGATTTATTAGTGACTATCTTATATTTATGGCCCTGAGTTTTAAACTCCCTCACAAGTGGAAAGGTCCTCTCTCTTTGTCTACCATATCAAACCCCTTCAGAATTTTAAAGGCCTCTATTAGGTCAACCCTCAGCCTTCTCTTTTCTAGAGGAGAGAGACCCAACCTGCTCAGTCTTTCCTGATTAGTTATAACCTCTCAGATCTGGTATCATCCTTGTACATACTTTTTGCACCTCCTCCAGAGTCTCCATCCTTTTTATAATATGGAGACCAGAACTGTACACAGTACTCTAAATATGGTCCAACCAAGGCTCTATACAAATTTAACATAACTTCCCTGCTTTTCAATTCTATTCCTCTAGAAATAAACCCCAGTGCTTTGTTTGCATATTTTTTATGGGCTTACTAACTTGTGTTGCTACTTTTAATGATTTGTGAATCTGTACCCCTTAATCCTTTTGCTCCACTATCCCACTGAGACTCTTATTTTCCAAGCAGGATGTGGCCTCCTTATTCCTCAGACCAAAATGCACCACCTCACACCTACATTGAAATTAATTTGCCATTTACACATGAATGTTTCCTGTCATTTTTTTTGGTGCGCCGGCCCATTCAATTTTTCGCGTATTTTTCCATCAAAATGCCAGTGAACGGGCTGCGTGGGACTGTCAGACTGTTGTGCGGCTGCGCAGCTTAGCGAGAAAGTTGTTACACCCCCATTCTGCATGTTTATTAACGTCTTATATTTTGTCGCAGTCTTCCTCACTATTAACTATTCCCCCCGCCCCTTCCCATTTGGTGTTGCCCGCAAATTTGGAAATTGCATTTCCGATTCCAGAGACCAAATCGTTGGTGTAAATGGTGAACAGCAGTGTTCTGTTCTCGGGGTGCAAATTTAGGATTTATCCACCAATGAGGCAACATCGCCAAGAGCCCTTTCCAAACCCCCAGGCCCACAAAATCCCAACGGGAATAAGATATAAACGCAAGTAGGACGGGGCTGTCTAGGTTCCACATTTTAGGGATTCAAGGACGTCAGTGTAGATACCCAGGCGTACAGAATTTCAGGAGATTCCTCTTGTAATGGTTTTATTTTTCTCCATTTAAAACAAAATATTCACACTTAAAGTTAACACAAACCCAGGATCAATAAGGTAGCCCTGAATGTAGCATTTTAAAAAAATGCAACCCAAGTGGTAGCAAGCTCCACATTCTAACCACTTTCTGGGTAAAGAAGTTTCTCCTGAATTCCCTACTGGATTTATTAGGGACTATCTTATATTTATGGCCCCTAGTTTTGGTCTTCTGCAGATTCCTCATTTAGGAACATGGAGCATGAACCTGTGCCCTATAAAAGTTGTTTTGAGACCTATATAAAAACAGTTAAAAAATTTAAACCTGTTGCGATGTCTTGTTAAGTTTTATCCACTAATAGCTAGCAAAGACTCAAGGACCCTCACCTATCTGGGGATCAATAAAAAGCAAACACATTCCTGACTAGATCTGTGGAGATATATGGATTTCTGGAGCCAAGGTCAACAGGAAGAAGTGTGAGGTTTGTATGCTTGTGGCACAGGTCTCCAGGCTCTGGCCTTTGTTCCTACCCTTACGAGCCAGAAATCACAGCCAAGAAATTTTTAGAGGCCAGCTCCATTAGAATGCACAAAACCTGCACTCCCAGTGAATGGAACTGTGACATCAAGTATCTTTAAAGCAAATGCAATTGTATTTACAAAGCCCCAATGAGCGCTCGGTGTAAGAAAGAAAGACTTGAATTTATATAGCGCCTTTCATGACCTCAGGATGGTCCAAAGTGCTTTACAGCCAATGAAGTACTTTTGAAATGTAGTCACTGCTGTAATGTAGGAAATGCAGCAGCCAATTTGCGCACAGCAAGATTCCACAAACAGCAATTAGATAAATTACCAGATAATTTGTTTTAGTGGCGTTGGTTGAGGAATAAATATTGGCCAGGACACTGGGGAGAACTCTCCTGCCTTTCTTTGAAGTAGTGTTGGTGGGATCTTTTACGTCCACCTGAGGGAGCAAATGAGGCCTCGGCTTATAGTTATGGAGCACTGTGGTTTAAAAAAAATCTCTAATGGTGCCATAAGGGGGCTGTTGACATTCGAGCTGTTATTGAAAGAAATCATTACATTTCAGGATAGTTGATTCATGATCATAAAGTAACGCATTGATTTGTCTACATGCCAGGTATACAAGAGTGCTTTAAAAAAAAAGGACAATTCATCGGATATCACTTGTAAAACACAAGCTCATTAAAAGATGACATCCATCAGCCTAATCTATTTAACAGGGTGACAGCTCTCAGTATGAGCATTTTAGAAGCTTGGGTATGGGGAGAGAGTGAAAGTTTGAGTTATGTTGCAGTGAAACGATTAGGTTTAAGCTTGGTGAGGCAGTGCAGGAACCCATGAAAAGAAGACAGTAAAACATATTTGCATTTATACAGTGTCTTTCAAAACCTCAGGATGTCCCAAAACGTTTCACAGCCAATGGAGTACTTTTGACGTGTAGTCACTGTTGTTAATGTAGTGAAACGCAGCAGACAATTTGTACACAGCAAGATCCCACAAACAGCAATGAGATCAGTGATCATTGGTGGTTGAGCGATAAATGTTGGCCAGGACACCGGGAAGAACTCACTTCAAAAGTACTTCATTGGCTGTAAAGCACGTCGAGACGCCCTGTGGCTGTGAGAGGTGCTATATAAATGCAAGTCTTTTTTTTCTAACTCCTCTGCTCTTCTTCAAAAATAGTATTGGGGGAGCTTTTACATTGTCCCGAGAGGACAGATGAGATTTAACATCTTCATCCGAGAAATAGCATCTCCGATAGCGCAGCACTCCCTCAGTACTAAAGTGTCAACCTACATTGTGCGCTCTGGAGTGGAACTTGAACCCACAATCTTCTGACTAAGAGGTGCGAGTGCTACCAACTGAACCATGGCTGACATCTAGCTAGAACCTGCAAGTGGAGGGAAACTACAGGAAACTTTCTGGTATCCGGCACGGACAGGACCGAGCTGGTGCTGGTCTATCAACATTGCCGTAGAATCGAGCGCTATAGTTAAAACATACGGAGCTTCTGAGCTCCGTATCTAGCAACAAACCCTGTTGCTTAGCAACAGCTTCAAAACAATCAGCACAGCTTGCAAGCGTCTCTGTAGCTTAGCAACAGCTTCAGTTAGACGCACAGCCAGAAATGAGTAAAAAAAAGTAACAAAGTAAAAAAAGTTATCTGAACCGACTCCTGAATTTTGCCGGTTAACTGACATTTCCAGTTATTTATTGGCCGGTTAATCGAAAGTTTCCTGTGTAAGATTCCACAGAAGGATAAAGTTCGCTGGGCTAAGTAGCCTCTGACATCTGTTTACACTCGTCATTTTACTTAGTTGTATAGAGTTGCCAGAACCCATACCTTTTAATATCCAAATGTAAATAACTATCTTAAATATACAGCATGGTTAAAGGTTTTTCCATTTGCAAATCTCAGATATTTTATTGCTTTTAAGATAACCTGAGGTTCTTCGATCTGTCCCTCATCCCTACTATTGTTGATTCTTCATCTCCACTC
Source organism: Somniosus microcephalus (assembly GCF_052327205.1). Lineage (NCBI taxonomy): Eukaryota > Metazoa > Chordata > Chondrichthyes > Squaliformes > Somniosidae > Somniosus > Somniosus microcephalus. Next base: position 285,210,588 of record NC_140991.1, read on the forward strand.
TCGTCCAACATACTTTAAACCAAACCTTAGAAGTGTACCCTTACTTTGCCATTGGGTGCACATCCTTGATTTTCATCGCTCTCCCATTAGCGGCAGTGTCTTCAGCTGCCTAGGCCTTAAGCTCTGGAATTCCCTCCCTAAACCTTTGCGCTTCTCTCCCTTGCCCTCCTCCTTTAAGACACTCCTTTAAACCTACCTCTTGGACCAAGAGTTTGGTCACCTTTCCCAGTACCTCCTTGTGTGGCTCAGTGTAAATTTTGCATGATTACACGCCTGTGAAGCGCCATGCAACATTTTACTACATTAAAGGCACTATATAAATGTAAGTTGTTGTTGTTGCTGTATTTCAGTTCTTTAAAAAAAAAGAAAATGCAGCTTCACACATCGTTAGATCTCCATTATTTAAAAGCAACACTTTCCACTTCCTTTTCACAAACCAGAGCTTCTTGCTTCCTCCTCCACAACAATGGACTCCGATGCATTCCATGCATAGTTTCATATTAAAAATGACAGATTTCAACAAAAATAATCCTAATTATATTCCCTTTGGGGAAGCTTTCGGATCAAACCCTCCAAACAAACTGCCATTGACATTACTTCACCCCGTCAGCCACTGAATGCTTTCAGAATTACCCACCCTGTTCCCATATCCCTTCATCCACCTATCCAATCTAATCTTGAATGGTGACAGTTTCTGCCTGAACCACTAACCCTGGAAGTGAATTCCACAGCCTCACAACTCTGTAAAGAAGTTTATCCTGTCCTCTGTTCTAAATCTCTTAGTTAATCTTGGATCCAAGGCCCCTGGTTTTTAGATATCTAGGTTATTCTATTTGGAGTTTAATAAATCTGATATCCACATTTAATTTGAATTTGCCATCCTCAAGTTTATAGATAAAGAATAGGTCATCTATATAATTTTTTTTTTACGTGCAAATCACTCGGCACGTCACCCCACCCTATCTGCAAGATGATACGGTGGATTAAATCTACTCATCCGACTTCCCCCAATTGTTGAGCGTGATTAAAATGAGATCAGGAAGGTCTCCGGTTCTGTCCCTTGTCCGAGCTGATCTCAGTCAATCAGAGCACTATAAGTGGACGGAGCATTCCTGGGCTATAGACGGTAGATCAAAACCACCCAGGGCTGGCACGCCTGATGACTATCCAGCGACCTCAGCTGGAAAGTGGATATGTGAGGGTGTTGGGTGAGGTCTGAATGAGACTCGGTTACGATGCCCTTTACAGTTCAATAGCCTGCCGAAATCCGTGCTCGGTTCATTAGCTTGGGCAAGTTGGCTGCCAATACCCATCAGACCACCTCCTCCCACGAGAGCCTTCAACAACAACTTGCATTTATATAGTGCATTTAACGTAGTAAAACGTCCCATGCCACTACACTCTGGTCAGGAGCATTATCAGCTAAGATTCGACAACGAGCCGCATAAGGAGGTTAGGACAGGTGTCCAATGCTTGGTCAAAGAGGTAGGTTTTAAGGAACATCTTAAAGGAGGAACAAGAGGTAAAGGTTTTGGGGATGGAATGCCAGAGCTTAGGGCCTAGGCAGCTGAAGGTAAAAAGGAGGGGAGCAAAAATTACAAGATGATTGTCCCTTGCAATATTTGGTACCAAATCTCATCCAAATGTCCAAGTATGATATTTAAACTGACGACGGGACACTTTTAGGCAGTTCTCTCAGGGACAAAGAAAAACATATAGAGCAAAAGGAGATTTCATTTTTATCATTCAGAGTGAATTACACCAGACACCTGAAATCAAATAATTTGGGTCATGAGCCAAGTTGGGGGTGAGGGAAGGAAGAAAGGGCGGGGGGGGGGGGGGGGAAAGCGAGCGAGCGAGAGAGGGAGGGGGGGGGGAGAGAGAGAGAGAGAGAGAGAGAGAGAGAGAGAGGGGGAGAGAGAGAGAGAGAGAGAGAGAGAGAGAGAGGGGAGGGAGAGAGAGAGAGAGAGAGAGAGGGGGAGAGAGAGAGAGAGAGAGAGAGAGAGAGGGGAGGGAGAGAGAGAGAGAGAGAGGGGGAGAG